>NW_006159751.1:2981043-2984220 GCF_000334495.1 Tupaia belangeri chinensis
TCGCAAAAACCTCCCCAAAAAAAAAAAAAAAAAAAAAACTAACAAAGTTACAATTTTTTTCCTCCCAACTCAGACTTTATTTCTACTCTTCTTTCTTCATTTTCTTTTTTTAAATTTCTGCTCTTAAAAAGACATTTTCCTATGCCAGCCCTGTAACAGAGCATTTAAGGGAGCTGGAGTTTATATGGCCAAATGCGGTTCAAATCCTGGCTTCAGCACTTGATAAATATGCCAGGTATGTGTGTATATATGCCAAAAGTCCCAATGGGAGAAATGAAGAATGGATTAGGTATACCCATGACCTGTTGGAAGGTTGTCACACCCATTTTCTCTCTCTCTCTAAAAGGCATAATTTAAAAAAAAAAAAAAAAAAAAAGCTATAAGTACATAAGCCCTCTGCCTGAGCCAGGAGAGCTTACTTTTTAATAATAAATAGAGTTAATGCATTTTCTTCTAGGCCACAGGAGGTATTTTTAATCAATAAATAGTAATTCTTCCATAGATGTCAAAGATAGAAGATAATATGGCTCTGTTTACTTAGGAATTTTTAAAAAATAATTATTTTATTTTAACTTTTATTTATTTATTTTAGAGGGTTTTTTTTTGTTTTATTTTGTTTTTTGATATAGGGCGTGTGCGCTCGCCAGACAGACAGAGAGAAACAGAGAGACAGAAAGCGAGAAATCACCCCCCTGGGGGGATTGGCCACGCCGCCATCCTTTCTCCTCTGTTCTCCTCTCAGGATCTTGGGCACACACGCTCGTGTGCCCTGCGTGAGTTTTAAGCCACTGGGTCCGGGACATGAACCATGGTCAACTACATAGGAGTCCAGTGACACAGTCATTACACTAACTGCTGGTCCCTATTTTAACTTTATTCATTTATTCATTTATTTATTTATTTTAATTTGACCAGGAAGGGACAGAGAGAGAGAGAGAGAGAAAATGAGAAAGCACGCCACCAGGTCCAGGATTCGAACCACTGTCAACCATGTGGGAGTCCAGTGCTCTTAGCCACCATGCCACCTGCTGGCCCCATTATTTAGGAATTTTCAAAGCACTAGCCTAGAGCCACCTGTGAAATGCTGTTCTGTTAACCAAAGCTTTAGCCATATCACTTCTAACATTTTTGAAGGAAGACATTTTACAGACATTGACCATTTGTAGCCTTTAAGTTTGCTACAATTTTGGCACATTCTTTTTTTTTTTTTTTTTTTTTTAGAGGTTTTTGCTGTAGGGAGTGTGCCCTCACTAGAAAGACAGGGAGAGACAGAGAGACAGAAAGCGAGGAATTACCTCCAAAGGGGGATGGCCATGCCACAATCCCTTCTCCTCCATTCTCCTCTTGGGATCTTGGGCATGCACGCACAGGCGCCCGACATGAGTTTAAGCCACTGGGTCCGGGACTCGAACCGGGATCGACTACATGGGAGTCTAGCAACATAGCCATTATGCCAACTGCTGGTCCCTTGGCACATTCATTTTAACACCACTGCTATGCATTAAAGATTCCTCAAGGCTTTAGTAATCAAAGTGTAGGTTTAAGACATTTATTTATACAGTCATTTAATTTAATTCATTCATGTATTACTTTATTTATTCATTCAATGTTTATTGAATACTTGCTACCTACAGTGCAGACACTGCAGTCTTATCCAACATCAGTCTACCAATTAATGAGATTTTAATAATTATATTTTATTTTTAAATAACTAATTCCTGAACATAAAATAAAATTGAAGTTACAAGGAATAAATCTTGTACCCTACCACTCTAGCCATTCACCTCATCTCCACTGCGTCCACCAATATTACCAATAACATTTTAACATTACTTTTATGTCATTAAGATATTCTAGGAATATAGGTGTATTAGATAGCTAGCTAAATGGATAGATTCTTTTATTTCCTTAAATAGTTTATTTATTTAGTTCCATTTGTTATCACTATTTTTTAACTTGATCAGAGAGAGACAGAGAAGGGGAAAGTAAGAAAGCAAGCCGCCAGGTTCGGGACTCAAACCATGGTCGGCCATGTGGGAGTCTAGCACCCCAACCACCACACCACCGGCTGGCCCATCTTTTCTTTCTTTTTTTTTTAAATTTGGGCTTATATGCTTGCTAGAGATAGACAGAAAAAGACAGAGAGAGAGAGAGGAAAATTGAGAAAGCACCCACCAAGGGGACCACATTGCAATTCCTTCTTCATTCTCTCAGGATTTGGGGCATATACACACGTGGCCAGTGTGTTTTTCAAGCTGTCAGGTTTGGGACTCGAACTGCATTGTTGAGCATATGGCATCCAGCTACTTAACTACTATACCACTGACGGACTCCTTGATGTATTCTTTTTTTTTAGTTTTCATTTTCATTCTTTCATGGGAAGAGGAAGTGTGTGTGCACACATACACATGTGTCAAAGATGAGAGAGAGACAGAGGCGCCCTTGACAAGGCCCTGTCACATTGTGATTCCCTTCCAAAACCCCTCCAGCTACTTAGGATCTTGAATGCACACACCCAGTTTTTTTCAGGTTCTCTCAGGATGTGAATCCATGTGACTTCCAGCACTATATATAGTATGTTACAACCTGTGTCACTGAGTCTGGGCCATATGTAGACATATTATTTTTATATATGCTGGACTATGCCATATATAGTATTCTCTATCTTTTCTTTCTTGCTTAACAGCTACTAATGGTTAAGATTTATTGTACTTTTGGTACATTAGATTAGTTTCAATATCATAATCAATACATTTTAAAGTTAAAATGCTAATTAAAAAAAAAAAAAACGGGAGCTGGACTGTGGCATTGTGGTTAAGGCAGCTAGATCCCACATGGCCAACTATGTGGTTCAAGTCCCAGGCCCAGATACTTGAAAAAACTGCTGGTCATGTGTCTGTGCATGCACACACACGTGTGCCCAAAATCCTGAGAGGAAAATGGAGGAGAAGGGATTGCAGTGTGGTAGTGTCCCCCTGAAGGGTGCTTTCTCACCCCCCTCTCCTTTCTCTCTGGCAAGTGCCCTATAATAAATTAAAAGTAAATGAATGGGGATGAGCAGATGTTGCAATGGTTATGTCTCTGGAGTCCCATGTAGTCCACTGCTGTTTGAATCTTGGACCCAGCGACTTGAAACTCACACTGGGCACATGTGTGTGCATGCCCAAAATCCAAGAG
>NW_006159751.1:2984251-2998053 GCF_000334495.1 Tupaia belangeri chinensis
CTGGAGGGAAAGCTACTGTGGCGTGGTCATCCTCCTGGGGGTGATTTCTTGCTTTCTGTTCCTCTGTCTCTGTCTCTCTGGTGAGCGCTCTATAGCAAAAAATTTCCCTAAAAACTTTTTTTAAAATAAGTAAATACTGGGACAAGCAGTTAGCGTAATGGCTACGTCGCTGGACTCTCACGTAGTCGATCGCAGTTCGAGTCCTGGATCCGGTGGCTTAAACTCACGCCGGGCGCGTGTACGTGCATGCCCAAGATCCCAAGAGGAGAATGGAGGAGAAGGGATTGCAGCGTGGCCATCCCCCCTGGGGGGTGATTTCTCGCTTTCTGTCTCTATGTCTCTGTCTGTCTGGCGAGCGCACGCGCCCTGTAGCAAAAACCTCTCCAAAAAAAAAAGAAAAAAAATGAGTAAATATTAAAATAAATAAATAAAAAGATGGCCCAGAAAAGCTTATCTCAGAATCAAAGGTTATTATAAACTTTTGGCTTTTTCTAAAAAGTTCTAAGAATAGTTACACACAATAAATACAATGAAATGACAACGAACCCCCGCACAGCATTTAAAAGAGTAATATATTGTAGATATGGGCTCAGGGAAGAATAAAGACTCAGAAAAAGGTAAAGGGGCAATAAATTATGTGAAGCTATGTTCCATCTTACATGTTGTATTCCATATTTGGTCAATATGTTACAAGTTGTTCTTTTGAATGATCAACTGTCAGCAATAACCTGCTTAGCCAGTAAATCAGAGCCCAGCAAGGGGATTCTGTAGGTTTACAATGTTTCTGGCTTGGTTTTTCTTTTAAAGAGTGCTTCATTTGTCAAGACAGTTGAAGGCTTGTTATTGTTGTTTTGGTTTGTTTTTTTAAAAAGTCTAATGAAGGGCCCACAGGTGGCATGGGAGTTGAGGCACTGGATCTCACATCGCTGAGTCTTCAGTTCAAGTCTTGAACCCAGTGGACTGAAAATCATGTCAGGCTCATGTGTACGCATGCCCAAAGTCCCGAGGGGAGACTGGAACAGAGGGGATTGTGGCACAGCCATTACCACTGGGTGGTGATTTTTCTCCCCCGCCCCCCTCTTTGGCAAGTACACACACCCTGTGGCAAAAACTATAAGGGAAAGAAGAAAGAAAAAAGAGAAAAGATCTAATGAAGAAAGCCACTTCCAAAGTATTTACCCTTTATTTACCTAGATCATCCATTCACAGAATCTGAGTTAAATTGGAACAGATCAGTGAAGGCATGTAATCCCTTTGTTCTGCTATCATAATTTTGATGCACATATTCAAATGAATTTTACATTTAAAATTTGAATATCTGCAACGTGCTAATGTTGTTCCGCTTTATACAATATCAGCCTACTGGTGTTCAAGATTCATTAATGTTGGGACCAGCAGTTAGGGTAGTGGCTATATTGCTGGACTCCCATGTAGTTGACTGCAGTTCGAGTCCTGGACCCGGTGGCTTAAACTCATGCTGGGTACTTGTGTGTGCATGCCCAAGATCCTGAGAGGAGAAAGGAGGAGAAGGGATTGCAGTATGGCCATTCCCCCTGGGGGGTGATTTCTCGCTTTCTGTCTCTCTGTCTCTCTCTGTCTTTCTGGCAAGTGCATATGCCCTATAGCAAAAACCTCTCCCCCCCAAAAAAGATTCATTAATGTTTCCATGCATTAAATGAACAACGTATTAGCTGGGCACGGTGGCATGTGCTAATAACCCTAGCTATCCAGGCAACTGAGGTGGGAGAGTACAAGTTTAAAGTAACTCTGGGCAACATAGCATAGCAAGATGCTGTCTCTCTTTTTTTGTCTTTTAAATATCTTTTTTTAAAAGAATTGTTGTATTTAACTGTGTTTATTATTATTTTTAAATTTAATCAGAGAGAGAGAGGGAAAGTGAGAAAGCAAGCCACCAGGTCTGGGATTCAAACCACAGTCAGCCTTGTGGGAGTCCAGCACCTTTAATTACCACAACACCTGCTAGCTCCAGCAAGATTCTGTCTCTTAAAAACAAAACAAAACAAAAACAAAACCTTTTAAAAATTGGGTCAGTCAGCGGCATGGTGCTTAAAGAAGCGCTATGTTCAACTATAGTTTAAGTCCTGGACTCAGCAGCTTGAAAAATATGCCAGGGGTGTGTGCAGGTGTGCCCAAAATCCCGAAAGAAGAATGGAGGAAAAGGGATTACAGCATGGCCATCTCCACTGGAGGTTGCTTTCTCACTCCCACCCACCCGCCTCTTTTTCTCTTCAGCAACATATGTGCCCAATAGCAAACTAAAAAAAAGTTTTAATAAACAAAGTACTAATATTTTTAGACTATTTTATTATTAAAATATTGATGGAAAAGGCCCTCCAGAACAGAGCCCTTTTATATTTGAAAAGCAACATAAAATCTTAAGATGACTCATGGATAGGCCAGAAGAAAACTGAAAGAACATTAATTGAAGTTCTGGTCTGGGATCATAATTATAGTGATTTTGATCTTCAAAAACAACTTTGAATCTCCCCGAATCTGCAGGGCATCTTACAAAATGTAGTCTATCAGAAATAATGAGACATAGGAGGCGTTTCAAAAAGAAAAGTGGTTAGCAAATGGAAAAATGGGCAAAGGAAAGAAATAGACATTAACCAAAAGAAAAAAATGCAAATGACAACAACCCAATACAGATAAATTGTTCAATAGTAATTAAACATACATATCTACAAGGGTTTCTCAGAATTATAAGGCCCAGTACCTTAAACATTTTCCACAGGGCACATTGGCACAAATTTCTTTAAATAATAAATCCTTGTCAGAGAGGGGAAGAGTGCAATGGCAGAGGGTGGGAAGTAGGGAAGGAAATTAGGGAGAAAAAATAGAGAGGTAAGACATTTATGGGACACAGAAATGGTTTTCTACCTTTATTTCTTTCTTTGGGCAGGGAGAGGTTTTTGCTATAGGGCGCGTGCACTTGACAGACAGACAGAGACAGAAAGACAGAAAGCGAGAAATCACCCCCCAGGAGGGATGGCCATCCCGCAATCCCTTCTCCTCCATTCTCCTGTTGGGATCTTGGGCACACACGCACATGCACCCGGCGTGAGTTTTAAGCTACCAGGTCCGGGACGCGAACCATGGTTGACTACATGGGAGTGCAGCGACATAGCCATTACGCTAACTGCTGGTCCCGTTTTTTTACCTATTGATGGCATGTATAGTAATCTCAACTGAACTGGTCTGAGGTATATTTCATGTTGGATAAATTCTCTTTACAAGCTAAATGATGTATAGCAATTGAATGTATAAAATAATAATAATAATAAATAATAATAAATTTAAAAGCCCAACACTTCAGGGGTCTCTGGAAGCTAGAACTTTCATGCATTGCTAGTAGGAATAATTCTAGCTATGGAAATTTTTCCTTAGGAAATAATCAGATATTTTTGTATAAGTTTGTTCACTGCAGTGTTATTTATGATAAAGACTATAAATAACTGGCAAGCAATAATAAACAAGTTCATAATGTAGTATTTTTTTTTCTTTCTTTCTTTTTTTCAGGCTTAACTCACTTTGTTTTCTTGTTTGAAAAACCCTATGTTGTGGCCACAGCTGGAGCCTGGGTCCTCTGCATGGGGACTCAGGTGCATATGTAGTATTTCTAAATGATGGGTTACCATTGCATCCAATCATGCTGTAAGAGAACATGGAGGCAGAAGCAAATGGTGGTCAAGCGAGAGTAACTGGACCCACATGAGAAAGGTTCTGGGTTTCACCCTCAGATCCAGGGAGTGTATTGTGATATAAAGATCCTGTTAGGAGGCATGGCGGAGGGAGTTTTGTTTCTGTGAGGTACTAACCAGTGAATTTGCTGTGAGAAAACTGATAGTAGCACTTTCGAGGGGAGAAGTAAACTAAGATTTCATTTTCAAGATGGAAAGTCCTTCAGACCCACCTGTGATTGTACCTGGCACTCCACAGGCCTGTGTGAATCCACCCTCACCCCATACAAATAGGTCACGGAAACAACCTATGAGTGCCACACTTAGAGAAAAATTAAGGAAAACAAGGTCTTCATTTAATTCCCACTACAGTGTGGTAAAGCGTCTTAAAGTAGAGAATGAGGAAAGTGGTCAGACCTTTTCAGAGAAACCAGCATCTTCAATGGAAGAAAATTGTTTGGAATTTCAAGAAAATTTTAAACACATAGACAGTGAATTTGAAGAAAATGCACATTTGAAAAATGCCTTCAAAATTATTGGTACATGCGAATCAAAATCACTTGATACAGATACTTTCCAAAATAATTTTTTTTTTTTTTTGGAGAGGTTTTTGCTAGAGGGGACCTGCGCTCGCCAGACAGACAGAGACATAGAGACAGAAAGCAAGAAATCACCCCCCACAGGGGGGATGGCTAAGCCGTAATCCCTTTTCCTCCACTCTCCTCTCAGGATCCTGGGCACACACACACATGCGCCCGGCATGAGTTTTAAGCCACCGGGTCCAGGACATGAACCGCAATCAGCTACGTGGGAGTCCAGCGACATAACCATTACACTAACTGCTGGTCCCTCCAAAATAATTTTTTGAAGGAGAGTTATCCTAAATAAGCATTAGATGAAGAAAAAGCAAAACTGATGAAGCAGATTCAGGAGAAAGAAGGCCTTCTTCGGAGGCTAAAACTAGTCAAAATGTATAGATCAAAGAATGACCTGTCTCAATTACAGTTGTTAATAAAGAAGTGGAGAAGCTGTAGCCAGCTGTGGCTTTCTGAGTTGCAGTCAGCTATGTCTGAGAGAACAAGAAAGGAAGCCTGACTCAACTGATAGACCAATATGGGTTAGATGGTCCATTGCTACACTGTAACAGAAGTGAAAAATTTGTAAGTGTTTAATTCCTAAATTTTTCTCCAGAATATCTTTGAGAATTACAACTTAATTAAGAGATACATATTTTAGAGGGAAGATAACCATTACGGCTTAAAGGAAGGTAACTTGATGGACATGATTTTAGGACACATTTACACAAACTTGGTTCTAAATGGAAACAATATTTTGGATACATTTGTCAAAAAAAAATGTACGAATAATGAATTATATTTAAAAAGTAATTTGGACAATTCTGGAAACCAGTTTTAATATATTTCTTTGTTTTTCATGTTGAAAAGTTTTATTTTAAATGTTAAAAAAATTGTCCAATCTGGTGAATGTCTAAACCTAAACTAGCCTAACATATGTTTGTCTCTGTAAGTTTATGAACCGTGTTTCCATTCACTTGCCACATGTTTTCATCTGATGATCTAGCAGGCAACTAAACTGATAATGTCTGAATTAAAAAAAGAAAAGAAAAAGATCATGTTAGGGGTTCTTGTCTCTCTTTCTCTCACACACATACATATATGCAGAAGAAGTAGACTTTTTTAAAGAAGAGAATATAGGGAAATGTTTACAATACATTGTTAGATAAATAATACAGGTTTCTGGGCCAGCAGGTGACATAGAGGTAAAGGCAGCTGGATCCTGCATGGCTGACTACATAGTTCAAGTCTCAGACCCAGCAGCTTGAAAAACATGCTGGACACATGTGCATACACACCCCAAATTCTGAGAGGAGATTGGGAGAGAAGGGATTGTGGCACGATCATTCCCCATGGGAGGTGATTTCTCACTTTCCTTCTCTCTCTCTATCCCACTCCCTCTCTGTCCAGTGAGCATATGTATCCTGTAACAAAAAAATTTTTAAAATTTACATTTCAAAACACTAAGTACAGTGTAATCACAATTTCATTTTTTTGGAGAGCTTTTTGCTATAGGGCACATGCGCTCTCCAGAAAGAGACAGAGAGACAGAAAGCGAGAAATCATCCTCCGGAGGGATGGCCACGCCGCAATCCCTTCTCCTCCATTCTCCTCTTGGGATCTTGGGCACACACGCATACTCCCGGCATGAGTTTAAGCTACTGGATCCAGGACTTGAACCACAGTTGACCACATGGGAGCACAGTGACATAGCCATTATGCTAACTGCTGGTCCCACAATTTCATTTTTTAAAGAAATATGTAAAAATAAGGCACAAAAGGGGAACCACCAGTTAGCGTAATGGTTATGTCGCTGGACTCCCATGTAGTCAACTGCAGTTCCCGTAGTCAACTGCAGTTCACGTAGTCAACTGCAGTTCGCATCCTGGACCTGATGACTTAGAACTCACACCGGGCGCATGTGCGTGCATACCCAAGATCCCGAGAGGAGAATGGAGGAGAAGGGATTGCGGCGTGACCATCCCTCCTGGGGGGTGATTTCTCGCTTTCTGTCTCTGTGTCTCTCTCTGTCTGTCTGGCGAGCGCATGCGCCCTATAGCGAAAACCTCTCAAAAAAAAAAAAAGGCACAAAAGTAGAATTAGAAAATTATGACTCAAAATGTTAAGGATGTTTATTTCTCAGTAGTGGAACAAGAGTAATGTTTATTTTCTCCTTTATATCTTTATTTAGAATTTTGAAATAATTTTTATGTGGTGCCATGACTACGTGGGGAAAAAAAGGCAAATATTCTATAGAAGAAGAGCTATTTATTTTAAGTAAGCATTTCACTACAATAAGAAGTACAAGAAAAGAGGAGAGCTTATTTGTTAGATGAAGTCATAGAATATTCAAATGGGAGGCTAGAGTAGAAAGAATTTGATCCAACTCCCTTTATCTTATGAAATAAAGATGAAAAAATGTTAAATTTTATCCAAGACCACACAGGTAGTGTTTAGAATCCAAACAAGAATTAGATGTTCTAACTTCTAGGATCTTTAGCCCTTTCTTTCTTTCTTTCTTTCTTTCTTTCTTTCTTTCTTTCTTTCTACTTATGAATAATACAGTAGCTGGCAACTGTGTTCTTTTCACTCTGAAAAAAGAGATGCAAAATGTAGAAAATAAAAAGAAAAGCTATATCTTAAATAACACGGCAACATGGCTTTTCTTCCTATTTTTGAATTGACATTTGCTGCAAAAAAACTACACACACGCACTTCACAATAGCCCATTTGAAATAAACCTCTCAATACAATTACATGACAATGATTTAAATATCTCTCAGGCCAGCCGTGACTCAGTGGTTAAGGGAGATGGATCTTACATGGCATCTATGCTCAAATCCCAGCCTCTGAGGCTTGATAAATGCTCCCGGTGCATAAGCATGTGTGCCCAGGATCTTGAAAGGATAGAGAAATGGAGGAAAAGGGATTGTGGCTTGACCGTATCCTATTGGGGGGTGCTTTCTCTCCCATGCTCATTTTTACTGTCTTTCTGGTGAGTGCATGCTGCCTCTAGCAAAAATAAATAAATAGATAGATAAATAAATAAATAAGTAATAAATAAATATCTTTCTCTTTTTAATATCTTCCTTTTTTTCCCTAGTCAGTGCTGTTAACAGCCCTATAGGTCACAGAGGGATTAATAAGAAGTAAATATCAAAACTAACTTTCTACAGCCTGGCTAGAATTTGAGTTGTTGATAGCTGATGTTAGAAATGTTTGGTATAATTGCGATCAACAAATAAAATGTGGCTGTCAAAAAAGTGTGACACACCCTTTTATTTATCTATCGAATTATTTATTTAATTTTATTTATTCATTCATTTATTTTAATGTGACCAGAGAGAGGCACAGAGAGAGAAGGAGAGGGAAAGTGAGAAAGCAAGTCACCAACCATGGTCGGCCATGTGGGAATGTCCACACCTTAACCACCATGCCACCTGCTGTCCCTGACACACCCTTTTATTAAGAACATAACATCGGGGAACCAGCAGTTAGCATAATGGCTATGTCGCTGGACTCCCATGTAGTCGACCGCAGTTCGTGTCCCGGACCCAGTGGCTTAAACCTCATGCCGGGCACGTGTGCATGCGTGCCCAAAATCCCGAGAGGAGAATGGAGGAGAAGGGATTGTGGCGTGACCATTCCCCCTGGGGGGGTGATTTCTTGCTTTCTGTCTCTCTGTCTCTCTCTGTCTGTCTGGCGAGCGCACACACCCTATAGTGAAAACCTCTCCAAAAAAAAAAAAAAAAAGAACATAACATCATGTTACTCTTCATACTTGTTTGTAGATGTACAAACTTGAGCCAGTAGGTGGCATGGGGGTTAAAGCCCTGGATTTCCACATGACTGACCATGGTTTGGGTCCTGAACCTAGCAGTTTGAAAATCAGTGCCCACACACTGGGTACATATGTATGTATGCTCAAAATCCTGAGAGGAGATTGGAGGAGAAGGGATTGAGTCATGACCATGCCCCCTGGGAAGTGATTTCTCACTTTCTCTCCAGTGAGTACAAACATCCTATGGGGGGAAAAAGAAAAGGAAAGAAAAAAGCTCAACCTATATTTATTGAGCTTCTACCACAAGACTGTCTCTGTGCTATCCCTGGATCTAAAATGATAATTGAATCAGACTGAAAACCTGACCTTGGGGCTCAGACTAGTATATAATAGTCTCTACTGAATTATATATTATAAGGCAGGAATCATGTTTCTTTAATCAGTACAAAGAATATAGTAGATTTTCTTTGAATATTTGTAGACTAAACGAATGAATTTCACCAGACATTACTTTGCCATAAACTAAGTATTAATAGTTATAATTACCCCAGACATACAGTAATGTGGATTAAATAGTAATGTGGGGTAAGAAGCCCTGATATACCTCACTCTTCACTTTGGCACCCTCCTTCCAAAGCCAGCCCATCATACAAATCTTCCAAAATTGGGTCTAATATCTGATTATAATACGATTCTTAACATGAAACTCATTTACTCATGGCCAACCAGTAATAAAGCAAGCAGCCTCAATGCTCAGACACTGCTGTCATTTAGATTAGGACAGATTATTGTCATTATTGTGATTTTATACTTTGAAAAGAAAACCTATGGACATTCATTTTCAAGGGTGTTCATCGATGTATGAGATAATTTGGAAAACTAGTCTGAGAGATTACATAATGTAGCATTTTTGGAAGCAAATAACATATTTCATTATCAATATTTAACAGACATCTCTAAAGTATTCTTTTTTTTTTTTTGGAGAGATTTTCACTATAGGGCACGTGAGCTCGCCAGACAGACAGAGAGAGACATAGAGACAGAAAGCGAGAAATCACCCCCCAGAGGGGATGGTCACGCCGCAACCCCTTCTCCTCCATTCTCCTCTCGGGATCTTGGGCACGCACGCACACGCGCCCAGCGTGAGTTTTAAGCCACCAGGTCCGGGACACGAACCGCGGTCGACTACGGGGGAGTCCACCGACATAGCCATTACGCTAACTGCTGGTTCCCAACTCTCTAAAGTATTCTTGAAAGAGCAGAATAATCGGAAGCTTTAAAAGTTTGGAGATTAATTGATATGCAATTATATATTTTTATTTGCTGACATTTCAGTCAAATCAGGATCTGTGCTAGTGAATCAAAGAAGCAAAAGCCTCTATGGGTGTTCCTCTTTAATCCACCCTGTAAATAATAGTTTTGGCTTCTTTAATTTACATGGGGAGGTAAACACAATGTGAAAAGGCAAAGTCTTGGCCCTCTCTCTAGGTTTGAGCTGCCTAACGGATAAAGTAGTGCTTACCTGGGACCTCCAAGAGTTAGCCTCTACTGTGTCTTCCAAAGAAAAGAGAATAGATTGTCTTCTGGGCTGACATAAATGGGGGAAGGCGGTAGCTTATGTGACCTTGTGTTCTGACATGGTTCTGGCATCTGTGCAGAATCTTTTGGGTAGCCTGTGCATTGTCACTTGTAGCAAGTAGAAAGACACAGTAGCTGGGGCTTGAGAGTTAACCAATCCACAAGTTTCCAAACCTCTTTGAGGGTAGGAGAAAAAGGTACCCAGTATTCTCACCACTTGGTTAGTTATCATTCTCAGATGAGTTTCAGAGTCCAGTTAATGAGCAGGCTCCATGCCACTGGAAGAGATAGCTACGTGAGCTTGGATCTCTAAGGGTATGTACTCTGAGGCTGAAATCATAAACCGGAACATCTGATGTGCGTCTCATACACAATGAGGGAGGGAGGACTGCTGACGGAAATGTCACACGCAGCTGCTTTTAGCGCTTGGCTCTCACTGGTGAAGCTTCCCCCTCTGCCGCTATGCCCCGCCTTCTTCCTGCATCAGAGCCATTTAGGGCTGTTTAGTTCTCATCCTGCACACTGCAAAACAGGCTGTAAATTGATATCTGTTGCATCAGTCTAGCTCACGCATGGCGGATGTGCCTGATGGGCTATAGGGGTGACAGGTTCAGCTACTGTTTGGGGTAGGAAACAGCTAGAGAGTTGTGTGCTCTGCCCTGAAAGGTTAGGAATATGGTCTGTGGTTCTAATTAAGCACCTTGTTAAACAATGTCCCTTGAACAAGTCTCTGTGTTACAACTTCTCTAGCTCTATTAGGCATGTAACCAGTATAACTTTATAGTGGAGTTGCAAAGACAAGCTATTTCCTCCTTTTGGAATTCTCTTCCCTTCATTTTTTCATTGCCAAATCCTCCTCACCCTTTTGATTTAAGTTGAAACGTCAGTTTCTTCAGATCTTTTCTGAATCAGCTATTCCTAGTTCCCTACTGTTAGGAAACTAGCAGTCACCCATTTTGCTACTCCATAGCAGCTGTACTACAATGTCAGACTTCTCGTTTAATAGTTGTTCAGTGTCTATCTT
The DNA here is from genome assembly GCF_000334495.1 of Tupaia belangeri chinensis. Lineage (NCBI taxonomy): Eukaryota > Metazoa > Chordata > Mammalia > Scandentia > Tupaiidae > Tupaia > Tupaia belangeri. The sequence continues at coordinate 2,994,911 of NW_006159751.1, forward strand.
CCCTATTAGCCTCTAAATTCCATTATGGTAGAAATTGCATCTGTCTTTTGCACCTTGAATCTCCAGCACCAAGAATTGTGCTTTGTGCATATTTAATGCTTAATAAAGATTTGTTGGGGACCAGCAGTCGGGGTAATGGCTATGCCACTGGACTCCCACTTGGTCAACTGCCACCGGGTCCGGTTCAAGTCCCGGACCCGGTGGCTTAAACTCATGCTGGGCATGTGTCCGTTCATGCCCAAGATCCCAAGAGGAGAATGAAGGAGAAGGGATTGCGGCATGGCCATCTCCCCTGGGGGGGGTGATTTCTTGCTTTCTGTCTCTCTGTCTCTCTCGGTCTTTCTGGCGAACGCAGGCTCCCTATAGCAAAAAAACCTCTCTAAAAAAAAAAAAAAAAAGATTTGTTGGAAGAATGGATGATGCATTACATCAGATTGAGATTCCTCTGTGAAAAACCCAGTTTTGAACTCTTTGTGCCTTCTTAATCATGCAAATAAAATTGAGAACAGGTGTCGAATTAGAGCCAGAAGGACAGCTACTTCCTGAATGGTTCCCCAGGCCTCTTTGCCTTTTCATATCACTACAATCTAAAGTCATCTCATCATAGCAACCTGTACCCAACTCCTTAAGCAATCATTTCTAAGAAGACTTCAGCCTGTTTTTTTCTGGTTTGTTTTGTTTGTTTGTTTCTTTGTTTAGTTTGTGTTTTTAGTTTTTGCTATTAGGGCAGGTGCGCTCGCCAGAGAGAGAAAAAGTAAGAAATCACCCCTCCAGGGGAGATGATCTTGCCATAGTCCCTTCTCCTCCAATCTCCTCTCAGGATTTTGGATGTGCACACACATGTCTCTGGCATGATTTTCAAGCCACCAGGTCTGGGACTTGAATCATGGTTGATCACGTGGGAATCCAGTGCCTTAACCTCCATACCACCCAGTGGCCCCAGACTGTTCTTTTTTTTCAGACGTTTTTGCTATAGGGTGTGTGCACTTGCCAGAAAGACAGAGAGACAGAAAACAAGAAATCAACTCCCAGGGGGGATGGCCACCCCTCAATCCCTTCTCCTTCATTCTCCTCTCAGGTCTTGGGCACACACACACACATGCGCGCCTGGGGTGAGTTTAAGCCACCGGGTCTGGGACTCGAACTGCGGTAGACTACATGGGAGTCCAGCAACATAACCATTACGCCAACTCCTGGTCCCTCGGTTGTTCATTTTTAAAGAGAACCAAAATCTAGGCTGGTTTTTGGAGTTGAGTGTTGTATTTCCTCATATTTTAGTTAAAAAACCATTAAGCTCTCAAAGAAAACATTTCATGTAATCTATAACTACATTTGAGAAAGAATTTTCCAACTTCAAACAAAATCTTACCAAAATACCTTCCTGTTAACTGGTTGTTCCTGAAATATTAACCTGAACTTTAACACCTAATTCTATCTAGAATCTTTTCAGAGTAGATTTATAGTTGAAATGAAGGAAACAAGCTTCAGATACCACTTACTAATTCATTGATTTGTTGAATCAGCACATTATTTAATTATTAGCGAACACTGTGTGTCAGTCACTTTTCTAGATCTTTGGGAATGTTAGTAAATAAAACATATTCTCGCTCTTGAAGAAATAATTATACGATTACTATAGCTGGGGCCAGCAGGTGGCGTGGAGGTTAAGGCACATGGTCAGCATTGTGGATCGAGTCCTAGACCCAGAGGCTTGAGAATCACACCAAGCACATGTGCATGCCAAAATCCTGAGAAGAGAATGGAGGAGGAGGAGAGATTGAGGCATGGCCAGCTCCCCTTGGGGTGGGAGGTAATCTCTTACATTCTCTGATGATCACATGTACCATATAGTAAAAATTAAAACAAACAAAAGTACTGTGACATAGATAGTACTTATCAAATATTCTGCTGCTCCCTGCTTTCCCAGCCTTCCTTGTGATTAGATTGGGATAATATGATTACAACTGGCAAATTGCCTATGAACGATGAAACATGCATTATTTGTAGGCACAGGAAGATACAAATAAGCTAATGCACTCTCCCTAGCCCTCTGTTTTTTGGTCTCAATAACCTCAGAAGTGACATGTTCTACATGGTTTGGCTATAAGATGTATTCTGAATCATCTTGGTTACTCAGACTTAGTCCATTCAGCTGCTGTATCAAAATATCTGAGATTAGATCATTTACAAATAACAGAAATTTATTTCTCATGCTTCTGGAGCCTGGGAAGTCTAGCATCAAGGTGGGAGAAGCTTGAGCATCTGGTGAGGGCTGCCTTTTGCTTCTAAGACCTTCCTGGTTGCTGCATCTTTGAGAGGAGATGACCACTGGGTCCTCACATAGGAGAATGGATAGAAGGGGCATGCTTGCCCTCTCAAGCCCTTCATAAAGTACTGATCTACTCATGAGGTTAGAGATCTCATGGCCTAATCAGTTCCTGAAGGCACCTACTTCTTAATACTGTTGCATTGAGAATTAGGTTTCAATATGAATTTTAGAGGGAACAAAAACATTCAAACTGGGACCAGGAAATAGCATAATAGTTACATCACTGTTCTCCCACATGGCCGACTGCGGTTCAAGTCCTGAATCCAGCAGCTTGAAACTCACACTGTGAGTGTATGTGTGTGTGTGTTTGTGCATGCCAAAATCCTGAATGGAGAGTGAAAGAGAAGGGATTGTGGCATGGCCATCTCCACTGGGGGCGTGATTTCTTGACTTCTGTCTCTCTCTGGTGAACACAAGTGCCCTATTAAAAAAACAAACAAACAAACTCTCAAAAAAAAAAAAATTCAAACCATAGAATTCTGCCTCCAAATTCACATTCTTAACTTATTCTACCATCAACTTTAAAGGTTAAGTTCAAAACCCCATCTAGATATCATCTAAGGGCCAGCAGATAACATTGTGGTTAGTGCACTGGAACTCTCACATGGCTGACCATAGTTCAAGTCCCAGACCCAACAGCTTGAAAATCAGGTTAGGGTTGTATGCATGTGTGTCCAAAGTCCTGAGAGGAGAATAGAGGAGAAGGGATTGCAGCGTGGCCAACCCCCCAGTAGGTGATTTCTCACTTTCCCTCTCTGTCTATGGTGAGTGCATGTGTCCTATTGTAAAACCTTAATAAAAATAAAAACATATG
>NW_006159751.1:2998307-3023900 GCF_000334495.1 Tupaia belangeri chinensis
ACATGTGTATACATGCCCACAATCCCAACAGGATGGAAGAAAAGAGATTGTGGCATGGCTATGCTCCATTGGGAGTGCTTTCTCCCTCTCTCACTGTCTCTCTATAGCGTCTACACACATCCTCTGACAGTTGAAAAAAAAAAAAAAGAATAATATTTGTTTTTGACACCATGTCCAGCCGTCTGAACACACTAGGGTAGTGGTTAGGCCCACAAGGCCCCAAGCAACCTCTCCCCCAACACACACATCAATGGTTTCACTGGGCACAACCTATCCTGCAGTTCCGCAGGGTTAGAGCTGTGTCCCTCAGACTGGTGTTACACACCGGTGTTCCTATAGTTGGGGTCTTAGAGATGGTCCTGAATCCTTGACCCTACTAGACATTGCCTTTGTGGGAGCTCTCTGTGATGGCCCTGTCCTTGGGACAGTAATCTGCCTGGACCCCAAAATTCTCTAAGACATTCTTTGAAATCTAGGTGGATGAAGCCATACTTCCACAGCTTGGCATTCTGTGCACCTGAAAAATAGCACAATGTGGATGCCTCCAGGATTTACTGTTATGCCATCTGGAGCAGCAGCTCAAGCTACATTGGGCCAACTTGAGCCACCACTGGGGCAGTCAAAGAATGCAGGGTACAGGGACTTAGGTGGCCCTGGGTAACAAGCCTCAAGGTCTCATAGGTGGCCTGGGCCCATCTTTTGAAATCATTCTACCCTCATAGCCCTAATACTCTGGGCCTGTGATGGGACTCTAGCCTCAGATATCTCAGAACTCCTTTCAGGGTCATTCTTACAATATCCTGTTGAATTGTATCTGACTTTCTTCTATGCCTACTGATCAAACCAAATGGTCACTTGGCCACACTCTTGGTATTCTCTCCTGACACACTTTTACCATGTGGCCAGGGCTGAGAATTTTCCTAATTCTTAAGGTCTGCTTTCCTTTTAATAATAAATTCCATCTTTAATTCATTTCTATCTTCTCCCATTTTAAGATAAGAAGTTAAAAGAAGCTATGCAGCACCCTCAGCCTTTTGATTAGATGTTTGTTCTGTCACATATTCCAATTAATTGGCTGCAAGTTCTCCCTCCCATTAAGCTTTAAGACACAGGCACAATTCGGCCAAGGTTTTTGCCTCTTTATAATAATAATGGCCTTTCCTTCAGTTTCCAATACCATGTTCCTCATTTCCATCTGAGAATTCATCAGAGTGGCCTTTATTGTCCATGTTTTTACAGTATTCAGATCACAACCACTTAAGTAATCTCTATGAAGAGTTAGGCTATATCTTTTCTTCTGAACCCTCTTCAAAATCACCCATTGGTAACTTAGAAATTTACTTCTCAGAGTTCTGGAGTCTGAGAAGACCAAGATTAAGGCACTGGTGGGTTTGGTATCAGGTGAGAGCTGAGTCTCTGCTTCCAAATGGCTCTTTGTCCCTACTTGGCAGAAGAACTATAGGGCAAAAGGGGGTAAACACTGTGCAAAGTCATTTTTGAGGTATTAATCCCATTTGTGGGAGCAGAATCCTTATGACTTAGTCATCCCTCTCTCACTCTGTTTTTTTTTTTTAAGAATTATTTGTTTGGGGGGACCAGCAGGTGGTGTGGGTTAAGGTGCTGGACACGCCCACATGGCCGACCACGGTTCTGGACCTGGCAGCTTGCTTCCTCCCTTTCCCTTTCTCTCTCTCTCTGTCTCTCTCTGGTCAAATTAAAATAACTAAATGAATAAATAAAATTAAATAAATAATAATAAAAATTATTTGTTTGGGGCTGCCAGATGGTATGGTGGTTGAGGCACTGAACTCCCATGTGGCTGATTGCAGTTTGAGTTGCAGACCTGGTGGCTTGTATTCTCACTTTCCTTCTCTCTCTGTCTCTCTCTGGTCAAGTGAAAACAAAACAAACAAATAAATAAATAATTGCAATAGAATTTATTTAATTTTATTTATTATTATTTTAATTTGCGGTAGGGCGTGGGTGCTCACCAGAGAGAGACAGAGAAAGAAAGTGAGAAAGCAAGCTGGCAGGTCCAGGACTCAAACCCTGGTCAGCCAAGTGGGAGTCCAGCACGTCAACCACCATGCCACATGCTGGAGCCATGACTTAATCCTCTCTGAAAAGCTCTACCTCTTAATATTATCACATTGGCAATTAAGTTTCAACATGAACTTCAGACAGGACACAAACATTGAAACTACAGCACTGAGTGAAGGTGACTATTAGAGCAATATTTGAATTTCCCTGCTTGTCAGCTTATGCTAAATAAATGACATATGTGAGATACACTTTTTTCTTGTTAAGCCATTGAATATTCAGAGCTTAACTACTGGGATAGCCAGCATTAATTGCTCTGAGTAATATAATCCCTACTATTTATTTAACATCTTTTATGTGCTAGACACAGTACTAGGCTGTTTGTAATACTGACTTATTATTTTTAAAATCTTCACAATTCACTTTTCTTGCCAAAAGGGAGGCATGTTCAATATTTACTCTGAACTATTATATTCAGTCTCACCAGATACACTTTAAAAAAATAAAACAAACTTCAGGGTTGATACAAGCTTTGAAATTGTAGAGGGGAAATATAAGGATATTAAACTTATTCTAGAGGACTTAATTAGGTTAGCCTTTATCCTAATTCTCTAATTGTTTGAGTAGTTTGTTTAATCAACCTTATTTTTCCTACAAGTAAAACTGGGGATAATATTTTGTTCTACTATCACAAGGTTATTGTGATGATCAAACTGAACAACTTTAGGGCCAGCCTAGCGACCTAATGGCTAAGGAAGCCAAATACCACCTGACCAACTCTGCTTCAAATTCTGGCTCTGGCAGCTTGAAAAACATACTGGGTATGTGTGAGTGTGTGCATGACCAAAATCCTGACAGGGTGGAGAAATGCAGGAGAAGGGATTGTGGTGTGACAAAACCCCATTGTGGGTGCTTTCTCCCTCTCTTCTGTCTCTGGCAGGTGCACACACCCTCTGGCAATGAAAAGAAAAGTTAACTATATGAACTTTGAAGCATTTATACAAACACATATGATACAACCATTCCCATTGAATCTAAGAAATTGCTGCTTTTAAAGCACAATATATTTACTTCTAAGAAAATAATGCTGCAAGTTAATCTATGACACAATGCTTGTTTTCTTTCTTTCTTTTGTAAGATATTTGTCATAGGGCATGCTAAAGAGAGACAGACAGAGACAGAGGGAAAGTGAGAAATCACCCCCCAGAGGGGATGGACACGCCACAATCTCTTCTCCTCCATTCTCCTCCTGGGATCTTGGGCAGGGACACATACACATGTGCCCGTCGTGATTTTGAAACCACCAGGTCCAGGACTTGCACTTCAGTCAGCAATATGGGAATCCAACACCTTAACCACGACACCACCTGCTGGTCCTGATACATATCACTCAGTCTTTATTGAAAGAGATAACTTGGATTTATTTAAACATTGATTTTTATCAAATATTATGCTTGTACATTCATAAAGTGAAAATGAAAGGAGGGCTGGCCCTGTGACACAGCGGTAACATGCTGCCAGGAGAAGCCAGACTGCGCATGGTGACTGCAGTTAGCATCTCTGACCTGGTCAGCTGAAACGTGCTGGGTACATGTGTGAGTGACCAAGATCCAGTGGGCTCCTCTCCCTCCCTCTCTCTCAGAGGCACATTCATTCTATCATGAATAAAGAAAAGAAACCGTTTTGAAAAAGGAAAGAAAAGGAAAAGGAAACAATTCTGTTTAGGTAGACGAAGACGTCTTCACATTTGGAATCTTGTCCTGTGAGTCACTCTTCCCTCTGAGTCACTGGCGTCTGTATTTTTTAGCACGGTATTATGAGTGCCATCAAGACCACTAGCGATGCAGCATTCCCAAGGCAGGCCCCACCATTTTTTTTTTTTTTTTGATTTTTTTCCAAGCCTCTGACATCTATTCTGAAAATTTTGATGCTGATGCTTTTAAAATCTTACTAGGAGATGTCAACGAAAGGTTTCCAGGCAATAGCTAGGATTCCTTGTATTCCTTGCTCAAATGGAGTTTAAGACAAACTGAAATGTCCATGGATTTCAGTTGCTCTGTTATCCCAGCCACCTGGAATAACAACCAAGATTGTGCGTCAGCAGACAGTGACAACTATGTCACAACTGCTGAACAGCAAAAAGAACTGTAAAACATCATCAGTTATAAGACAGTTCTTCATTTTAGAAGTTTTAAAATGTGCTTTTAAAAAAGGAGAGGGGGACCAGCAGTTAGAGTAATGGCTATGTCGCTGGACTCCCACATAGTCGACCGCAGTTCGAGTCCCGGATCCGGTGGCTTAAACTCACGCCGGGCATGTGTGTATGCGTGCCCAGGATCCCGAGAGGAGAATGGAGGAGAAAGGATTGTGGCATGGCCATCCCCCCCAGGGGGTGATTTCTTGCTTTCTATTTCTCTGTCTCTCTCTGTCTATCTGGCGAGCGCACGTGCCCTATAGCAAATACCTCTCAAAAAAAAAAAGGGCACTAAACTCCCACATGGCCGACCATGGTTCAAGTCCCGGACCTGGAGGTTTGCTTTCCCACTCCCCCGCCCCACTTTGTCCCTCTCTGATCAAATTAAAATAAATAAATAAATAAATAAATAAATAAAGTTAAATAAAATAATTCTTTTTTTTTTTTTTGGAGAGGTTTTTGCTATAGGGCACGTGCGCTTGCCAGACAGAGAGAGAGAGACATAGAGACAGAAAGCAAGAAATCACCCCCCAGGGGGGATAGTCACACCACAATCCCTTCTCCTCCATTCTCCTCTCGGGATCTTGGGCACGCAAGCACACGCACCCGGCGTGAGTTCTAAGCCACCAGGTCTGGGACGCAAACCACGGTTGACTACGTGGGAGTTCAGCGACATAGCCATTACGCCAACTGCTTGTTCCCTCAAATAATTCTTAAAAAAAGTTTTAAAATGTGACAAAATATGGGTTTTGGAATAGATAAATGAAGTATTGTTGTTTTACAAATAAGGATATATAGTAACAAGGTTCCAAGAACCTTAACTACTAGAGCTCACAGATGTTAGTTATCTAATCTCATATCAAAGTTACCTTCTTTAGGACCCCTTCCTCAATGGCAATGTTAAAATGGTTAAATTTATAATCCGATGGAACATTCATATCATTCTCTGATTATCTGAATAATATTAAATCTGGAGCAAGGCAATAAGAGGATCTAGGTATAGAAGAAAGAGGATTGGCATTGGTTTCTTAAGACCCAAGAATGACTCTGAGCTTTGCTGTTTTTCCTACGTGCTACTATGGGGAGATCAAGTCACCACTTGACTTGGTATCTGATCCAGGAGATTTTCAGGTGGGGAGGATTTAATGTAAACTGTAAAATCTATGTGCACGGGAGATTGCTGAATGTCAGGAACAGTGCTGAGGACTGGCATAATTATCTCAGTTGACCTGACTAAATGCCAACGCATGCTGTGTCTTTGTGGTCACCTTGCTAGCTAATCTATTCTAAATTAGGGTGTTTTCTTTTTCTCCTCCTTCTCCTTCTTTTTCCCTTATTCTTTTTCTTTTCTTCTTCCCTTCTCTTCTTCTTTTTCTTCGTCTCTTCCTCCTCCTCCTTCTTTTTCTTTGTCTTCTGGAAATACTGCTTTCATTGCCTCACGCCTTAAAGCAGACATCTTTTATGGCTACCATGAGTATTAATGACTGTGAGCCCATTACAGAGCTGCAGCCTCTCCTCACTCTTGCCTTGTAGTCGGACATATTTGAGATAAGAGGCCTTTAGGCTATCAGTATACTTCCTTCCCTATGACTCTCATGCCAGGACTAGTCCCCAGAGCCATGGCAGAAAGTTTTCTACTTATGATAAAAAGTCCAAAATGAATCCAAGATTCAGGATGTTTATCTAAATAGGCATTAGACATTTTATACAGATTCAGGTGCACAGAAAGTTGGCATCTAGAAAACCTGGTCATAGGGGCCGGCAGGTGGCATGGTGGTTAAGGGAGGTGGACTCTGACATGGCTGATTGCGGTTCAAGTCCTAGACCTGGCAGCTTGCTTTCTCACTTTCTCTCACACTCTGCCCCTCTCTGGTCAAATTAAAGTAAGTAAATAAATAAATAAAGTTAAATAAAATAATTCTTTTTTAAAAAAAATTTTTAAAGGTTTTTGCTATAGGGCACGTGCACTCGCCAGACACAGAGAGAGAGACAGAGAGATAGAAAGTGAGAAATCACCCCCCAGGGGGGATGGTCACGCCGCAATCCCTTCTCCTCCATTCTCCTCTCGGGATCTTGGTCATTCACGCATACGCACCCGGAATGAGTTTAAGCCACTGGGTCCAGGCTGCGAACTGCAGTCGACTACGTGGGAGTCCAGCGACATAGCCATTATGCTAACTGCTGGTCCCAATAAAATAATTCTTTTAAAAAAAGAAAACCTGGTCATAGAAAGATGAGACCCAGTGATAAGGGGTAGTTTTGGAGCCTATAACTATTCATGAGAGAAGTTACTGGTGAAAAATCTAGTACTAAAGAATAGAAATATTAGGCAGGACATTTCTACCTTCCCCTCCCCATCAAAGAAACTGTTTGACTTTTGAGACTGACTCTTTGAACTAATACCTGGTCTCAAGTTCTAAGCAGAAGAATTGGAGAAAACCTCTCACTTCAAGTAAACAAATTATGGTTTTGGATCCAAGCTCAGAGGCAAGAGGGAATTGAGACATATTGTTATACCAGGCAAATATTATTTTGAAATATTAATAAGTGAGGATAGGGTGTAGTAATGGGGGGGACAAAAATTAAAGCAATAAATGTTGTTATGTTTCAAATGCTCACAAAATAGACTAAGATCAAAGATCCAGAAAAACTGGGGAATTCTCAAATTGTATCAAGGCCACCTTCTGTGGTTTTTTTTTTTTTCTTTTTCTTGGAGAGCACATGTGCTCACCCAAGAGACAGAGAGAGGGAGAAAAACAAGTCCCTTCTCTTCCATCTCTCACCTCTCCCTGCTTTCAGACTTTTGGGCACACACGCACACATACTGGAGTGTTTCTCAAGCCACTAGTCCTGGACTTGGACTCTAAGTGAAACAGGAGAAAGCTAGCAAATGGAAGTGGGTGAAGGGGCTGGAACATCTGCCCATGTGATAGATAGAAAAACTGATCAGGGCAGAGAATTTCCTGCCCAAGGTAATGTAGGCAGGAGATTAGTGAAGGAATGTCTAGCTGATTAAGCCTTTTTTTTTTTTTTTTTTTTTTAAGATTCTTCCTTCCTTTCTTTTCTTTCCTTTCTTCCTCCCTCCCTCCCTTTCTTTCTTCCCTCCTTCCTTCCTTCCTTCCTTCCTTCCTTTCTTTCTTCCTTTCTTTCTTCTTTTCTTCCTTTCTTTTTGACCAGAGAGGAATAGAGCAATAGAGAGAGGCAGGAAGAGTAATAAAGCAAGTCACCAGGTCTGGGACTTGAACTGTGGTTGGCCATGTGGGAGTCCAGCACCCTTAGCCATGAAGCCATCTGTTGGCCCCATTAAGCCACATTTGACATAGCCAATGAGATGAGTCAGTGGGCCCAGCCACATTTGATATAGCCAATGAGATGAGAACAGTCGGTGGGCCCAGCCAATGATCTATTGACATAACCTAGATTAAAAAAAACGATAAACCTCACAGAATGTAATTGCCAGGGCCTTTGAGTCACTCCTTATCTGTCTGCTCAGGCCCACTTCTACCTCTCAGGAGTGTACTTTCACTTTTACTTAATAAATTACCTTTTCCTTTCTCTATTGGCATGTTTTGTTTAATTCTTTGTTTGAAACACCAAGAACCTGGTTATCATCACAGAAGCCATCCTGTAACAGAATCTTAGGGTCAACCATGTGAGATCTGTCTGTCTTTTTTTTTTTTCTTTTCTTTTCTTTTTTTTGGGAGAGGTTTTTGCTATAGGGGAAGTGTGCTTGCCAGACAGATGGAGAGAGACAGAAAGCGAGAAATCACCCCCCAGGGGAGATGACCACGCCGCAGTCCCTTCTCCTCCAGTCTCCTCTCGTGATCTTGGGCATGCACACAATCATGCCCGGCATGAGTTTAAGCCGCCAGGTCCGGGACTCAAACCGCGGTCGACTATGTGGGAGTCGAGCGACATAGCCATTATGCTAACTGCTGGTCCCAGATCTGTCTGTCTTAATCACCAGGCCCCCCTACTCCAAGGCTACCTTCTTTAGGTTGCCTATTTATTTATTTATTTATTTTAGAGATCTTTGCTATAGGGTGCGTGTGTTTGCCAGAGAGACAGAAAGCAAGAAATCAACCCCTGGGGGGATGGCTATGCCACAGTCCATTCTCTTGAGATTGGGGGCACACACGCACACACACACCCAGAGTGTTTCAAGCCACTGGGTCTGGGACTTGAACCACAGTTGACCATGTGGGAGTCCAGCACTACAACCACTATGCTATCTGCTGGTCCCTTTATGTTTTATTTTTAATTTGCTTAAGGGCATGTGTACTCACAGGGTTGGGGGGATATTGGGGAAAGTGAGAAATCACCCTGAAGATGACCACACTGCAAACCCTTCTCCATTTTTCTTTTAAGATTTTGGGCACATGCACAGGTTTTTCAAGCCACCAGATCTGACACTCCAGCTGTGCGCTCAGTCATTTGGGATCCAGCTGCTTTTACCTGATCTCACTGGCTGACCCAGAGACACTTTTTTCTTTCTTTTAGAGAGATTTTTGCTATAGGGTATGTGTGCTCTCCAGAGAGACACAGAGAGACAGACAGCAAGAAATCATCCCCACAGCGCAATCCCTTCCCTTTCATTCTCCTCTCGAGATTTTGGGCACACATGTACACGCAGCTGGTGTGAGGTTTAAGCCACTAGGTCCAGGACTTGAACCACTGTTGACGACATCGGAGTCCAGCGACGTAACCATTACATCATCTGCTGGTCCCAAAGGACACTTTTTTCAATAGCAATGTTGTGTTTTTATTTTATTTTATTTATTATTCTTACTATTATTTTAATTTGCTACAGGGCATACATACCATGCTCAACAGAGAGAGATAGAGAGAAAGAGCAAGCTGCCAGATCCAGGACTTGAACCTTAGTCAGAAACATAGGAGTCCAGCTCCTTAACCACCACACCATCTGCTGGCCCTGCAATGTTATAATTTTAAATTATAAGTGAATGTTACATTCATATCATTCCCTGATTATTTAATGAACATGCACATTGACTCCTCATTACGATTGTAAGTTTGAAGGGACCAGCAGGCAGCGTAATGGTTATGTTGCTGGACTCCCACATATTCCACTGCGTTTTGAGTCCTGGACCCAGTGGCTTCAACTCACATTGGATACATATGTATGCGTGCCCAAAATCCCAAGAGGAGAATGGAGGAGAGGGAATTGCAGCATGGCCATCCCTCCCAGGGGGTGATTTCTTGCTTTCTGTGTCTCTGTCTGTCTCTGTGCTTTCTGTCTCTCTGTCTGTCTCTGTCTCTCCAGCGAGCACATGCACCCTACAGCAAAAACCACTCTCCTAAAAAAAAAAAAAAAAAAAAAAACACAAAAAACTTTTAAGCTTTAAGGGTAATAGCTTCTTACTTTTAAAAATATTCTGCATGTACAAATACCTAGCATAATGCCCTATAATTCTAAAAAAATTTACTACTGTCACCTCTTCCTATTTGCATCTGTCAGATTATATCTTGCATGGTCTCTATAAAGGTGAGGGCCCAGATTACCTTTTGCCATTCAGCACTTGTTTTTCCAAGAACCCAGTCACTCCAGAAAATCTATTTTATTTGCAGAACTATTGCAAAATCTGACACTCCTCTTCACTTCACTGGAATGCCCTTGTAATTGCCAAATGTTGCCTTGCCTCATGGAAATTCTTGGCCAGACCTATGGATTGCCAGGCCTTGCAGCTGTTGACCCTTGAAGTTCAAAACTCCCACAACGTCCAATCGTGAAACACTTCTGAATGACCTAATGAGAGCAAGCACTGAGATAGTTGCCATGGAAGGTAAAAAGACATAATTGCTACCCTCAAGTAGTTTAGTTTCTATAAAAACGAACGTACAAATATTTAAATAGCAGTTACAGTTATGAATAGTGAAGAGAGAGCAAGGCAAGAGATGGGAAAAGCTATGCAAGTGTAGGCAAAATCCTGAAAGAAATGGAGAAGAGATTGCCACAGGATCATCCTTTGCAGGGGTGCTCTCTCATTTTCCTTCTGTTTCTCTCCAGTCAGCACAGAGCCTTCTGGCAAAAATAAATAAATAAATAAATCACTAGAGGGGCCGGACAGTGGCACAGTGATGCCCCGTGAGGTGGACCTACACGAGATTACCAGTTCACATCCAGAGACCTCCTGGAGTGCAGGCCTGCCTGTGCCTGTGAACTGGAGCCAGCCAAGGCCGGAGTATGGATTGCAGCATCAGGATCCTGTCCAGGGTGTTGTGTCTCTTTCTCTCTCACAAAATGAATGGATAAACTTATTTTTTTATTTTTTTAATGACTTTACTGGAGGGAGAAAAGTAAATGTTTTTTTCTGAAGATCTTAATGGTCTTTATTTGCAATTCGGGCAACACTTTATTTTTTAAAATAAAATAAGTGTTTCAAGGAAGCGAATAGATTCGTTTTATAGGCAGAAGGGATGAAGTAAATAAAACCAAAGTTTAAAAAGCAGATGGGTCATTTTAAAGTTACTCTCTTTGTGAGAAGGGTGGGGAGACATAACAATAGGAAGCTATCTGAGGAGTTAACATCAGGTTACTTCTTTTGTGTGAAGATTAAAGCAGAACTTCTTTAACATGCTGATTGAAACTGTTTTGTTTGGGAAGCAAAGCTGTTAGTTCTCTGATTTCTCTACAGGTGAGATAACAGCTTTGTCTTGGTGACCTGGGGACATGAGTGACACCATTTTTTTTTGGAGAGGTTTTTGCTATAGGGCGCGTGCGCTCACTAGACAGCCAGAGAGAGACATAGAGACAGAAAAGGAGAAATCACCCCCCAGAGGGGATGGTCACACCGCAATCCCTTCTCCTCCATTCTCCTCTTGGGATCTTGGGCATGCACGCACAAGTGCCTGGCGTGAGTTTTAAGCCACCGGGTCCAGGACACGAACCGCAGTCAACTACGTGGGAGTCCAGCGACATAGCCATTACGCTAACTGCTGGTTCCCATGAGTGACACCATTTTGATTTCCTGTCTAAGCTATTGGGGCCTAGTCAGGGAGCTCAGTCCAAAACAGGGACCTTCTATAATGTTTAACAGTCCCCTCCTTTAATTCAGGCTAAAGTGCAGACAAAGCAAAGGACCTTAACACCACTCTCAGTTACCATCTTTTGGGGTTTGGGGGAGAGACATTAATTCTATCCTTTCTATCCAGAAGACCAAGAGCCAAGTCTAGGAACTCACCTGTTTTCCTTCATGTCACTATTTTGAAATGCAGTTACGAAAAAAATAGTGTCTTTGTTCTTTACATGACTTTCATGTACATTGGGCTGAATCTCCTGGGTTTTAGGTTCTTATCTCTTGACCTAAGATTACTCAGTGGCACCATTCAGATTCCTGCCTTGAGAAAGGTCCACCCCTTTTTTTTTTTTTTGCCAAAGGATGCATGCACTGGTTGCAGACAGCAGAAAGAAGCAGCACTCCCCCACGGGGCACACGGTCTTACTGCAATCGAGACCTTGGGCACTCACACACAGGCACCTAGTTTTTCAAGCTGCCTGGTTCAGAACTTGAACCACGCAGTTGGCCATGTGGGATCCAGCTCACTTAACCATCAGGCATAGGTTGGCCTGGTCTGCCTCCTTTCTTTACTACTAATTCTTTATATTAGAGCTCATTACACTCCTTGATTTTATTTTTTTAAGTTTTCTAAACTGGGGAATAGTGGACTAGTATCGAGTCACAAAGATACTATTCATGTCACACTCCCTTCCCCTAGAACGTTGGCCCAGAATATGTGTGGCATCTACTCATCCTCATCCTTCTGCCCGGAATACAATTTTCCTGGAACAGACTTTTCTTCTGAGATGAAAAGACTTCGTCAAAAGTAGTACACTGCTTGCCTCTGCCTCCTTTTCCTTCATCTCATGCTTCCTGCCGCCTCCCTCACCGCTCTCCTTTGGTGACTTCATCGGTTTCTCCATGAGAATGAATGTCATCCCCTTCCAAGTCTTCAATCAATGTGTTCTAAAAGCAGAGAAAGCCTTAGAGTATGAGTCAACTTTATTCTTGGTAGTGAACCCTGTTTGTTCTCATGTTAGTTGCCCTGAGGAACAAGGAAGAGAAATGCAACTTCTGTTTCTCTTGCTATTAAAGAGAAGTGGTTGGCAGACAACCTGTTTCACTAATTTAAGAGAGATCCCAGGACTGGCAGATAGCATGGTGGTTAGGGGCACTGGACTCCCACATGGCCGACCATGGTTCGAGTCCCAGACCTGGTGGCTTGCTTTCTCACTTTCTCTCTGACTCTCTCGCTCTCTCTGTCCCTCTCTGGTCAAATTAAAAAATAAATAAATAAAATTAAATAAAATAATTCTTAAAAAGAAGAGAGAGATCCCTTTAAAAGAAAGTGATAATACACTGAGCTTCTGTTATATGCTAGTAGGGTATTTACTTAATGGTGCTTAACTGTAAACAATTATTATTATTATTATTATTATTTTGGAGAGGTTTAAGCTACAGGGTGCTAACGCTCGCCAGAAAGACAGAGCCAGACAGAAAGAAAGTGAGAAACCCCTGCCCCTCTCGGGATCTTGGGCATGTACGCACATGAGCCTGGCGTGAATTTAAACCACCGGGTCCAGGACTTGGACCGCATTCGACTACATGGGAGTCCAGCAACATAGCCATTATGCCAACTGCTGGTCCCAATTGTAAACAATTATTAATCGGTGTTTTTTTTTGTTTTTGTTTTGTTTTGTTTTGTTTTGTTTTTAAGTTAAAACAGAATCAAGCTACCCCAGGAGGCCAACAAGCATCTACCTGGTGGTTTGTAGGTAGAAGTACTTTCCTTCAACTTTACCAGGTATGGAGACTATAACTGGCCTGCCCTGCTTCTATCCTCACTTTATATTACTGTGATTTATACGAGCACCGATGTGTCCATTAGAATATAGCCTCCTGGAAGACAGAATTCATTTTCTTATTTGTCCTTGTTTCCCTCCACATTATCAAGGAGTGCATTGCACACATCAGTGCTTAACAAATGTTTTTTAATCAATCAATCAAACTTTTCTAAAGTGATAGCCTGTCACTATGGTCTAGCTTTGTTCAAGTCTTTTAACTTTGTGTGCCAGCTCCATTCTTTTTTTTTTCCTGTAGGGTGCATGCGCTCCTGGAGAGAGACAGAGGAAGGAGAGGGAAAGTAAGAAATCATCTCCTGGTGAGTTGCCCATGTTGCAATCCCTTTTTCTTAATTCTCTCGGGATTTTGAGCATACATGCGCAGACAGGTGGCTGGTGTGATTTTCAAGCTCCAGGGCCTGGGACTTGAACTGCAGAGTTGGCCATGTGAGATCCAAGTGCCTTAGTCTTCACACTACCTGCTGGCCCTGTGTGCCAGCTCTTTAAGTGTTAAAAATAGCAACAGGGAACTTAACGGTGGAGCAGTAGTACAACTTGACTGTTCTGTGAAGCTGACACACGGGGGAAGGTTCTGGTCTCTCATCTGGAGATCTCCCTGAGAACACTGGGTATGTGTATGCCCATGACCCTGGGCTAGCTAAAGCTGAGGGTGGTTCAAGGCATCAGGACCCCAACGATGGTACTATTTCTCTCTCTCTGTCTCTCTCACTGATGGAAGAAATAAATATACTTTAAACAACAACAGCAATATCAGTTACCTGTAGCAAGCATAAATAGCAACTCCTGTGAGAGCCAGTGACGGCCAGAGAAAGGGTAAAGTGTCATGTTTAGAGCGTAGTTATTCAGACGCTAGCTTAGACCCAGGGAATGGCTCTGAAGAACTGAGTTCAGAAAGGAGCCTATGGAGAGACCAGCAGTTAGCGTAATGGCTATGTTGCTGAACTCCTATGTGATTGACAGCAGTTCAAGTCCTGGACCCGGTGGCTTAAACTCACCCTGGGCACGTGTGCGTGCGTGCCCAAGATTCCGAGAGGAGAATGGAGGAGAAGGGATTGCGGCATGGCCATCCCCCCCTTGGGGAGTGATTTCTCACTTTCTGTCTCTCTGTCTCTGTCTCTCTGGTGGGTGCACGCGCTCCATAGCAAAAACCTCTAAAAAAAAAAAAGAAAGAAAGGAGCCTGTGGACAACACCCACATTCAGCAACAGCATCTCTGACTCTCACACGCAGCATACAGCCTCTGAGAGACCTTTCCCTGTGTCTTGCCCTGTTCTCAGGCAGTGAGTGAGGAAGGGGAGACTCTCTTGGCCTCAGGCTATAACCCTGAGAGGTTCCCTGACATGAGGATTGCTGAGAGACTGAGCAGATGCATTAGGAATGCCTGTGCTCTTCTCTGACTGCCTATTTTGGCCATCTCCCTGCTTTTACACTGCAGTGGAGGGGTTAGAGGCTTGAGCCAAGCTAAAGATACAAGAGAAAGATCTGGAATCTACCTCAATGGGTAGGGCCAATTAAGACAAGAGAGGAGTATACAGAGGGTAATGTTCAAAAAACAAATCTCTTGCAAGAATGTGGAGTCATCATGGGGCCAAGTCTTCTTTCTCAGTTAACCCCAGAACACTGATAGAAGCTTCAGTTTAACATGTGAATGTTGGAAGGATGGGAGATGGTAAAAAGCCATAATATTTCAAGTGAACTTGCAGTCTAGAACCCTAGTTGGCCTTCGGTAAAGAGAATCGGTATCTGTAGTTTGACTGCCCTGATCAGCCCTGTGCCTTTCTCCCAACATCATGTAGCAATCTCTCCAGGGAAAGGCGTTGGGTATAAGCAAGTGGACCCAGGGTTCTGTGTTCAGGCACCAGGAACTCTGGATCTGCCTGAAGTTCTTATCATCCTAAAAAAAGGACGGGAATAGTCGGCCTCCAAAGGCAGGGACCCGAGTTTCTCATTGTACTTTCCCTCTGTGACAGCCCAATAGTGCTGGAAAAACCCTGCTCCCCCGACACTCCTCCTTCTCCCTGTACCTGGAAGCTGCAGAAGGAGAGGAGGGGAGTTGGTCCACACTGTTCTTTCCCTGTGATCTGTGCATGATGTTATGGAGCACGTACACGCTATGAGGTGTTCTCTTCACGTTAGGCTCTGCTGTTTCTCTGGATCCAAAGGTTCTGGGAGTGACTGTCCTGTAAGTCCTAGCCACACTAACCTTCTCTTTCACTAGTTATCAACAGGAGACGCCCGGGGTATTCTGGAAGCTCTGCACGGGAGTAGGAACCGCTGCTGTTGGTGTAGCTGCCTGGATCTACGGCAAAGAGCCAAGAAAAAAAAAATGCTTCGCACCGTGTGCACCAGCTCCCCCAGAGCTGGCACCGCCAGAGTGTCTGCAGAGCCATGTAAGTCTCTCTCCAAGCAGTCTGTCTCTTCGGTAGCTACAGAAACAGTGTTTGTTATCCTTTAGTTTTCAGTAGACAGGAGAAAATCTGATGGCGACAGTCTCTGTTTTTGAAGCTGGAGAGCCAGTCAGCAAAATCTTTAGAAAGGAAAAGGCAACTTCCACCAGGGGAGTCCTGTCTCTTGCTGCTGTCAGTACAGCAGCCTCAGTGAGGGGACTCCCCACCAAGAACTTGGAACTAAAGTTGCCCTTTCAAATTTAAACCTTAAAATCAATGCATAATGGATTGAGATCCAATGATTGAATCTTAGTAAAGAGGAAGAATGACTTACTGGCTAGCAAGATTATGCTGAACCTGAAAAGAAAAATGACCTAAATTCAAGAAAGAATGTATCAGTCAGAAGCAGGGCTGGTCAGCCCTGAAAGCTTAGGAAGAAAGAGGGTCTTAGAGGCAATGCTGACGGTGTTTATCCGAGTGTTTGTAAGAGGTTGCACCAGCCTCTGTTCTTGAGGCAGGTAAATCACTGCTTTGGAGTTGAATAGGTTTGATTCTATCATGGCTGATAAATATTCATAACATAAAATAGACTCCTTTGTTTCTGATTCTATGCTCTGTAAGCAACCTATTTGTACCAAAATGCTAGTCACAGAACATGAACGTTTTGGACTTTGGCCATCCTACTTCTTTCTATTCCTATTCATAATTTTATGAATAAACTGGTATTATGGTTTTCAATACTAGCCTCTGGGAACTTACGCCTGTTTTGGGAGATGAATCCACAATTTATGTATTAGCATTGGATTTCTAAGCCAGGATGACTGAGGACCAGAGCCTTACCCTGGTGAATCACCAAGGTAAGACCATGCCAGAGAGGACCTTTTGGGGTCCCCAGGAACTCCCTAACTGGATGGTTGTCAGTATTGTCCCTACTCAGACTCCTGAAGTTAGTAAGGCTGATGAGGGTTCTGTCTGTAGTCAAGGACTAGTGGAATAGAACTGCGTTTGGGATCCTGGTCAGGAGTCAGATAGACTTGGTATACATCCTTTCTCCATTTTCACCTGGAGCAAATTGCCTACTCTACCTGAGCCTGAATCTTCTCATTTGAAAATTGGAATAACAAATCTGTCTACTTCATAGAACTGTTAGGGAAAAATGTGACAACATATTAAGTGCTTCACATGATACCTACAATAATTACATGCTGAATAAATATTAGTTTCTCTTTTTAATTTTTTTAAAAGAATTATTTATTTATTTAATTCCATTTGTCATTATTATTTTTTCAATTTGACCAGAGAGACAGAGAGACAGAGAGAAAAGGAGAAAGCATGCTGCCAGATCTGGGACTCAAACCGTGGTCAGCCATGTGGGAGTCCAGCGCCTCCAACCACCATGCCACCTGCCGGTCTCATAGTTTCTCTTTTTTAAAACGACTATTTTATTCATGATAGAGAGCATGTACACGTACACACAAGAGTAGAGGAGGAGGGAAGAGAGAGAAAAAAGAACCTCAACAGGCTCTGGTCTCTCCTTGATCTCCTTTCCTGTCTTCCAGCTTGTCAGAATCTTGGGCACGCGTGTGTGCCCCGCATGGTTTGGGGACCAGGTTGGGGATCTGAACCCATGGTCAGCCATGTGACTTACAGTGTTGCAGCTCACTATGCTACTAGCTGCACCACAGGGACTGATGTCTTATTTCTACTTTTACTTTTTCATTGTTCTCACTAGATGCCGGGCACCACTCTAAGCACTGGTAAGTTTGCCCAAAGTCAGACACTTAGCAAGTGTAGAACCAGGAGTCGAACCAAGTCAAAGCTTTTGTGTTTGACTAGTGCGTTAAACTATCTCTGATGGTTTAACAAATATGATAAAACTTGCACTTCCAAAATGTGTGTCATGCCCTATCAAAGATATATTTAGAAGACTGTATATTTATTTATTCATACGCTTATTTAGAACTCCTTTGTTAGACTTACATTAGAAATCTATGGTATAGTTTTTGAAGAATGACTTATTTAATTTTATTTACTATTATTATTATTATTATTATTTAATTTGACCAGAGAGAAAGAGAGAGGGAAAGTGAGAAAGCAAGCTGCCAAGTCTGGGACTCAAAACATGGTCAGCTGTGTGGAAGTCCAGAGCCTTAACCACCAGGCCACCTGCCGGCCCTGGGGTGTATTTTTTGAACATTCATAGCAAGACTAATCTTTGTTTTTTTTAAAAGAATTATTTAATCTTTAAATTATTATTATGTTTTAATTTGTTATAGGGCACAGGCATACACTGGAGAAAGAGAGAGGGAAAGTGACAAATAAGCCACCAGGTCTGCGTCTAGAACAACAGTCAATCATGTGGGAGTCCAGCACCTCAACCACCATGACACCTGCTGGACCCCAAATCTTTGTTCTTTAAGATTTAATCTTGGGCCAACCTGTGGCATGATGGTTAGTTAAAGAAGCTGGATCCCACATGGCCAACTGAGCCATTTGAGTTCTAGGCCCAGCAACTTGAAAAACATGCCAGATGCATGTGCCTGCATGCCCAAAATCCTGAGAGAAGAATTAAGGAGAAGGGATTACAGCATGGCCATTTGCCAGAGGGGTGCTTTCTCACTGTCTCTCTCTCTTTCCCCCTCCCTCCACCCCACCTCCCAGGCTACTCGGCCTATAGTGAAATAAAAAAAAAATTTTTCCTTAATAATCAAAGCTTACTCAGTGCCAAGTCCAGTAAAAGATTTAAAAACACAATAGGGAATGACATCTTTGGTGGGGATACAAGTAGCCTAGGGGGAAATTCCACTTTTTTTTTTCTCTTTTTCTAGAGAGGTTTTTGCTATAGGGCGCGTGCGCGCGCCAGGCAGACAGAGAGAGACAGAGCGAGAAATCACCTCCTCAGGAGATGGCCATGCTGCAATCCTTTCTCCTCTGTTCTCCTCTCGGGATCTTGAGCACACACACACATGCACCCAGCATGAGTTTTAAGCCACCGGGTCTGGGACTTAAACTACATGGGAGTCCAGTGACATAGCCATTATGCTAACTGCTGGTCTCCACTTTTTTTCTTTTTAAGAGAGATTGTTTTGCTATAGGGTGCATACTCTCACTGGAGAGACAAAGAGAGACAGAGCGAGAAATCACCTCCTCAGGAGATGGCCATGCTGCAATCCTTTCTCCTCTGTTCTCCTCCTGGGATCCTGGCATGCATACACATGTGCCCAGAGCAAGTTTGAAGGCACCAGGTTCAGTACTCGAACCGAGATCAGCCATCTGGGAGTCCAACAACATAAGTGCTTTGCCATCTGCTGGCTGCCCTCCATTTAATAGAGGTAGTAAACACTTCATCACAAAGCCATTTCCATTGTGGCTGACTTGACTCTTCTATCACAGTGGCCTTGCGTTGGGTGAAGTAAAGAAATGTATGCTGTTATTAGTAAATTAGATTAATTAAAAACACATTAAGTTATTGTAACTAAAGATCGATTAATGGATTAATATGAGAATAAAGACTTAATAATTCTGTCATTGACATGAATGTAGACCTAGAAAATATGCTCATCAAAGCTATGAATCAGAAATTTAAGATGGATGATTAAAAGAAAAGAAGGACAGAGGGATTAAAAATTAAGTTTACCAAAGGTAAGTATAAGATACTACATGTCGAACTAGACAAAATAACTCCATAAATACAGGATAAGTAGCTTAGCCTAGCAGAAACACATAAGAAAAATGCTTGTAAGTTCTAATAGATGAGAACTTAATCTAAGTTAATGACTTCCAAGAAAAATACTAAAATGTTAAGCTGACTTAAAGAAAGAGTAGATTAATTCCAGAAAAAAAGGACGTGACACATCCATTCTACTCTGCATGATAGCTTTGTAGAAACTACAATTTAAACGAGATATGGTCAAACTGAAATGTATTCAAAAGAGTATAACCATGTTGGTAAAACAATATGAGAAATTTTAGATAGTTAGAAAATATATGAAGCTGAAAAAAATCAGGGGACATGATTTCTTTCTTTTTATTAATTTCTTTAAATACCCCAAAAAGTTAAGTTTTGAAGTTAGGACTTGAAGTTTTTTGAAGCAAGTTTGAGCTTGCTTCTGTCGATTACTGTATTTGTGGCTTTGGCAAATTACTTAACCTCTGTCTCAGTTTTCTCAGCTATAAATTGGGAATAATATTTGTATCTATTACACAGAATAGTTCCATGCACATGCCTGGTGTGTGTATGTGTGTGTGTGTGTGTGTGTGTGTATGTGTCCCAAATCCCAAGAGAATGGAGAAGGGATTGTGGCATGGCCATTCCCCCACTGGGGGCTTATTTCTCACTTTTCCTCTTACTGTCCCTCTCCAGCAAGCACACGTGCCCTATAGCAAAAACCTTAAAAAAAAAAAAAAAGAATAGTCTCCAGTAGACCATAAAAAAACTGAATAAATAATAAATGGTAGGGATTTTTTTTATCATTGTTATTAATAATTTCCAGAGTCAGGGGGCCAGCTGGTGGTGTGGTGGTTAAGGGTGCTGAACTCCCACATGGTCTGGGTCCTGGACCTGGTAGCTTGCCTTTTCACTCTCTGTCTCTCTCTCTCTCTCTCTCACTCTGTCCCTCTCTGATCAAATTTAAATAAATAAATAAATTTTTTTTTTATAGACCACAGATTAGTTTATTTTTAACACCCATCATGCCATGAATTCATAGGGAATAGGTTCCAGTAACTCAGGCTCCTTTCCATTGGTTTTCACAAAGTGTGCTTCTCTGGGTGGAGCAGGCTGGCGCTTTAGTTGAACCCAGGTACCTTTCTCTTTGGCTTCTTTCTTTTTCTGGTCATTTTCCTTCACACGTTTTAGGAAGCTATCTCTGCTCTTAGAATGTTTAATATGCTCAATACTCACATTGATTCTCTTGGCAAGAATCTTGCCCTTGTTTGTTCACAACAATGCCAACAGCATGCTGGGTAACATTGTAGACTCCTCCAGTTTTTCCATGGTAACATTTGTGGGGCATTCCTTTTTGAACACGTCATTTTAGTTAATTACTAGAAGATGGCGGTTCTGCAAATAAATAAATAATTCTTAAAAAATGATAATTTCCAGGGTCATTGTCTGGCTAAATAATTCCAGCGTATTGCACTGTCTTCCAGATCATCTGAACAGGCTCTGTTGTTTGCTAGCACTGTTTATGCAGTCTGTATCTCTGGTTAATGTTATTGATCTCTTTACATACAATTGAATTGACCAGGTAAGCACTTAAACCTCCTAAGGAGCAAAATGCATATGCTTTTCCATGGCTATTTACTTATTTATATGTAGACCCTAGACTGTATTCCAAATACAGTGAGTTCTGGGAATATTACCTACCTGTAATGTGACATTAAAAAGATTAATTGAGGGACCAGCAGATGGCATAATGGTTACCTTGTTGGATTCCCACGTAGTCGAATGTAGAGTCCTAGACCTGGAGGCTTAAAACTCACGCAGAGCATATGTGCATGCATACCCAAGATCCCGAGAAGAGAATGGAGGAGAAGGGATTACAGTGTGGCCATCCCCCCAGGGTGTGATTTCTCTCTGTCTCTCTGTTTCTCTTTGGTGAGCGCACACACCTTATACCAAAAATCTCTTAAAAATAAAAAACAAAACGAAAGATTAATTAGGGTGGGGTCAACAGGTGGCATGGTGGTTAAGGCATGGATTCCCACATGACTGACCGTAGTTTGAGTCCTGGACTCAGCAGCTTTGAAAATCATGCCACGTTTGTGTACATGTGTGTCCAAAATCCCAAGAAGAGGGGAAGAGAAGGGATTGCTGCGTGGCCATCCCCTTCAGGGGATTACTTCTCACTTTCCCTCTCTCTGTCTCTCTCTCTCTCTGGTAAGCGCACGTGCCCTGTGGCAAAAAACTAAAAATCCCCAAACAAACAAACACAATATCAATTGGGATAGCCCGTGGCATTGGGTTAAGGTGACTGGATTCATATGGCAGAGTACATGGTTTGAGTCCAGACCCAGTGGCCTGAGAAACACACTGAAAAGAGGAAGAAATGGCAGTGTGATCATTCCCCATGGTGGAGGGGATGCTTTCTCATTTTTTCTCTGTCTCTCTTTCTAACTAGCACACACACCCTCTGATAAAATGTTAAAAAATAAACATTAAAACAAAAATCAATCAATCTGGCAGTTTTACATAGTTTAAAATGTTAAAAAATGATCTTTTTCAGACACAATTTTTACAAAGGCTCTTCTCTTTGTTCTACAACCTATTTTGTCCAAAAGGCTTGTATTCCTCTCTTATTTTTCCTGAAATACTAAAAGTCTACTTGGACAAATTGGTCAACTGAAATTTATCTTCTTAGGGAAGCCCAGGAGGGAAACATTCCTAAAGCAGAAAACTAAAACTTGAATTTGTTTTTCCCTTTTTTTTTTTTTTCCTAGAGAGATTTTTGCTATAGGACACTGGATACTCCCACATGGCCGACCATGGTTCAAGTCTCGGACCTGGTGGCTTGCTTTCTCACTTTCTCTCTCTCTCTGTGTCTCTCTGGTCAAATTAAAATAAATGAATGAATGAATAAAATTAAATCAATATTTTTTTTCTAAAAAAAGAAAAACTAAAAACACACTGGGCACATGTGCGTGAATACCCCAAATCCTGACAAGATGGAGAAATGGAGAAGAAAGGATTGTCCTGTGACTGAGTCCTTTGGGGAGAACTTTCTCCTTTCCTTCTTTGTCTTTCTGTCTCTTTCTGGCAAGCGCACATGCCTTCTGGCAATTGAAAAAAGTGAAAAAAATAAAGTCATTCTCTTAAACCCATAGTACTCCCCTAAGGTGTTCGTGGGAGAGAGGAAATGCTTTAGAAGAGCAGATAAAGGCAGGCATACTGGCATCATTCACATGTCTATTTGAAAATTGTGGATTTTTTTTTAATCTCTTAAGTCCAAAGTTAACCTGTTTGAAACTGACCACTGAGAGTTGGCCTCTTGTCCAAAGGTTTAGCTGTAAGTAAACAATCTAAAAAAAAAAAAAAAATAGAGACCTGTTTTTGATCAGACTGTTCAAAGAAAGTCTTCTGTGGGTGAAAGTTCACTAGGCTGAAACAATAGAAACATCTGAGAGTTGAATATGGCCTTCATTCTTACAGCAAGGGGTCTGAGTTCACCTTTGCTAGCCTCTTCTTGAGAGAACATGGACACTGCTTGCCTCCCCTCGCAGAGTACTTTGTAAGCTGATCTCGGCTATTAAGAGAGCCAACTAGAGGATGGCTCTATCAGCAGTTGGGCATCTATCTAGGTCTAGGAAAACTGCAAACCAATTTCACAAGGATTGGTCTTCTCTTGGAAAATAACTTCTCAAATAATTTATAAAGATTATAAAGCAAAATTTAAAAAGTTGGAGGAACTTTACTATGCCCATGACTCTATCCCTCTTGCCACAGAGAACTATAAAAACCAGCCAGAAATGAAAAGAGAAGATAGATCATTCTCACTCATCCCCTAATTTAAACCTCAGTTTTTAACCTTTTCTAAGAGAGAGAAAAATGAACTTAACCCTTCTGTAATAAGTCTCTAAATTAGGAGGGACTAAAAATAATTACTATTTCAAGAATATAAAAGTAATTACATGCCCATGAGTTTGCCTGTTTGTTTTGGTTGTGGCAACCATATGTCCTAAATTATCTGGGAAGGTCCAAATTTCACATATTTTATCTCACAAGTCCTTTATTCCTCAGATTATAAAGTTTGAAATATTTTCCAGTTTGGACAATATGATTCTTTTGAAGTTACAACTTCATAGGCTCTATTAATAATAATGATATGAAAAATTGTTTTAGGCTGAGGAAAAGTTGTTGAGGAATAAGTGGTCATCTTCTACCCCTTGTGACAGCTTATCAATATAGTAACAAGTCATGGGGCTATCAGGTGTCATCGTGGTTAAAGTGCTGGACTCCCACATGACCCACCATGGTTTGAGTCCTGGACCTGGCAGTTTGAAACTCACACTGGGTGTGTGTGCATGTGTGCCCAAAAATTCCAAGGGGAGAATGGAGAAGGAGGGATGGCAGCATGGCTATCCCCTCTGAGGGGTAATTTCTTGCTTTCTGTCTCTCTGTCTCTTTCTCTTCAGAGAGCATGCATGCCCTATTGCAAAGATCCCTCAAACTCCCATAAAAACAAGTCATATCTCTTATATGATTTTAATGCACACCAAAAAAAAAAAAAAAAGGCTAATCATGATCACTGCTACAATTAGCCTGACACTCTTCTTACCCGTGTAGATGGAGCAAAAAAACCAATTGGTTTATATGAATTCTCTCCTCTTTTTTTTTTTTTTTTTGCCATGGGGTCCATGTGCTCATCGGAGAGAGAGCACATGCTCTGAGTGGTCCTCTGGTCGTTGGAAATTGCATGCTCTTCTCAGATGCCTACTGCATTGTGTGCTCTCCTGCAGCCTTCAGTTCCATCATCGGTCCCCACACACTCAGTGGCAGATCACAGCCTCAGTCGCCTGGACACAGTTCTCTTGGAGGACACTGTTTCTGGGATAGGTGTATCAGAAGTAAACGTGAGGTAGGGCACACTCCTTTACAGTGTTATGTCCTTGGTCTCCATTCCTCTACCACGTAAGGTAGGCTAGGTCTAGAAGATTAAGTGAATGGTGGAGTAACCCAAGGAATTCACAACCCAAGGAGGGGAAAAAAATTATACTGAACACAAAATCTGTTATAATTACACAACTCACAGTGCGGGTGATAGGCAGGAGCTCTGTTTAATCTGCCCTCCTAGAAGTTCCATCACAACTTCTACTAGCTCCCATTAATTAAAAACAGACTCATGGCTGCATAGACTCAATGCTTTAAGAGTAAAGTCCAGGGGCCAGCAGGTGACATGGAGTTTAAAGCGGCTGACCTGGTGACTTGAAAATCATGCTGGTTGCATGTGTATGCGTGCTCAAAATTCCAGGAGGAGAATAGAGGAGAAGGCATCGCTGTGTGGCCATCCCCCCAGGGGGGGGATTTCTCACATTTCCTCTCTCTGTCTCTCTCCAGTGAGCCCAGTGCACCCCATGGCAAATTTAAAAAGTACAGTCCATATTCCATTCTTGGATTACTTATGCCACTGTGATTTCAGCCTAGTGAACTTTCACTCACAAAAGACTGTATAAGAGGGACCAGCGGGTGATATAATGATCAAGTCACTGAACTCCCACATGGCCAACTGCAGTTCAAGTCTTGGATCTGGCGGTTTGGTCTCTCACTTTCTCTCTCTTTCTTGTGAGTGCATGTTATTATTTAAATAATAATAACAACAAATAAAATTAAGTACACAACTGTTAAAAAAAAAAAAAGACTGTATAAGAGGAGCCAACTGGGACCAGCAGTTAGCATAATGGCTATGTCGCTGGACTCCCATGTAGTCAACCGCGGTTCGAGTCCCAGACCCAGTGGCTCAAACTCACACCAGGCGCATGTGCATGCGTGCCCAAGATTCCAAGAGGAGAATGGAGGAGAAGGGACTGTGGCGTGACCATCCCCCCTGGGGGGTGATTTCTCGCTTTCTGTCTCTGTCTGTCTCTGTCTGTCTGGCGAGTGCACACGCCCTATAGCAAAAACCTCTCCAAAAAAAAAAAAAAAAGAGGAGCCAACTAAGGAACCTCCTGCTGCCCTCCATCACCACCACAAGAGGAAGTCAGGGGGTGGAGAACAAAATGAGATTACTAATACAAATTGATCAAGCTATGTATGTATATATTTTGTGTTTCCAAGTTTTAGTGCATCAATGATAGTCCTGCTAAATGGCTTTTCTTTTTATTTTTAAAGAATTATTTTTATTTAAATTTATCTATTTATTTATTTATTTTAATCTGACCAGAGAGGGACAGAGTGAGAAGGAGAGAGAGAGGGAAAGCGAGAAAGCACGCTGCCAGGTCTGAGACTCCAACAGTGGTCAGTGGGAGTCCAATGCCCTGACTGCTACACCACCCAACTTGGCATGGCCCACTAACTGACCAGGAAAGCTAACAAGATATGACATCCTCCCCAGAAGATAGTCTTGTAGATAACCCAATTTTTTTTTTTTTTTTTTT
>NW_006159751.1:3023962-3032551 GCF_000334495.1 Tupaia belangeri chinensis
AGTGAGAAATCACCTCCCCGGGGATGACCACATTGCAATCCTTTCTCTTCCATTCTCCTCTCAGGATTTTGGGCACACACGCACACGTGCTCAGTGTGAGTTTGAAGTCATGTGGTTGGCCATGTGGGAGTCCAGCAATGTAACCATTACACCATCTGCTGATCCCTAGATAACTCAATTTGTAAGTTTTCTGTCCTAGCCTCTGAACTGAGCCCTGACATTCCCTAACCTTGGCTGTGTGGATGTCCACCTATCTTTGGGAAGTTCCAGTCATTACCACGCTTGGACTTATCCTAGGAACTGTCACTTAAATTCTCCCGATGGTTTGTTCTCTGAGTCTGAATCAAAAACCCCAAATGCTTCAGACAGTTTCTATAAACAAGTCATGGCCTGGGTGTTCCAGCCCCACAGAACTCTTCAGGTGGGTATATGGGTCCTCCAAGTGTGATCTCTGATTCTGTCTCTTTTCCACTGAGTGATAAAGACGCCTCTTTATTCTGAAATTATCTAGGCACGGGCCAGCAGGTGGCATAGTAGCTAGGGCACTGGACTCCTACGGGGCTGATGATGGTTCAAGTCCTGAACCTGAGGGCATGAAAATCACGCTGAGTGTGTGTGTTTGTGTGTGTCTACACTTAAAATCCCAGGAGGAAAATGGAGGAGAAGGGATTATGACGTGTGTGGGGTTTATTTCTCACTTTCCCTCTCACTGTCTATTTCTGTCTCTGGCAAGCACATGTGCCCTATGGCAAGCCCTAAAAAACAAACAAACAAACAAACAAAAACAAACAAACACCTGAAGTAAATAATAAACTATATTAAAAAAAATTTATCCAGGCAACAATGAACACACTGACACAGATGCACACACAGACACAAGGTCATTTGACCTTTTCAAGGTTAAATGTTAATTTTCAGAAACAATACAAAAATCTAAACTAAAATCAAACTGTGTGCCTATGAAGTGAATGCAACTCACAGACATTTTGATCTGTACAATGTTTTGTTATTCTTCTTATGCTGTTTTTAAATGATTTTTTAAAGTGCATTATTTCTTTTTCTTTGTTTTTATGATAGAGTGCATTATGCATACACATGAGAAAGACATAGAGAGAAGCACCTTTAGCAGGGTCTTGTGCCGAAAACTTTTCTCAACCCTCCTTCTCCTCAGAATGTTGGACGCTTGCCCATATGTCTGGCACGTTTTCAGGCTGACCTGGGAGTCTGAACCTTTGGCTGACAAGTGGCTTCTAGCACCACAGTCCACTGCTTTATGAACTGCACCACAGAGGCTTGTCTTTTCAATGATTTTTTAATGCCTTTTGAGGGGACATGGAAGTCCAACTTCACCCCAGCCTCTACTCCTCCCTACTGTATTATGTCCAGCTGTTTCACCCATTTATAGTACAGGCCTGTCCTCTAAAAGCATTTGAATCTGAGATTCTTGAATGTAAACCCATAAGGAAGAAGATATACATTTAACTGAGTGCCCGATAATATATGCACATAGCTCATTTTTGTCCTTCAACTTTTTTTTTTTTTTTTTTGAGATAGATTTTTGCTATAGGGTACATGCACTTGCCAGAGAGACAAAGACAAAGAGATAGAAAGGGAGAAATCACACCCCAGGGGGGATGGCCATGCCACAATCCCTTCTCCTTCATTCTCCTCTCAGGATTTTGGGCATGCACGCACACACCTAATGTGAGTTTGAAGCTGGCGGGTCTGGGGACTCGAACCGCGCTCAACTATGTGGTCGTCCAGCGATGTAACCATTGCATCATCTGCTGGTCTCTCTCTTTCAACTTTTAAACTGTGCCTCTTGGATTTTCAAGTTATAGAAAATTGCCTTAACTAACCAGAAATCATGTGAAAAATTTAAATGTTTAGTTGAGGGTCTAGGTCAGTTTTTTTTTTTAATAATCATTTTATCTAACTTTATTTATTTATTTATTTTGATTTGACCAGAGAGGGACAGAGAGAGAGAAAGTGAGAAAGCCAGCTGCCAGGTTTGGAACTGCAGTCAGCCATGTGGGAGTCCATTGCCCTTAACCACCACATCACTTGCTGGCCCCTAGGTCCGTTCTTAACAAGATTTATACTCTTTCATAGCTGTTGAACTACTACAGATGGAGAGGAGATTTAATTTTTTTTTTTTCCAATTTACCATAGGGCACGTGTGCTTCCAGAGAGAGAGAGAGAAAGTGAGAAATCCCCCTCCAGGGGGACAGCCATGCATATGGCTTCTCCATTCTTTTCTTAGGATTTTGGACACACGTGCTTATACACCCTGCGTGTTTTTCAAGCTGCCAGATCCAAGACTCTCACTTCATAGTCAGCCACATGAGATTCAGCCATCTTAACCACTATACCACTGGCTGGTCCAGGTTTGATTTTTTTTTTAGGCCACATATTAGTAGTAATCATTTTCAAAGTTCTTCCTTATCATTAATACTCCCTGCTATTATTTGGAATATTGATAATTGGGCAATAATTACTTCAGGATTTAGTTTAATAACTTTTAATTATTTCTTATCAGTTCACTAAACATAATTAATTTGTTCAACAAATATTTTCTGCACTCATACTATGTATCAGGTATGTGTTTTAAGTAGTGGTAATAGAGCAATTAACAAAAAAACTTCTCTCCCCCATGAAACTTAATTACATTATAGAAAAAGAAACAAATTCAGTATCCAGCCTACTGTTTTATTTTTTTGTTTCTTTTTAAATTTTTATTTATTTATTTATTGGAGAGGTTTTTGCTATAGGGCGCATGCGCTCGCCAGACAGACAGACAGAGACAGAGAGACAGAAAGCAAGAAATCACCCCTCAGGGGGGATGGTCACGCCACAATCCCTTCTCCTCCATTCTCCTCTCGGGATCTTGGGTACACACGCACACGTGCCCGGCGTGACTTTAAGCCACCGGGTCCGGGACTTGAACCGTGGTCGACTACATGGGAACCTCCAAGTGTGATCTCTGATTCTGTCTCTTTTCCACTGAGTGATAAAGACGCCTCTTTATTCTGAAATTATCTAGGCACGGGCCAGCAGGTGGCATAGTAGCTAGGGCACTGGACTCCTACGGGGCTGATGATGGTTCAAGTCCTGAACCTGAGGGCATGAAAATCACGCTGAGTGTGTGTGTTTGTGTGTGTCTACACTTAAAATCCCAGGAGGAAAATGGAGGAGAAGGGATTATGACGTGTGTGGGGTTTATTTCTCACTTTCCCTCTCACTGTCTATTTCTGTCTCTGGCAAGCACATGTGCCCTATGGCAAGCCCTAAAAAACAAACAAACAAACAAACAAAAACAAACAAACACCTGAAGTAAATAATAAACTATATTAAAAAAAATTTATCCAGGCAACAATGAACACACTGACACAGATGCACACACAGACACAAGGTCATTTGACCTTTTCAAGGTTAAATGTTAATTTTCAGAAACAATACAAAAATCTAAACTAAAATCAAACTGTGTGCCTATGAAGTGAATGCAACTCACAGACATTTTGATCTGTACAATGTTTTGTTATTCTTCTTATGCTGTTTTTAAATGATTTTTTAAAGTGCATTATTTCTTTTTCTTTGTTTTTATGATAGAGTGCATTATGCATACACATGAGAAAGACATAGAGAGAAGCACCTTTAGCAGGGTCTTGTGCCGAAAACTTTTCTCAACCCTCCTTCTCCTCAGAATGTTGGACGCTTGCCCATATGTCTGGCACGTTTTCAGGCTGACCTGGGAGTCTGAACCTTTGGCTGACAAGTGGCTTCTAGCACCACAGTCCACTGCTTTATGAACTGCACCACAGAGGCTTGTCTTTTCAATGATTTTTTAATGCCTTTTGAGGGGACATGGAAGTCCAACTTCACCCCAGCCTCTACTCCTCCCTACTGTATTATGTCCAGCTGTTTCACCCATTTATAGTACAGGCCTGTCCTCTAAAAGCATTTGAATCTGAGATTCTTGAATGTAAACCCATAAGGAAGAAGATATACATTTAACTGAGTGCCCGATAATATATGCACATAGCTCATTTTTGTCCTTCAACTTTTTTTTTTTTTTTTTTGAGATAGATTTTTGCTATAGGGTACATGCACTTGCCAGAGAGACAAAGACAAAGAGATAGAAAGGGAGAAATCACACCCCAGGGGGGATGGCCATGCCACAATCCCTTCTCCTTCATTCTCCTCTCAGGATTTTGGGCATGCACGCACACACCTAATGTGAGTTTGAAGCTGGCGGGTCTGGGGACTCGAACCGCGCTCAACTATGTGGTCGTCCAGCGATGTAACCATTGCATCATCTGCTGGTCTCTCTCTTTCAACTTTTAAACTGTGCCTCTTGGATTTTCAAGTTATAGAAAATTGCCTTAACTAACCAGAAATCATGTGAAAAATTTAAATGTTTAGTTGAGGGTCTAGGTCAGTTTTTTTTTTTAATAATCATTTTATCTAACTTTATTTATTTATTTATTTTGATTTGACCAGAGAGGGACAGAGAGAGAGAAAGTGAGAAAGCCAGCTGCCAGGTTTGGAACTGCAGTCAGCCATGTGGGAGTCCATTGCCCTTAACCACCACATCACTTGCTGGCCCCTAGGTCCGTTCTTAACAAGATTTATACTCTTTCATAGCTGTTGAACTACTACAGATGGAGAGGAGATTTAATTTTTTTTTTTTCCAATTTACCATAGGGCACGTGTGCTTCCAGAGAGAGAGAGAGAAAGTGAGAAATCCCCCTCCAGGGGGACAGCCATGCATATGGCTTCTCCATTCTTTTCTTAGGATTTTGGACACACGTGCTTATACACCCTGCGTGTTTTTCAAGCTGCCAGATCCAAGACTCTCACTTCATAGTCAGCCACATGAGATTCAGCCATCTTAACCACTATACCACTGGCTGGTCCAGGTTTGATTTTTTTTTTAGGCCACATATTAGTAGTAATCATTTTCAAAGTTCTTCCTTATCATTAATACTCCCTGCTATTATTTGGAATATTGATAATTGGGCAATAATTACTTCAGGATTTAGTTTAATAACTTTTAATTATTTCTTATCAGTTCACTAAACATAATTAATTTGTTCAACAAATATTTTCTGCACTCATACTATGTATCAGGTATGTGTTTTAAGTAGTGGTAATAGAGCAATTAACAAAAAAACTTCTCTCCCCCATGAAACTTAATTACATTATAGAAAAAGAAACAAATTCAGTATCCAGCCTACTGTTTTATTTTTTTGTTTCTTTTTAAATTTTTATTTATTTATTTATTGGAGAGGTTTTTGCTATAGGGCGCATGCGCTCGCCAGACAGACAGACAGAGACAGAGAGACAGAAAGCAAGAAATCACCCCTCAGGGGGGATGGTCACGCCACAATCCCTTCTCCTCCATTCTCCTCTCGGGATCTTGGGTACACACGCACACGTGCCCGGCGTGACTTTAAGCCACCGGGTCCGGGACTTGAACCGTGGTCGACTACATGGGAATCCAGCGACATAGCCATTATGCTAACTGCTAGTCCCCCAGCCTACTGTTAATGTGTCTAGTGCTAAGGATTTAATATACTCTGACTCTGACTCATAACTATCTGTCTTTCATATAATTTTGTATGTACATCTTTCATGTCATCAGTAGATTTGTATTAATTAAAAAAAAAAAAAAAAAGGATAGGCTGACCCTATAGTGCAACAGTTAAATGCTGTGCCTAAGGAGCCAGATTCCATTTGGTCAACTGCAGTTCAAATCGTGGTCCCGGCAGCTTAAAACACACTGTGCACATGTGCATGCATGCTTCAAATCCTTCCAGGATGGAGAAATGGAGAAAAAAAGGATTGAAAAGTGACCATGCCCCACTGGGGATTACGTGCTATCTCTGTTTCTCCTGCCAGCACATAGCCCTCTGGCACTCAAAAAAAAAAGTAATTGCTGGGGCCAGCAGTTAACGTAATGGCTATGTCGCTGGACTCCTATGTAGTCGACCATAGTTGGAGTCCCAGACCCGGTGACTTAAAACTCACGCCGGGCGCGTGTGCATGTATGCCCAAGATCCTGAGAGGAGAAAGGAGGAGAAGGGATTGCGGTGTGGCCATCCCCCTGGGGGGTGATTTCTCGCTTTCTGTCTCTCTGTCTCTCTCTGTCTGTCTGGAGAGCGCATATGCCCTATAGCAAAAACCTCTCAAAAAATAAAAAAAGTAATTGCATATTGTTAAACATCCACTTAGTAATAAAATGTTTCAATGTAACTGGTCTGCGACCAGTGTGCTTAGTAATAAGGACGATTATTAATGACATCAAGGCTATTAACTCTTGGGCCTCGTCTTTGTAAAAATAAACCCCTTCTGTCTCACAACTACCGACTACTTTGCCAACCCTTGCCAGTCCTCCTTCAGATGCACACAGTTGGGAATGAGAGAAATCAGGGAATGGAATGTGAGGTGTCAGCACTACTAGAGAAACGACTTAACACTATGTCCTGCTGAAGGTGTTTAAAGACAGCTCACACAGTGGTGTGACTCTGGTCTATCTAATGTGACTGAGGGTGGTCTTCAGACTGAAGGCCCTCCAGCCTCACTTCCCTCTCCAGTCATCAGGAAGATCACAAGCGAGTTTCTCAGATCAAACCCTTGGATAGGATCGCAGTCCTTCATGTGCTGCTGCTGTGGTATAGTCCTCCAGCTTCCAGAGAATTTCCAAATTAAACTAGTAATGCAGGTCATTCACGAGAACAACAAATGTGCTGTGTTTTGAAATTTCAAGCTGACGCAGTCTGGTGTTCAGCCATGTCTAGAGGGCTCACCTGCCAAGGTGGTGGGTACACAGAGGGTTAGGGAAGTTCATCCTAAGGGAAGAGAGGACCACATGACAGAATTGGAAGTAAGAAATTTGGGGCACAGACCACTTATACGTTTGAACCCTATGGAATAAGAGCTAAAATAAAACCTGAAAGAATAAGGTCCATAAAATCCTGTGGGGCATCAGCACTTCAGAGCAGTCTTTTCAGATTGGCTTTGTCACGGTGTGGAGCAACATTGAGGTGAAGAGTACTTTCGCCGGCTTGAATTTTTATTCAAGGCACCGCAGGCTGAATAGCCAACTTCAGGGCAGCATCGCATCCGAGTGAGCGCTGGCGAGGTAGCAGACATCAGGGACTAGGCATTTTGGCCAAGGGTCAGTGTGTGTGTGTACAAACTGGCTTCAGGACAATAGGAGATGACAGGAAGTAAACAGAGAGAAGAAAGTACGTGCAGAGGTGGCTGAGTGTAGTTAGGAGTATGGTTCCAGGCCGGTCCTTGGGCTGGTGGTTAAGGTGGTTGGATCCCACGTGGTGGACTGCATAGTTCAGATTCAGAGCTGGCAATTTGGAAAAATGCCAGGTGTATGTGCCTGTGTGCCAAAAATTCCAAAAAGGCAACAGAAGAGTAGGGGTTATGGTGTGGTCATCTCACCTGTGGGATGCTTTTTTCACTTTCTCACTTTTTTTTTCTTTCTCTCTACATGTGCCCGATAGCACTTTTATTTTTTTTTTACTATGTTTATTTAACTTTATTTATTATTATCATTTTCCAGTTTGATGAGAGAAAGAGAGAGAGAAACAGAGAGAGAAAGCCACTAGGTCCAGGATTTGAACCCTGGTTGGCCATGTGGGAGTCTAATATCTTTAACTGCTATGCCACCTGCTGGCCCCCCATAGCAAATTTTACAAAATTATCATTTGGGGACCAGCAGGTGGCATGGTGGTTAAGGTGCTAGATTCCTACATGGCCAACCAAGCCTTGAGTCCTGGACCTGGTGGCTTGCTTTCTCACTTCTGCTGTCCCCCTCCCCCCCACACACACCTATCTCTGGTCAAATAAAAAAAAAAAGAATAATAAATACAATTTAATAAATGATTCTTATATAAAACAAAACAAAAGTTGATGACATGGTGGCTGAAGCAGCTAGACTCCACATGGCCAAGTGCGTTGTTAAGGCCCAGACCCAACAGCTTGAGAAACATGCCAGGCACACATGCACGTGTGCCCAAGGTCCTAGGAGGGGAAAGGAGAAGAGGGAATTGTGTGTGACCACCCCCCTGGGGGGTGCTTTCTTACTTTCCCGCTCTCTGCTTCTTTGTCTCTCCCCAACAAGCGCACATGTCCTCTAGCAAATTACAAAGGAAAAACAATCTACAAAAAAGAAACATGGTGTTTCCATAAGCTGAGTGTCTCCCCGCAAGTTACTGATGGATCATAAAAGGAAAAAGTAGTAGTTTTAAAGTGAAAAAACCTAGGGCCAGAGGGTGGCATGGTGGTTAAGGCACTGGACATTCCCACATGGCTGACCACAATTTGAGTCCTGGACCTGGTTGCTTGCTTCCCCACTTTCCCTCTCTCTTCCTCTCTGTGTCTTTCTCTGGTCAAATTAAAATATAAATGAATGAAAAAATAAAATTTAAAAGATAATAAATATTTTTAAAGAATTGTTTTATTTAACTTTATTTATTTTATTTTTTATTTTTATTTGCCCAGATAGGGATGGGGAGAGAGAGAGAGAGAGAGAGAGAGAGAGAGAGAGAGAGAGGGGGGGGGGGAGAAAGC
>NW_006159751.1:3032944-3061197 GCF_000334495.1 Tupaia belangeri chinensis
TGGGAATGCATAATCTCAGGGCTGCCAGATGGCGTGGTGTTAACAGGTGCTGGACTCCCACATGCTGACTGTGGTTTGAGTTCCAGACCTGGTGGTTTGTTTTCTCACTTTCTCTCTCTCTCTGTTTCTCACTCATTCTTTCTGGTCAAATTAGAATAAATAAATATTTTAAATCTTAAAAAAAAAAAAGAATGAATACATAACCTTGATCTAATCATGAGGAAGCATCCAACAACCCAAGCTGAGGAACACTACAAAACAACTGGCCTGTAACTCTTCAAATATATCGAGATCATGAAAGACAAAGTGTAAAAAATCGATTCTAGGTGAAAGGAAACCAAGAATGACTGACAACTGAATGTGATATGTGATCTAGAATTTCTTTTATTGCAGTAGGTATTACTGGGACAATCGAGCAAAATTTGAATGAGGTTCATAGATTGGAAATATTATTGAAACAGTATTGATTTCTGAATTTTCATAATTGTATTGCGGTTTTGGACAAGAATGTCCTTGTTTTTAGGAAATACATACTGACGTACTAAAGAGAAAGGCACACCATGTCCACAACTAATTTTCAAATTGAAAAACGTTTAGAAAAAAATTATACATACCTATGTACACACATACAGAGAGAAAGAGAACAAGTATGTACTAGATATTGGCCTAGGTTGCTGGGAGCAGGAATTGAAGTCAACATTAATTCATGACTAACATTAGAAATTCTGAGAATATGTCCCAAAGCACTTTTTATGGGTGTCTATCCAGTGCCAATTTATGATGTAAGATAAAGTAGCAATCTCCAAGGCAGAACATCTGACATACTGGTGATTCACTCTCTGAGGTACCTTTACTGCAATCTTTTAACTCAGTTTGTTTCAACTGCAATTCCATAACTCCTCTAGAAAACATGTTTTTTCCCGTTAACTTTCATCTTCACATTAGGCAGCTGTAGTCACAAATTCCACACAAGTCTCTTGCTTGAACAATGGAATAATCCATTTTGGGATGAATGGGTTGAATCCAAATTCCAAACACTTGTATACTATAGAGAGCATGGCCGCAGTTGAACCTCCACCAGCCTTTTTTGGCTCTTATTTGTTTGCTCTCATTCTCGTTTATTCCTATAGCACTTGCTGGCAGGAAGTAGCCATTTTGAAATACAAATTTTACTTGTTTCTTTTTTAAAAAGAAAAACAAATAGATGGTTTATTCTAAGAATGTACAGGAACTTATATTCTAAACGTTCATAAATACATATTCTAGGAACTCTTATCACTTCAGAACCCTACTACAGCTTCTCTTTAATCTTTTTAAACATCCTGTTACATAAATTGTAGCAGCATCTATAGCAGGAAGAATAATAAGATAATAATTGGTCAAACATCAAAAGCACTTGGGTGGGTCTTCCACAGACCTTTAGTCTTCTCTCCACTGACACCATGTTCTTAGATTTTTTT
This sequence comes from Tupaia belangeri chinensis, assembly GCF_000334495.1. Lineage (NCBI taxonomy): Eukaryota > Metazoa > Chordata > Mammalia > Scandentia > Tupaiidae > Tupaia > Tupaia belangeri. The sequence goes on from NW_006159751.1 coordinate 3,034,405, forward strand.
TCCCCCCAACCACATTAATGTATTTTTTGTTTGTGTCTTCTTTTTCCTTTAGCCAGAGCAATTACTATGAATTTTTGCCAGGTCAGGAATTTTCCCCAGGAAGAAACCCCAAGTAATGAAAAAAAACCAAACAGTACCTGATGTAAACTCTTTCCAGGCCCACCCCTCCCTTTGATTTCTTTCTCTAGATTGAGGGGGATTGATTGGTGGAATTGCACGTCCGCGGTTTTGTATGAAGAGAGATCCTCTACCTGACCTATGCTAGGAATTTTCTATGAACTTTTGAGGGGTGAATTGGAACTGTCCTCACCACCCAGTATGAACTAAGTAAGAACCAAACCAGTCGTCCTGTGTGGTCTGTGATAATACATGTATACATTCCAGCAAGTATTTCTTGATGAAAAAATGTTAGCGTTAGGAAGAATTTTAGAGGTCATTCCATTGATCTTGCCAGGCAAAACTCGGTGGCTAGATCAAGGAGCTTGTGTTTGTCAGGGCAGCCCATTCCACTGCTGGACAGCTCTCATCACACCCCTTGCTTCTTGCATGCCTCTTCAGAGCCTCAGGAATATGTGTCTGCCTCTCTTCCATTCGACAATCCTTCACACATTTGGTAGCTGCTGAGCTATGCCACCTAAACTGTCACCAGATCTCACAATGACTTCTCAGATCACATCGAGGAAATGCACGAACATCCAAATGTTAACTAACAGTGGTTAACACGAGGTGAATGTATGGTTATGTTTTATTTTCTTGCTTATATGTAAATTTAATTTTCACAGTAAATATCTACTTTAATAACAACAATTTATTTTTTTTTAAACTGAGTTTCCTCTAGCTACCTATTTCTAGCATGTGTATCTAATCTATATCTAATTATCCTATAGTAATCCTGAAGGATAGAAACTGTAATTTTCCCCATTCCACAGATGAAGAAGCTGGGGCATAAAGGGATTAAGTAATTTGCCCAGCTAAGTAAATGGTGGAGAAGAACTTGCAGTCTAGGTTTGTCTGGTTCTTAATCATTCCCCTTATAATAAGAAAAATGATTTACTTCTTTTGGGGTTAAGGAGGCATTTGTTTTGTTTTGTTTTGTTTTGTTTGTGTGGTCTCCAGAAGTTGATATGACGTGCTATACTGGATCGGAATAGCAGTAAGGTACACTGGGATTGTTACATTTTTCACTGGAACACAGTATAATTTATCAATGCCCAAAGATTATGTTTTATTTTTTCCCTGTGATATGAAATCATTGGCTCACAGATTTTTAAAAAACCCTCAGGTTCTTATTTTATTTTTCTTTTTTCCCTTGAAGTCCCCTCCTCTGCCACCTCATCAGATTTTACCCCGACCCAGTAGCCAATTTTTCAGCCTAATTGGTAACATGTTTCCCCTCGTGCATTTATTACTATCCAGATTAATACCAATGCACAGATACTCAATATAGATTTTTTTGTCTTTTAAAAAGTGACCAGTGGGAGGGACCATCTGGTGACATGGTGGTTAAGGTGGCTGGATCCCACATTGTGGACAGCAATTCAAGTCCCAACCCCAACAACTTGAAAAACACTCCAGGTATGTGTGTGTGTGTGCCCCAAATCCCAAGAGTAGAAGGGATTGCAGCATGGCCATGGCCCCTGGAGGAAGACTTTCTCACTTTTTCTCTCTTTCTCTCTGTCCAGTGAGTGCATGCACCCAATGGCAAAAATTAAAAAAAAAAAAAAAAAAAAGAAAAGAAAGAGAGGGACCAGCAGTTAGCATAATGGCTATGTTGCTGGACTCCCATGTAGTCAACCGTGGTTTGAGTCCCAGACTCGGTGGCTTAAACTCACGCTGGAGGCGTGTGTGTGTGTGCCCAAGATCCCGAGAGGAGAATGTAGGAGAAGGGATTGCGGCATGGCCATCCCCCCTGGAGGGTAATTTCTCGTTTTCTGTCTCTCTGTCTCTCTGTCTTTCTGGCGAGAGCATGCACCCTATAGCAAAAACCTCTCAAAAAATAAAAAGAGAGAGGGAGAGAGAGAGAGACCTATAATTCAGATTTTTTAATGTGGCAAAATAGGGGGCCATCAAATGGCACGATGGTTAAGGTACTGTATTATCACATGGCCTATCGTGGTTCAAGTTCAAGACCTGGTGGCTTACTTTCTCACTTTCCCCTTCTCTTTGTCTCTCCCTAGTGAGTGTATGTGCCCTATAAGAAATTAAAATAGTGATAAAAATAACAAATAAAATTAAATAATTCTTTTTTAAAAAATGAGAGAATAACCAGCAGTTGGCATAATGACTATGTCACTGGACTTCCACGTAGTCGACCGTGGTTCGAGTCCCAGACTGGGTGGCTTAAATTCACGCCAGGTGCATGTATGTGCATGCCCTAGATCCCAAGAGGAGAATGGAGGAGAAGGGATTGCAGTGGCCATCCCCCCGGGGGGCGATTTCTCGCTTTCTGTCTCTCTGTCTCTGTCTTTCTGGAGAGCACACACGCACTATAGCAAAAACCTCTCCAAAAACATAAGAAAGAGAGAAAGAGAGAATAGTTTTGCCTGGTTCTGAAAAAGACAAAAATATAAGACCACACAGTCTATACTCTTTTGTGTGTGTGTGTGTGTGTGTGTGTGTGTGTGTGTGTTTCAGATTCTGGACCTGGCAGCTTGAAAAACAGCAAAGCTCTTATGGATGCATGCCCCAAATCTTCAAAGATGATAGATATGGAGAAGGGGCTGCAGTATGACCACACCCCATGGGGGGGCAGTGGTTTTTTCCTCTCTCTGTGTGTGTGTGTGTGTCTTTCCCTGGCAAGCACACGTACCCTTTAGCAAATTAAAAAAAAAAAAAAAAAAAGAAAAACAAAATGACTACTTTGGGCCAAGTCTGTGGCCTGGTGTTTAAGTGAGCCAGATCCCACATGGCCAGCCACACAATTTGAATCTTGGCCCCAGCAGCTTGAAAGCATGCAGGCCACATCTGCATGTGAGCCCCACATCCCAAGATAATAGAGAAACAAAGAGATTTCAGTGTGACCACACCACATTGGGAGCTGCTTTCTCTCCCTCTCTATATATCTCTGGCAAGCACAAATTCTGGCAATTTTTTAAAAAGTTATTTTTTTTTTTCCTCTTTGGCTCAAAACAATTTCCTATGTAAAACCTCTTTAAGGCAATTGGTAGAGAACAAATTCATTCCCCTTCATGAAAGTTTGAAAATGTAGACGTACTATAATTTTTGCAACCATTATTCTATTGATGGGCATGCATAGTATTTACTATCTGTGCGTGTGCTGGTGGAGGGGGTATGTTGCTTCCAAAATTGCTGCTGCAATAAATATCTTGCATGTACTTTTTATAGTGTTTTTACTCCAATAGCCTTACCAAAACTAGTGGTTTTATTTCAGTAGGATAGAATTCCATGACTGAGATTGCTAGGTCAAAGAGTATATGTATTTTTAAAATAACAACTGTTGCCAGATTGCTTTCCAAAGAGACTGTAATACTTTATATTTCAATAGGAGCACATGAAGATGCTCTTTACCCCACATCCCTGCAGCAATAGGTATTACAGCCTGTTCAGCAGCCATTCTAATAAAAACCCTGGGAAACAAGAAGTTAAAGGAAGCTGCTCAAATATCATAAAGATTGCCCCAGATCCTCAACTATAAACCTAACTAGCAAATATTAAATTTTTTTATTCAAAAATCAAGAACTATGAATGTGCTTTCAATTAAATAAATCTTCCAAGACTATTTCACTCTGAATTAAAAATTGATGTATAATACATATATAAAATGTACATAAATCAGAAATGCAGAGATCAGTGCATTGTATTGCAAAATAAGCATATCCATATAATTATCAATGAGGTCAAGAAGTAGACATTGGGTTGGCCCCTTAGTGCAGCAGTTAAAAATGGTGCATTCTGGGGCCATCAGGTGGTGTGGTGGTTGGGAAACTAGACTTGACTGGGACTGTTCAGTCCCAGACCTGACAGCTTGCTTTTTCACTTTCCCTCTCTCTCTGTGTCTCTCTCTGGTCAAATTAAAGAATAATGATAACAAAATTAAATAGATAATTTTTAAAAATTATGCATTCTAAGTTGGATCCCACATGGCTGGCCACAGTTCGAATCCTACCACACGCGTCTTGAAAAATAAACCAGCCAAGGGTGCATCCATGCCTATTCCCAATGGGATGGAAAAATGGAGGAAAAGGGAACCAGCAGTTAGCGTAATGGCTATGTCGCTGACTCCCATGTAGTCGACCGCAATTCACGTCCTGGACCTGGTGGCTTAAAACTCACGCCGGGCGCGTGTGCATGCGTGCCCAAGATCCCGAGAGGAGAATGGAGGAGAAGGGATTGTGGCATGACCAATCCCCCTGGGGGGGTGATTTCTCGCTCTCTGTCTCTATGTCTCTCTCTGTCTATCTGGCGAGCGCACGTGCCCTATAGTGAAAACCTCTCCAAAAAAAAAAAAAAAAAGAGTTTCTGGCCTGGGGCCAGCAGGTGGAGTGGTGGTTAAGGCAGCTGGACTCCCACATGATTGACCATGGTTTGAGTCCCAGACCTGGCAGCTTGCTTTCTCACTTTCCTTTTCTCTCTGGTGAACTTCAAAATAGTAATAATAATAATAATAATAATAATAATTAATAAAATTAAAAAAGAAAAATGGAGGAAAAGAGATTATGGCATGACCATACCCTATTGAGGGGGGCATGCTTTCTGTCTCTGGCAAACAAATCACTCCTAGGAGGGATGGCCACACCACAATCTCTTCTCCGTTCTCCTCTTGGGATTTTGGACATGCACTCACACATGGCTGGCATGATTTTCAGGCCACTGGTTCCAGAACTTGAACCAAAATTAGCCATGTGGGAATCCAGTGCCTTAACCACCATGCCATCTGCTGGCCGCAGGGGTGGGTAGATTTTAGATACGGTTTGGTTGTAGAACAGATAACCGATTCATCCCAAGCAGTTTTTTTAAATAAAAGTTTATTTATTTACTTATTCCATGAATGAGAGAGAAAAAGAAATATAAAAAGACAGGCCTGCAACAGAGGCTTGACACTGCAATCCATCTGCAGACTCAGCCAGCCCCAGATCATGGGCACGTATGTACAGCATACTCAGGAAGGCTTCCAAACATAAACCCAGAACCTTCTCACGTGAACTGGCCTGGCAGAGCATTGTGTTAACTGCCACACTACCATTTCAAGCATTTTGATCTATCGTCTTTCTGAAAAGACATTTAGAATGTCTTTTTATTACTTCGATTCACATATTTGGTAACCATTTCAAAAAAGGCTGGTCCATGGCCTGGTGGTTAAGGGTACTGGATTCCACCTGGCTGGCCATGTAGTTGGAGTCTTGGAATCAGCAGTTTGAGAAATACACTGGATATCTGTGTGTGCAAACTTGCCCAGAGCTTCAACAGGTTGGAGAAATAGAGAAGGGATTGTGGCATGACTGCACCTATTGAGGGGCTACTTTCTCCCCACCTCTCTCTCTGCAAAGAAAAAAAGTAGTTGGACTGGCTGGTAGCATGGTGGTTAAAGCAGCTGGATCCCATGTGGCTGACTGTGCGGTTTAAGTCCTAGACCCACGGCTTGAAAAACATGCCAGGCATGTGTGTGTGTGTCCAAAAATCCCTAAAGGAGAGAGAAATAGAAAAGAGATTGCTGTGTGATCATCCCCCCAGAGGATGCGTTTTCACTTTTCCTCTCTCTCTGTCTCTCCTCCTGTGAGCACACATACCCTCCTGCAAATTTTTAAAAAGGAAATAGTGGGGCCAGCAGGTAGTGTAGTGATTAAGGCATCAGAATCTCACATGGTCTACCATGGTTCAAATCCCAGACCTGGAGGCTTGAAACTCATGTGGGGTACGTGTGCGTGCATGTCCAGGATCCCGAGAGGAGAATGGAGGAGAAAGGATTGTGGCATGGTCAGCTCCTCTGGAGGGTGATTTCCCGCTTTCTGTCTTTCTCTAAATCCAGTGAGCACACGTGCCCTATGACAAAAATCTCTCAAAAAATAAAGGAAATAGCTGGGCCCAGCAGGTGAAATAGCGGTTAAGGCTCTGGACTTCCATGTGGCTGACAGTGATTTGAGTACTGGACCAGTGGCTTGAAACTCACTCCAGGAACCTGTGCAAGTGTGCCTAAAATTCTAAGAGGAGAATGAAAGAGAAGGGATTGTAGGTGGCCAACCCCTCCCCAGGAATGATTTTTCACTTTCTGTCTCTCTGTCTCTCAGGCAAGTGCATATGTCTTATACCAAAAATCTCTCTCTCTCTCTCAAAAAAAAGGAAATAGCAAATAGCATTAGTACTACCTATGTGATATGGCTCCTATTTATCTGGATAGTCACATTCTCACACCCTCCCTCCTCCCTCCAGTTTTCTTTCTTTTTTTTTTTTTTTTTTTAATTCCCAGAGTGGAGGCTGCTTTCCAGAGAGAGAGAGAGAGAGAGAGAAAGCACCCCCCAATAAGGCATAGTCATGCCAGCTGGCCATGTAGGAACCGACTCCCATCACCACAAGGCCTCGGGCTGGCCCCCACCCTTTCGACTGTTCCAGCCACCTCAGTCTTTCCTCCACTCATCCAGTATGCTGGGCTTATTACTGCCTCATGCCTTTTTCACCTGAGATTTTCATGTTTTCTCTGTGGCACACTCTCTCTCAACCTAAATTTGCCTACTTAAATTCTATTCATCCTTCAGGGCTCGGCTAAAATGTTGCTTCCTCATAGAGGGTTTATCTAGCATTGTCCCTTCCCACAATGAGGCTAGTTCCTTTAATTATGAGTTCACATAAATGCCTGTGTTTTCTTTCTTAGCACTTATCACAACTTATAATTATGCTGCAGTTTTTCTTATTTATCTTCCTCGCAGCAAGCATGTACCTGTTTTGCTTTCTGCTTCATTCTTTGTACCTTTTACAGTAGCTGGAGCCCAGAATGCACAATAAATATTTCTTGAATGAATGAACTTGCCCTTAATGGACACATGTTGGTGGTAGGGTTGATCCCTTGAAGTGCTAATAAAGCATCTTACCATCTTAACATTCATGCCAAAATCTTTCAGGAACCATTGAAGATTTTCAGGTACAGTTTTCAAGATATCTTTTTTTCTTAATACGGAAAACATTTTTAAAGTTTAATTACTGCATTTTAGGAATAAAGTGATTATTAAAACAGTACCAAATTGTATAACAATAATAACAGAGTAACTGCATAAGCCCTAGTCTTACTCTAGATGTGCAACTGTTGATACTTTAAAGTAGGCAGGTTTGGTCACACCTCTATTTTTAAAAGAAGTCCTATTCATACTTGAAAGTCATGGGACCAGCACATGCATAATGGTTTCATCATTGGATGTAACCATTTGTTTCTCTGTAGTTGACTGTGGTTCAAGTCCCAGACCTGGAGACTTAAAACTCACACCAGCGTGTGTGTGTGCATGCATGTGTGTGCACATGTGTGCACCAAATCCTAAGAGAATGGAGGAGAAGGGATTGTGGCGTGGCCATTCCCCTGGGGGATGATTTCTCGCTTTCTGTCTCTCTGTCTCTCTCTGTCTGTCCAGGGAGCTCATGCACCCAATAGCAAAAATCTCTCTTAAAAAAAAAACAAAAAACAAACAAAAAAAGAGGGGCGGCAGGTGGCGTGGTGACTAAAGGTGCTGGATTCCCACATAGCCAACTGCAGTTCGAGTCCTGGACCTGGCGGCTTGCTTTCTCACTTTCCCTTTCTCTCTTCTCTGTCTCTATCTAGTCAAATTAAACATTAATAATAACAAATATGATTAAATAAGTAAATAATTCTAAAAAAAGAAAAAAAAGTCAAGGCATTTCGCCTTCTCTTTCCTCACTGTCAATAATTTTTGTAATAGTCTCATTTGTGGTTTGTAGTCACATTGGGGGTTACTTTCAGTGTCTTTTATTATTGGGGATTAGAATTTTAATTTCTTTAAAATAGCAGAATATATCAACTCAGTAGCATTTCAAATTTTTCACCTATGTTTTTTCTTCTTTTTCCAATGTGAAAATTTATCTTCCTCTTTTTTTCATAAAGATATAATTTACATTTCATAAAATTCATCCTTTAATAAATTATCTTTCTCGATGAGGAAGATGAAAATCTTGAAGAATGGCATGGGTTTCAGAATCAAGGGAAGCAGGGTGAGCACTATTGAGAGCATTTTACCTTTCTTTGTTAGGTTATCAGTTAAAAGAACTGAAAAAAAAATTTAGTGGCAAAAAAGTCATGTCAAGATGCCCTGTACTTCACAATCTGATTCAAGGCAATCATCCTGATCCCCTAAGAAGGCTTGACTACTTTTTGGAATGAAAAGACTTCAGAGCAGAGCAGTAGATCATGGGGTTCATTGATCCCTGGCTCTGTTCTGGGGGGCATGTAAGGAAGTACCCTTAGCAGAGCAAGTTTACCACGCATGCCCTACAGCCTAGCTTCAAGTCTGTGAACTATTAGTTTTCCAGTGAAAAAACAAAGTCATGTTTTCACTGTTATCACAAAAATTGTGCAGACTGTTGATAGTTTCCTTTTCTTTTTTTTCCCCCAGAGGTTTTTGCTATAGAGTGTGTGCGCTTGCCAGAAAGAGAGACAGAGAGACAGAAAGCAAGAAATCACCACCCCCCCAACTGGGGGATGGCCACGCCGCAATCCCTTCTCCTCCATTCTCCTCTCGGGATCTTGGGCACGCACGCACGCACACGTGCCTGGTGTGAGTTTAAGCCACCAGATCCGGACTTGAACCATGGTCGACTACATGGGAGTCCAGCAACATAGCCATTAGCCAACTGCTGGTCCCAATAGTTTTCAACAGAAGTTAGAACCAAGTGAATATTTCACTAGATTGTTTTCTGCAGACATAAACTAATATGAGCTATAAGCAGGACTTACCTGGCCTTATTTATTGACCAAATACATTTTGTCTCTAGTTTGTGAAAAATAAAAGTTTTTTTTAAACAGAGATTTTTGCTATAGGGCAAGTGTGCTCACCAGACAGAAAGTGAGAAATCACTCCCCAGCGGGGATGGCCACACCACAGTCCCTTCTCCTCCCCTCCTCTGGAGGTTTTGGGCAGGCACGCACATGAACCCAGCATGAATTTTAAACTGTGGAGTCTGGGACTCCAACTGTGTGGGAGTTCAGCGATGTTACCATCATATCATCTGCTGGCCCCCTAGTTTGTGAAATGTTTTATATGTTTCCTGTCACATCACTACAATGCAATAATTTTGTTTCTCTTTGGTAGTTGATTATGTTAGCAAAAACTAGACATGACAACTGGTAGAATTTGTAAGATCTTTAGGAGTGGCATTGCTATTGTTCATATAATTAAAACAAAACAAAAACAAACCCAGAAACATCCCTTAGGGAGTGGTTTGCAGTAACAAACTATACAAATAGAGAGTTCTGGGGCTGGCAGGTTAAGGCACTGAATTTCCACATGGCAGACCATGGTTCGAGTCCCAGACCTGGCAGCTTCCTTTCTCTCTCTGTCTCTCTCTGATCAAATTGAAGAAGAATAATAAATAAAAAAGAATAAATAATTATTTAAAAAATAAATAGAGAACAAATAAATAGTAAAGACTGATTTTCACTCCTAATGTTCCAGTGAAGATAATTACATTTTTAATAGATACCAAAACCAAATCTTTAGAAGTTTGGAGGTGAACAAACTCTGAAGATAATTTGTTAGAGAAGGTTGCTAAAGAAAGGTAGAACCATGACAGACTCTAGAAAATAGCAAAGTCGGGCAAAGATTCTACTCAAGTTTGGAAAGGTACAGATAAAATGGATCTAAGCGCTGCCTCCTTAGTAATTTTTTTTTTTTTGGCTATAGGGCATGTGTACTTGCCAGAGAGACAGAGAGACAGAAAGCGAGACATCAACTCCTGGGGTGGGGGTGGGGGTGGAGGGGAATGGCCATGCCAAAATCCCTTCTCCATTTTCTTGGGATTTGAGCATACCTGCACACATTCTTAGCGTGAGTTTCAAGCTGCAGTGTCCGGGACTCAAACCACGGTTGACCATGTGGGAGTCCAGCACCTTAATCACTATGCCACCTGCTGGCCTCAGTAATTTTTAAAAAATTGCTACAGAGTATATGTACTCACCAGAGAGAGACAGAGAGAAGGAGAGGGAGAGGGAGAGGGAGAAAGTCCCCTGTAATGAAGTGTGGTCACACTGCAATCCCTTCTTGTTCATTTCTCCGTCCTGTTAGGGTTTTAGGTATGCACACACATGTGCTGGTGTGGTTTTCAAGCAACCAGGCTGGGATTTGAACCATCATCAGACATGTGGGATCTTGCTCCCTTAACCACTAGACTATAGGTTGGTCCTCCTTAGTTATTTCAATTATAAATCCACAGAGGACCTGCTTAACAGTGGAGAGCAGGTAGCATTTTTTTTTTTTTTCTGAGAGAGAGATTTTTTACTATAGGGTGGGTGTGCTTGCCAGAGAGACAGAAAACAAGGAATCACCCCCAGGGCGAATGGCCACACCGCAATCCCTTCTCTTCCATTCTTCTCTTGGGATTTTGGGCATGCACACACATGTGCCTAGCATGAGTTTTAAGTCGCTGGGTTTGGACACACGTGGTTGACTATATGGGAGTCCAGTGATGTAACCATTATGCCATCTGCTGGTTCCAGGTACATGTTTTGAGGACGAGAGTAGATAGAATAAAGACTATAGAAAATAATGATTAAGTCGTTGAACAAAAACACCTTTAAGCAAAATTACTGAGTTTGACCATTATGTTTTTTCTATGTAGTTCTAGAAGTAATGTTCCCATTACTTGTTTAGCTATAAAGATTCTGTTTCACTGGGAGAATTTCCCGCTAGGTGGAAGAAGGTGATATAAAACCAGTGGAGATGTACTTGGAACATAGCACTGGCTCTTTCCACACTTCTCAGATCACATCATGTAGAAATGGGCCAGTCAGTGACATGGTAGTAAGGTGGCTGGACCCCACATGCTCATCTAGGCAGTTTGAGTCCTGGACCTGGTGGCTTGAGAAACATACTGGGGATGTATAAGTGCTCAAAATCCTGAAAGAAGGGAGAAACGGAGGAGAAGGGATTGTGGTGTGACCATGTCCCATTGTAGGGAGAGGGTGCTTTCTCACGTCCCCTCTCTTTCTCTAGAACCATCTCTGGTAGGCTGAATCAAGATCTCTGGATACTCTGTGGTGGCCAGTCTGGCTGGTGGATCAAAGAAGAAGGTAAGTGGACTTTCATGTTATATCTTTTGTACACTTTAAATTTTGAACATGTATCATTCATCAAAAATTAAGTTGTTTTAAAGACTTGATTAAGGCCAAGAAGATAATTTAGTTTCCTGGTCAAGATAAGCCTTCTGGATTTATATCTTTTCATATTGAACTCGTTCATTCAATTTGTGATTTCATACTACAAAGTTTTAGTTTTGGAATCTCCTCTTGCAAACCACACCTCCAGCCTAAGTAATCAAAACTAATGTAAACAAGTCATCTAATTTTCTCCCACTCCACTCTTTCTCCCCTCCAGCAAACAAAACATCTTGTTAAAACAGTGACTACCCACATTGAGTGTGAGATTAGAATTACAGTCAGACGCCAGCCTTACTATTTACTAGCTATGTGACCTCCCAGGCACGTAAGTGTTGGGGATTCGGTTTCCTAATGTGGGACTGTGGAAGGGTGCACATCAGATCAGGGGTCAAAGGATGTGCTTCCTCTTCTGGCCCTCCCACTGCCCTGTGACCTTGGGTATGCTGTTTGGCCTACCAGTATCAGGTTCTATAAAACAGGGATAATATTTCCTTCTGAGGAGGTTGTAAAAGTGAGATAAGAGATGTGGATAGGGGCCAGTCAGTGGTGCGGTAGTTAAGATGGCTGGGTCCCATGTGGCCAACTGTGTGGTTGGAGTCCCGAACCCGGTGACTTGAAAACACACAGGTACATGGGTGTGGGTGTCCAAAATGCCTAGAAGAGAATGGGTTGTGGCATGGTCTTTTCCCCTAGGGGGTACTTCTCACTTTCTTTCTCTCTCCTCCCAGCAAGCTCACATGCCCTATAGCAAAATAAAAATAACTGAATGATGCAGATGCATGCCCAGTTTCTAGGATATGTGGTGCTCCAGCCATGTTAGTGTCTTTTTCTTCCTGGGTTGACTTTGTTTGTTTGTGGAATAACAGGAAGAGCAATCCTCGCTGCCATTCCTATCTTGCAAAGCCCTGACACGCATAGTCTGTGTCAACTGGGGAGCAGAAAGGAGAATATGTGGTTGTTTTGGCACCAGGCTGTGAATTTTTCTGACTTCTCTAAATCGTGCTTAAATTCCAGAGAAGAGCTGTTTTTCTAGATGAAAATGAGGCAAAGTTTTCCTAGAGTTAACCCCAGGCAGCAGGGTGAGAGCTAAAGGCTGAAGGCTTCCCTTCTGGAAGATCTCCCCATGTTTGGACTGAGAGGCCTGGCACCCTAGAACCACCAGTAGCCAGGGATGGGTGCTGTTCTTCAGAGACCCCTGGATGCCGGCTCACTCCCTCAGGACGAGAGAGTCTGCTCAGGCCTTGGAGACACATCATTGAAAATCCGCTCATGGGCCAGCCTGTGGTGTGGTAGTTAAGGCAGCTGGATCCCATATGGCTGACCTCACGGTTCAAGTCCCAGTCCTGGTGGCTTGAGAAACACCCAAAGAAAGGCATGTACGTATGTGCCCAGAATCCTGAAAGAAGGAGGCAGCAGAGAAGAAGGGATTGCACATGAACATCTCCATGGAAACGCTTCCTCACTTGTCCCCCTCCCCACGCCACATGCACAAGAGCACATGCCCCCTCTGGCAACATTAAAAAAAACAAAAAACAAAAAACTCACTCATGCAAAGAAGTCAAAACAGACGAGGATTATGATGTTAGTAATAATAAACCATACCAATTCTTCACATATTATGCTCTGGGATAGTGCCAAATGTCTTGAGCCCAGTACTTTTTTTTTTTTGGAGAGATTTTCACTGTAGGGCGCGTGCGCTCGCCAGACAGACAGAGAGAGACATAGAGACAGAAAGCGAGAAATCACCCCCCAGGGGGGATGGTCACGCTGCAATCCCTTCTCCTCCATTCTCCTCTCGGGATCTTGGGCACACACGCACACGCACCCAGTGTAAGTTTAAGCCACTGAGTCCAGGATTCGAACCGCAGTCGACTACATGGGAGTCCAGTGATATAGCCGTTACGCTAACTGCTAGTCCCTTGAGCCCAGTACTTCGATTTTAAAGTTTTTATTGCATTTTCTATTCCCTCTGAAACTTTAATCCTACATGCACATCTAGGTGTAAAGTAATATTTTTAAAAAATTTTGCTAGAGGGTACATGAGCTCATTAGAGAGACAGAGAGATGAGAGAGAGAGGTAGAAAGCACCCCCCCAATGGAACACAGTCATGCTGCAACCCCTCCCCCCCCATTTCTCTGTCTCCTTCAGGATTTGGAGCACACATGGACACACACTCCTGGAGTGATCTTGAAGCCACTAAGGCCAGGGCTTGAACTGTGCATGTGGGATCTGACTCCCTCACCTACCAAACCACCAGGTTGGCCCCATAAAATAAAAACTGTAGGGTGCATGCATTAGCTGGAGAGACAGAGACAGACAGAGAGACAGAAAGTAAGAAATCAGAAATCACTCCTCAGGGGGGATGGCTATGCCACAACCCCTTCTGCATTCTCCTCTCAGGATATTGGGCATGTATGCATGCACATGTGTCCAGTGTGAGTTTCAAGCCACCAGGTCTGGGACTTAAACCATGGTCAACTACATGGGAATCCAGTGACATAATCATTATGCCATCTATTGGCCCTAATTCTATTTTTTTCATTTATGCATCTATTGGCCCCAATTCTATTTTTTTCATTTATTTAATTTTATTTATTATTGTTATTATTTTTTAAAGAATTATTTAGTGCTATTCATTGTCATTATTATTTTTTTTAAGTCTACCTGAGAGAGACAGAGAGAGAAAAGGAAAGTGAGAAAGCAAGCTGCCAGGTCTGGGACTTGAACCATGGTCAGCCATGTGGGAGTCCAGCCATCTTAACCACCATGCCACCTGCTGGCCCCTTATTGTTATTATTTTTTTAATTTGATATAGGACATATGCGTTCACCAGAGAGAAACAGATAGAGAGAGAGAAAGTGAGAAAGCAAGCTACCAAGTCTGAGACTCAAACTGTAGTTGACCATGTGGGAGTCCAGCATCTTAACCACCACATCACCTGCTAGCCATGAAAAATTCTTTCTTTTTGGAGAGATTTTTGCAATAGGGTGTGTGTGCTTGTCAAAGAGGCAGAGAGACAGAAAGTAAGAAATCACTCCCCAGGGGATGGCTACACCACAATCTCTTCTCCTTCATTCTCCTCTCGGGATTTTGGGCACACACACAAGTACCTGGCATTAAGTTTTGGGCCACTGGGTCAGGACTCGAACTGTGGTCAACAACATGGGAGTCCAGAACCTTAGCTACTACACTACCTGCTGGCCTCATAAAATAAAAGTTCTTTTTTTTTTTTAAGAATTATTTTTATTTAACTTTATTTAAATTTGACCAGAGAGGGACAAAATGAGAGAGAGAGGGGGGAGAGAGAAAGAGAGAGCGAGAGAGAGTGAGAAATCAAGCCCCCAGGTCCGGGACTTGAACCGCGGAAAGTCATGTGAGAGTCTGTCGCCCTTAACCACCATGCCACCTGCAGGCCCCATAAAATAAAAATTCTTAACTGGTCACACTAAGAGAGAGGGAGAAAATATAGTTAGTATGAAAATGAGTAATTTTAGTCATTTTTTGGGTTTGGGGGTTTTGCCATAGAGCACGTGTACTCACTGGACAGAGACGAAAAGAGAGAAATCACCCCTCTAGGGGTGGATGGCCATGTTGCAATCCCTTCTCCTCCATTCTCCTCTCAGGATTTTGGGCATGCACACACACCCCTGGCATGACTTTCAAGTCACTCTGGCCGGACTCTAACCACAGTCAGCCATGTGGAAGTTCAGTACCTTAACCACTACACCACCTGCTGGTCCCAGTCATTTTAGTCCTTTAATTAGTTTAAAACTGAGACAGAGGTGTTCGTGGAAGTTTAGAAGAGTTCATTCAGACACTTGGCTATGCCAGTCAATGGATTTGTGGCTTGTGGGAAATGAGTACTGCTCCTTGGGCCTCAGTTTACCTGTCTGAAGATTAGGAGCCTTGGTGAGATAATATTGAACATACTTCCTATCTATAACTTTCCTGGGCCAGATGCGTACAAACTGAAATTCTTTGGTGTTAATCTTGTCCTTTTCCTTGGATAAGAAGGAGGAGAGAAAGAGTCCTTGTTCTCACAGAGTAACCAGTATGTGTGAGGCATCGTGCGAGGGACTTATGTACATTGACGAATAGGTTAACTCGTTGGAAAAGTCCTTACGTATTTTTCTATGTTCTTCTATGCAAAAATATATCATGGCTTTTTCTATGACCCAATAGTACCATGTTGTTCTGTTAACTCGTGATCTTCAAAGAGGGGGTGGTCATGCACACCAAGGATACTATCACAAGGTTCTCGTTTTTCTTTTTTTTATTTGCCAGAAGGTATATGTGCTTACCAGAGAAAGACAGAGAAAAAAAAGAGATGGGGGGTGGGGGAAGCACCCCCCAATGGGGTGTGGTCACACTGCAAGCCCTTCTCTTCTATCTCTCTATCCTGTTGGGATTTGGAGCACAAATGCACATGCTCCCAGTATGATTTTCAAGCCACTGGGGCTGGAATTCAAACCGTGAGGTAAGCCATATGGAATCTGGCTCCCTTAACTACTAGGCCATGGGGCTGCCCCTTATTTTATTGATTTCTCTCTTTTGATAACTTTCTTATTTCTTTGCTAAGATAAAAATAAGAGGGCCCGCCCTGTGACCTAGTGATTAAAGAAGCCAGATCCCACATAGTCGACCTCATGGTTTGAATCCTGGCCCCAGAGGCTTGAACAAGCTGGGTACATGTGTATGCATGCCCCCAAATCCCAAGAGATTGGAGAGATGGAGAAGGGATTGTGACGTGACCACAGCCTATTTGAAGGGATGGGCCTCTTCTCTCTCTCTGTCTTTTCTGCAATTGCATGCACCTTCTGATGAAGTTTGTTAAAAGCATATGGGCCAGCAGGTGGCACGGTGGTTAAGGCACTAGACTCCTAATGACTGACCATGGTCCAAGTCCAGGACTTGGTGGCTTGCTTTCTCACTTTCCCTCTCTCTCTCTCTCTCTTGCTCTCTCTCTAGCTCTCACTCTCGCTCTCACTCTCTGTGTCTGTCTCTTTCTGATGAGTGCACATGCCCTATAACAAAAAATTTTAAAAAAAATTAAATTAAATTAATAATTATTTTTTAAACAGTATATATAAATATATATAGGGTATAATTAAAAATTGTTTTTTCTTAGGTTTTTGCCATAGGACATGTGTGCATGCTGGAGCGAGACAGAGACAGAGAAAGTGGGAAATCAACCCCCCCCCCAGGGGGATTGCCATACTGCAGTCCCTTCCCCACCATTCTCCTCTCTTGATTTTGGGCACGCATACACACACGGTGTGATTTTCAAGTCACCAGATCTGGTACTCAAACTGCAGTGCCTTAACCACTATGCTACCTGTTGACCTTAATTTAAAAATTTTACACTTCAGGTACTAAATAAAAAAGGGTTAAGGCGTTGTACTTAAACACTGAGAATAAGACCGTGGCATATTAGTTATAGGATATAAATTGTCTAGATTAAGTTTCCTATATAAATCACAGGTAAGTTGTTTCTTCAGACATTGTTTATTTCCTTCCTTACAAAAAAAATTATAAATGTGGGGCCAGCTGATAGCATAGTAGTTACATTGCTGGACTCCTACATGGCTGACCACAGTTCAAGTCCCGGACCCAGTGGCTTGAAATACACTTGTGTGTGTGTGTGTGTGTGGCCAAGATCCTGGGAAGAGAATAAAGAAGGGACTGCGGTGGTGGGGGGAAGTGATTTTCCCTCTCGCTGTTTCTGTCTCTCTTGCTCTCTCCAGCGAGTACATGCACCCTAAGGCAAAACCTCTAAAAACATTACCAACGTAATTCGATGAATCATTCTTGTTGTAAGAGATTCAGCAACAAAGATCAAAACCTAAGGGGCCATTCTCCACTCAGCCTTCCTAACAGCCCCAATCCTCTTAACTTCATCCCCTACCCACCCAGTGCCTTCACCAGGGATAACCATAATTATTATTTTTATGTTTCTTTAAGGCTATTTGCAAGTTAAAGCTTTTTTATTGCTATCTTTCAGCTGTGCCTTTCAAAATAAAGAGACTCTGGAAAGACCGAGGAGAAGGAAGGACTCAGTAACCTACAAAGCATCTTAGGCAGGACACTTTTGAAAATGCAATGTGCAGAACTGGAAGCTGGGCTGCACGTGGTTTCTCAGACAGGGCATCTGGCCACCTCCACCTCAGTAAATACTGCTGATTGACTGGCTCTGGCTCTGACTCGCCTGCCTGCCAGGGGCAGCCAAGTCAAACACAGGGGACTTGAAACATCACTAGCATCCTTCATTTCTTTATTTTTGTGCTTTATAGTCATCAGCTCCCCTGTGCCCTGATAATGGCTGGGATTTGGAGTTTCTCTTACGCTCAGTAATGAAGACACACTTTGTCTTCTCTTTCCTTTCTGAAGGGCAATGTCAAGGACATGTGCAGGCCAGGTCAGAGAGGGTTACATCAGAGATACTGCTGCTATATTTACCCCCCACTTGCCTTTCAAGCAAAGCAATTTATACGATGAAAAACAGCAGAGGCCAGCTGTCCTCAGTATTTTCAGGGAAGAAAAACATTGAATTTTAAAGCTGTTTAAAGTTTTACTTTGCAATACATTTCTCTGAGGTCTACATTTCCTATTATTCTTTCTTTTCACTTTTTAAATTTTTGAGAAGGCAGTTCAAAGTGATGTATTACTTCAGCCCAGACCCAGAGATCCACAGTTGCCATTCTGGGCTTAATCCATTCCAGGCTGTCACCAGACCCTTCAAGACCAAAGAGACTAAACAGACAGGAGAATGACGAGCAGAGTTATCACTGGATTTGCTCTGGTCTGAAAGTTTCCATACGGGCCTCCTCCAACCCCCTTAGAACCAATTATTTTTATTCTCCAGGGTTCAGCCTCCTGTTCCTGCGTAAAATGGAATCATTCCTATTTCACCTGGAGGGGAATTGTTAGAATATTGATAAATGTGAATTAGATTGGGGGTTGCTGAGCTAACTTAGCTCTGATTCAATCACCAGCCACTTCTTGAGCACACATTAAGTGCTGGCAGAGGTTGCCATCCAAAGTAAGACATTATGCCTGCCTTTAAGGAGTTCACAATCTGAAAACTGGTGTAATAATAATAATACATTAAAAAATAAAAATTACATCCCAGTCTGTTAGCCCGGTTGGTAGCAAACTGAGATCTCTTGGTCAATCTGAAAAAAATGCCAGATGTGTTCACACTTGCTCAAGACCCTATGAGCTAGAGGGCTAGGGGGATGAGATTGCTGTGTGATGAGACTCTGCCAAGAGTGTTTCTCTCTTGCTCTCTCTGTATGACGCATGCACATGCTCTCTAGCATGAATACTAATAAAAGATTTACAAAGACCCATGCCAGGGATCAAATGATAAGGGTTCCAAATTTCAGATGAGGGAAATGCTAAGCGAATTAGGCCAGGTGTGATGGTGCATGCCTGTAATTCCAGATCTAGGGAGGCTGAAGCAAAAGGATCACAAGTTTGAGTCCAGCCTGGGTGACATAGCACAATCATCTCAAAAAAAAAAAAAAAAAAAGGATTAGGGAACGCTTCAAAGAGAGGAGTGACATTTGAGATAGGAGGGACAAAAGGACATTCCAGCTAGAATAAACAAAGGTGTAGAAGAGCAAACACTCAGGATGTGCTGAATTTATTCAGGGACAATGTCTATAGGAATCTGGCACACACCAGGGAGCACTGGGTGATAAATCAGGTGTACATTGGAGCGGCTAAGAAGTCTGTACTTAATGCCACAGATAAAAGAACGTCACAGGTGCTTTGGCTGAGAAGTACCATGATTAAAGTAGTGCTTTAGGGCAGCTTTTGTGGGGGACAGATTGGAGGGATAGAAGATCTAGGTAGTTTAGTGAATGGGGGATGGCAGAGCATGGCAGCCTCCCCTGACCAGTCATTCACCCACAACGAAGCTGTGTCAGATGCTGTTCGGGGAGATCTTCCCTCCTAACACCCGAATGTCAGTATTTATACTTAACCAAATACATTTTTGCCGGGTCTCTTTCTCTTCCATCATGACTCCTGGCTCCCCATGAGAGGGCAAGCTTCCCAAGAACAGGATCTGCATTTGTCCTTTCCTTCTCTTCTCCTCTGTAGTAGAGGCCCACGTGCTGTTGCACTGATCAGCCTCAAAGTGGGCCTCCCTCAGGGTAAACTGAAGGACAAACTACCTTCAGGCCCAGCCTACATTCTCCCTCTGCTTTTGTGTCAGGTTGTGTGTGTGTGTTTTTTTTTTTAATTTGCTAGAGGGTGTGTGTGCTTGACAGGGAGAGACAGAGAAAGAAAGAAAACACCCCCTAGCCAACGTTCAGGAAGTGCTGAAGGTGTTCAGGGACACTGTCTATCGTAATCTGGCACACATCAGGGAACGCCTGGTGATAAATCAGGTGTACATCGGGTGTACACGTCGTGGGTGGCCACAACGCAATCTTTTCGCCTCCATTCTTCTCTCAGGGTTTTAGCCATGCACATACATGGGTCTGGGATGTTTTCAAAGCAGCTGAGTCTGGAATTCAAATGTTGCAGTTGGTCATGAGGGATCCAGCTGCCTTAACTACCGCTCCACTGGCTGACCTGGCATTTTCAATATCATCTAAAACATTCAACTAATTCAGAGAATGAAAGCAAAAACAAAATAGGAGCCAGCAGGTGGTATGGTGGTTAAAGGCACTGGATTCCCACGTGGCCTAACTGTGGTTTGAGTCCTGGACCTGGCAGCTTGCTTTCTCATTTTCCATCTCTCTCTCACTCACTCTCTCCCTTTCTGGTCAAATTCAAATAAATAAAGTTAAATTAAATTAAAAAAATGATTAATGGGTGGGTTGGTAGGGGATGAGGAGTCATGCCTATATCATAGTGAAAGACAAATTTAAGTTATAGTCCTTTAAAATGTGTGTTTATGACGTTTGTTGAGCAGTTACTACATGTCAAGCAGTGTATACTTTGAATGCAATGATCTCATTGTATCCGGCTGGTATCCTATTGTATTGCCATTGCTTCCCAAGTGAGGAAACCGATGCACAGAGTTCAAGCATTTGGTCAGTAGCTCACAGGAAGTGACACAGATAGGATTAGAACTGTGTGTCTCTCTCTGCTGTCCAAGTCCATTATCTCTGGCTGGCTCTGTGGTGCATGGTAATGCTCAAGAGAAGCTGGATCCCACATGGCACATTTTTAATTCCAGGCCCAGTCAACCTGAAACACACTGGGCATGTATGCGAGTGCCCAAGATTTGAAGGGCTGGAGGACTAGACAGGAGGACAGCAATTGTGACATGACTTGACCCTTTGGAAGGTGCATTTCTCTCTCTCTCTCTTGCTCATTCTCTATCATGAATAAAGACATTTTTTTGGTAGACAGATTTTTGCTATAAAGTGTGTACCTGCCTTTAGAGACAGAGAGAAACAGAGAGACAGAAAGTGAGACATTACTCCTAGGGGAGGTGGCCATACCATAGTCCATTCTCTCCTCCATTCTCTTCTCAGGATTTTGGGCATGCACACACCTGCACCTGGTGTGAGTTTTAAGCTGCCAGGTTTGGGACTCAAACCATGGTCAACTACGTGGGAGTCCTGCGATGTTAACCATCACACCATCTGCTGGTGACAAGAAAACATTTTTTAAAGGCAGTTATCTTTTTTCTTTTTCTTTCTTCCTTTTCTTTTCTTTTCTTTTCTTTTCTTTTTTTTTTTTTTAAGGTTTTTGCCATAAGGCATGTGCTCTTACAGGAGCCAGACAGAGACAGTGAGAGGGAAGGTGATCCTCCTCCCCCAGAGAGTGCAGCCATGCCACAATCCCTTCTCTTCCATTTTCCTCCTGGAATCTTGAGCATGCACAAACCCATGCCCTACATAACTTTTTTTGAGAGATTTTTTGCTATAGGGCGCATGCTCTACTGGAGAGACAGAGAGACAGAAAGCAAGAAATCACCTCCCAGAGGGAATGGTCATGCTATAATCTTTTCTCCTCCAGTCTCATCTTGGATTTGGGGCATGCACACACATGCCCAGCATGAGTTTTAAGCCATCAGGTCCTGGATTTGAACCACGGTTGACCACACAGGAGTCCACAGCCTCAACCACCATGCCACTGCTGCCCAGCATGATTTTCAAGCTACCAGATCCAGAACTAACCAAGGTTTACCATGTAACCACCACACCATCTGCCGGCCCAAAGCCCATATCTTAACCACTGTAAATGACTGGTTATACTTTAGGGACCTAGATATCTATGGATTGAAGTTAAATGTATCTTCTATTCAAAGTCTTCTGCAACACAATGGCACTGTTACCTGAATATTTACTGAAGAGGTTAACACTTTGGTTTAGGGCTTTATTCCCAGAGATAAGACTGCAAATCTCCTACCTTTTTACTGTCTAAATAGCTCCCAGGGTAAATCTCAAGGCTTGGAAAGATTTCAACCTACTGAAAAACTAGCATTAGTTGATTGGTTTATTTTCCCTTAAGACAACCAAGCCTACCACAATGAGTTGTTGGGATTCTAGACAAAAGCCAAAGAATTTGACTAACCTAGAAAAAATTAAAAATATCTATTGGGCTTCCTTGAAATGGAGAGAACAGCTCCCACACCATCATTAACATCTCAGAGAACCTCTTAGATGGTAACATTTATGGGTAGGAAAGGTTGGAGAGGTTTTTGCCTTTGGGATGGCCATGCCACAATCCATTCTTCTCCACTCTCCTCCTGGATCTTGGACACACGTGCACACATGCCGACATAACTGCTATGCCATCTCCTGGCCCCTCTGCTCTGATTTTTGTTGAAAGCTCCATTTGATAAGAAGGGAGTTGAGAACGGGAGGAAAGCAGGGTACTGAGTAATAAGGAAAGGAGAAAGGAAAGGTGAGAGGGAGATGGAGAGAAGAGGATGAGAGTTGCTCTGGGTAGGTATTCTGTTCTGAGGATGGTCTTTGTAGCTTTTCGCCAATTAGCAAAAAAAATAGAGCCTACTTCTCTTCAGACAAAGCAGGGTGGTGGTAGGAGAAGATCACAGATTTCTGGAGAGAGGCACATCAGGGATTCAATTCCTGTTTCTTCTTTTTACTACCTGTATCATTTCTGAATCTCACGGAATAAAATACTTATGGAGATTGTTACATATAAGATAGGAAATGTTTTTAAAAATCCTGGTATTAATAGGCATTGAACAAATGTTACTTATTAAAAGTTTTGGGAGCTACCATTTTGTATACAAGAGGTCTCAGAATGACATGCCTTGCAAAATTCATACTTTCTTATGAAATTCAAGTGTGGTCAAAATAAACTAGAAAGACCTCATGTTATTTTTAGTTGAGATATGTCAGACAAATAAGAAATCATGAACTTAGGCAGCAGGTGGGATGGTGGTAAAGGTGCTGCACTCCCACATGGTCGACAGCAGTTTGAGACCCAGACCTGGTGGCTTGCAGTCTCACTTTCCCTCTCTATCTCTGGTGAGTGCATGTGCCCTATAGCAATATTATTTTAAAAATAATTTTTTTAAAATAAAAGAAATCATGAACTTAATGAATCTGCTTATCCTAATGGAAGATAGATGTTGATGAAGACAGTAAACTGTCAGAATTTTTCATAAGTTCATCTTGATCACTTTTAGACTGAGAAGTAATGGTTTCAACATAAAGATTACTAAGAATGTACTAAGTGGCTTAATTTCAAGTTGGATCTTGCAACATAATTTTTTAAAAGAATTATTTTATTTAATTTTATTTGTTGTCATTATTTTGTTTTATCTTTTTGAAATTGACCAGAGAGAGACAGAGAGAGAGAAGGGAAGTGAGAAAGAAAGCAGATAGGTCTGGGACTCAAACCATGGTCAGTCATGTGGGAGTCTAGCTGCCTTAGCCACCACGCCGACTGCTAGCCCCTTGCAACATAATTTTTGTTTATTTCTGTTTTTAGAGTCCTCCAAGATCTTGTAGGTTGGAGGCCTGATGTTACAGGGGTTCAGTTTTCATTTGCAAGCTACTGCTGACTTTCTTGTTTTGTTTGTTGCTTGAGGTCATGGTACAATCTAAACAAATGGCCCTATCTCTCCAATCTGCAGTGGAAGGGAGGAGGAAGGTAGGTCCCTAGCACTACTCTAAGCCCCTCCTAAGCAAGGCTGCCTGTGTTTTTTTTTTTTTTTTGATTGGTTGGTTATGTTTTTGTATTTTTAAAGCTCCCCCTGGTATTTGCATATTCAGTGAACACTCTTGCCAGGTTTCTAAACAAAGACAGTAAAATAAAATAAAACAATCAGCCTTCATTATAACTAACTTCGGAACCAGCAGATCGCATAGCAGACACTACATGGCTGACCGCAGTTCAAGTCCCAGACCTGGTGACTTGAAACTCATGCCAGTCACGTGTGCATGCATGTCCAAGATCTTGGGAGAAGAATGGAGGAAAAGGGACTATGGTGATCCCTTCTGGGGGGTGATCTCTCCCTTTCCCTTTCACTATTTCTGTCTCTCTCATATGTCCTAAGGCAAAAACCTCTACAAAAATAAATAAATAAATAAATAAATAAATAAATAAATAATGCCCCAATTCAAAGAATGAATAAGGTAGATGTGTACTGTCTCTCTGCCCCCCACAGAGAGCTGTTTCTCTGGGAAACTGGTTTGGTCAGGCGAGGGTAGACAGATATCTTTCTCTAGTTCAGGCATATTCCGGAGACAGGAGTTGAAAATCAGTCTACATTTGGCAGACTTCCGTAAAATTGGTCAGGAGCTCTTTGCACTAACCCAATGTGAGTGCACATGCCCTCTAGCAAATTAAAAACAAACAAACAAAAATTAAATGTGGGTTGTATGGGCCAGCACGTGGTGTGGAGGTTAAGGTGACTGGATGCCACATGGTCAGCTTCTTGTTTCAAGCTTCAGATCTGGCAGCTTGAAAATCATGCCAGGGGTGTGTGTGTGTGTGTGTGTGTGTATGTGTGTGTGTGCGCGCACACACACAAAATCATGCCAGGTGTGTGTGTGTGTGTGTGCGCGCGCGCACACACAAAATCATGCCAGGTGTGTGTGTGCGCGCGTGCATGCCCAAAATCCTGAGAGGAGAATGGAAGAGAAGGTATCACAGTGTGGCCATCTCCCCTAAGGGTTGATTCTCACTCCTCCCTCCCCTCTCTCTGTCTCTCTCTGGCGAGTGCACAAGCCCTATAGCAAAAACAAACAAACAAAACATTAAGTTGTGACCCATTAGTAGGCTGTTATCAATCGACTGGTTGATTGATAGGTTGGAACTGGCATTTGGAAATTGACTGCCCTGTGGTTACTGGATGCTGTTAATGAACAAGAGCAATGCTGTGCGTTATGCATGGGACTGTTCCTCCTCAGCAGCTCCATAGCCTGGTCACCGGTACATGACTTAAAAGTCGTTATACAGTGCATGACTGTACTTTATGTTGGAAAATAACGCTCATGGTGTTTTTCTTTTTTTTAGACTTATTTGATTTAATATTCTTTATTATTATGTTTTTGATTTGACCAGAGAGAGAGGGAAAAAGAGAAAACAAGCCACCAGATCTGGGACTCAAACCATGATTGGCCATGTGGAAATCTAGTGTTTTAACCACCACTCCACCTGCTGGCCCTGAGATCCCTTTCATCTTAATCCATGTGAATCTGACAAGGCTGCAAGGTAGCCACTTCGAATGGAGAGGAAAGAAGATGAACAGGAAGCAAATGCTATAACAAGAGGACCTGAGAGATGAACACCAGAAAGGTAAAATAAATTTTTTTAAGAGAATCGTTCAGTTTGGTCCTGTCCCAACTTC
The DNA here is from genome assembly GCF_000334495.1 of Tupaia belangeri chinensis. Taxonomy (NCBI): domain Eukaryota; kingdom Metazoa; phylum Chordata; class Mammalia; order Scandentia; family Tupaiidae; genus Tupaia; species Tupaia belangeri. Next base: position 3,059,527 of record NW_006159751.1, read on the forward strand.
CCAACCTTATAACTGCCCTTTAGCATATTTAAAATAGTAATAATAAATAAATAATTCTTTAAAAACAAAACACTGTTTCAGAGTTACTGATGAGAAGAGACTGTAGCTCTCGCTTTTATGGTATCTCTGAGTTGGAAAGAACATTGCAGTCTCCTGCGTTGTTCCCTCCTGCCCCGCCCCCCTGCTCCCCTCCTCTGGTTCTGTATCTAGTCTTTCTGCTCCTCCCACCCCTTTGCAACTCCTTCCCACCCCACTCCTGGGGTACCTGCGTAAGTGTGCAGGTGCTGGGCTTAATAGCTACTAAGGGTCTTTCCATTTGTCTTTGGTGGTCTGCAGCATGTACCCCACACACTTCTGGAGCCCAGAAATGCATGTATGAATTTTGGGGTTTGTGTAGTGGGCAGGACTCAAAAACGGGTGGTCAGAGTTTAGATAAAGTCTGCAGCAAAGGTTCTCTGCAGAAGCCCAGGTTTTCCAAGGAGTCACATAAGTATAAATTAAAAAGATATATTCTAGTCCCAAACATTCTTTCAATTCATATTAAAGGAAAATATAAACCATTATTATTAATATTTTAATTAAAAGGGAGCATTGGATTTAAGAGTTTGAGAATTATAGGACAGTAGAGTCAGAAGTACATCCAGTTAACTCTCTTCACCCTCTTCCACCACCACACCCAAGTCACCAGTCTGTGTTTCAGGTTGACAAGGCTAGGCCAGGGAGATTCTAGCTGAGGAGGATAGAACTAAGTCTTCAAAGCATTGTTACAAGGGTGGTGTGGTGGTTAAGGCACTAGACTCTCATGTGGCCAGCCATGGTTCAAGTCCCAGAACTGGTGGCTTGCTTTCTCACTTTTCCTCTCTCTCTCTCTCTGGTGAGCACACATGCTCTGTAGCACATTTTAAAAAATTAATAATGATAATAAAATTAAATAAGCAATTCTTAAAAAAAATTGTTGTAGAATTACAGTTGAGAAGGGTTTGGATCTCAAGCAAGGATAGTTTCATTTTCTATTTTTTTTTTTCTAATTGCCAGAGGGTGTGTGTACTGGCCAGAGAGGGAGGGAGAAAGTGCCAGCACCCCCGCCCTCCCCCATAGGGTGTCATACTGGAACCCCTTCTCCATGTCTCCATTCTATAGGGATGTGGGATATGCATGCCATGTACCCAGCATGTTTTCCAAGCCCTCTGGGCTGGGACTGAACCACAGTCAGCTATGTGGCATCTGGCTTCCTTAATCACTAGGCCACAGAGCCAGTACAATAATTGTCTAATGTATTTGTTTTTATTTTAATATGCCAGAGAGTAACTGTGCTTGCCAGAGAGAGACAGAGAGAAAAGGGAAAGTGAGAAAGGAACCCCATGGGGAATGGTCACATCACAATACCTTCTCTTTAATCCCTCCCTCCTTTTGGGATTTTGGGCATACACGCACACACATGCCTGGCATGTTTCTTCAGCTGCTGGGTCAAGGATTCATACCACACAGTTGGCCATGTAGGATCTAGTTGCCCTAACTGCCAACCCATAGGCTGGCCCAGAATGGTCTAATTTCTGTCAAATTCTTAAAAACAAAGCTTTTTCTTTTTCTTTTCTCTTCTTTCCCTTTTTCTTTCTTTCTTTCTTTCTTTCTTTCTTTCTTTCTTTCTTTCTTTCTTTCTTTCTTTCTTTC
>NW_006159751.1:3062548-3068833 GCF_000334495.1 Tupaia belangeri chinensis
CTTTTTCTTTCTTTCTTTCTTTCTTTCTTTCTTTCTTTCTTTCTTTCTTTCTTTCTTTCTTTCTTTCTTTCTTTCTTTCCTTCTTTTCCTTTTTCCTTTTCTTTTTTGATTTAATGAATGAATGAGAAGTGATAGAAGATTTTAGCATGTACCTATTCTGTTCTGTTATGGAGGAAGCACAGCCTTAGGACAAAGAGATAAGACACCTTATTGTGTAAAACTAGTCCCTTCATTCTGGCTATGAGTGGTTCTGGACAGTGCCTAGTGAAAACCCCTGGAAGAATGGACTGTTCTCAAGGCCTATGGAGGAAAAGATGTTATAAGCCATTCTTTCATATTCTTTGGCAAGCTGAGGCCTACCTAGACTGTATATATATATATATATATATACACACACACACACACAGAGATTTTTGCTATAAGGGGCGTGTTCTTTGCAGAGAGACAGAGAGAGAGAGAAAGTGAGAAATAACCCCCCAGGGGGAATGGCCACACCACAATCACTTCTCCATTCTCCTTGGGATTTTGGACAAGCATGGACACATGCCCAGTGTGAGTTTTAAGCTCCAGGGTCCTGGACTGTAGTCAACTAAGTGGGAGTCCACTATGCCATCTACTGGTCCCCTGCCTGGAAATCTTAATGTGAGTAGACTAAATGCCAGGGCTCCAGGACTGTAGTCTTTTTTTTTTTTTTTTGGAGAGGTTTTTGCTATAGGGTGCATGCGCTCACCAGGAAGACAGAGAGAGACAGAGAGACAGAAAGCGAGAAATCACCTCCCAGGGGGGATGGCCACATCGCAATCCCTTCTCCTCCTTTCTCCTCTCGGGATGTTGGGCACACATGCACATATGCCTGGCGTGAGTATAAGCCACCGTGTCTGGGACGTGAACCGTGGTTGACTATGTGGGAGTCCAGCGACATAGCCATTACGCTAACTGCTTGGTCCGCAGGACTGTAGTCTTTTGCAACTGATTAATCAAATGATCTTTGACATCTGTTTGATTTCTTATTTCCTATTCTTCCTTTTTTGTTAAATGGGTAGTAAAGTAAATAATTCCTTTGCCAGCTGCTTTTGAAGGTAATTATATAAATTAAAAAGTAGTGATAGGGGAGGTTGGGGTGATCAGGCCCAATACCAGTGCCAAATCCAGAGCCTTAATCTAACCAGATTCTTACACATGTGAAGAATTAGAGATGAGGACACAGAGAGGGGATGGCAAAGTGGACTTTATTAAGAAAGGAAAGGAGGAACAGAGCTGCCAAGTAGGGAGAGGGTTCCGGGAATGGGTTGCCCTTGAAGACTAAAAGGGCTAATTATATGGGACCTACCAAGAAAGAAAAACTACTTTTCTTGTAGGAGATATCACCACTAGTCCTGGAATTTGTTTTTGTGACATCATGGATCTTGGGTTGTTAATCCTAGTCTTTGAGTTCCTCAGACCTTAAAGAAGGTGTCTCTTCTGTTCTTGTTAATGATTTATGTCAGTGTGCTCTCTGTCTGTTCCTAGCCCTATGAGTAAGGAAGTCTTTAGAAACATGTGAAAGGGGAGTATAGTGTATATTAACCAGACCATAGGGGAAAGGAGAAAAAAATTGTGTTGCGAGTTCATTAGAAGGGAAAAGCATAGGGGCTGCCTTCTCTTGCAGGTACAAACCTGTATGTCATGTTTTCATTTCCCAGGTGATAGCTCATCACAAATTATTGCTCAAGGTCTTTTGCTCTTTTGCCTAGCTGTCATTATCTCAAGCAGGCTTTAAGCAGCTGTGGTTGTAAGTAGTTCTTTATGTGAGCAAGCAATGAGAGCTAACACTTGATTTCTAGTGAGAGCAGTGAATGATTTTTATTAAAAGTTTGACCAAAGTGACTCCATCTTGTAAGATGGCTCTCTCTCACAGGTCTATGCCTCAACTATATCTGTGTGTCTACTTCCTACCATAGTGACTTCTTACGAAGTGTCTGTCCTACCTACTTAGAAGTGGGATCTAACTCCTAACTCAGTAGTGGCCTGGCCCTGTAACACAACAATTAAGCCCTGCATATAGGGAGTCAAATCCCAAATGGCCCATGGTGGATCAAATCCTGGCCCAGGCAGTTTGATAAACATACCAGGCACATGTGTATGCATGCCTCAAATCCTGATGGGATGAAAAAATGGAAAAAAGGGATTGTGGCATGACTATGTGCCACTGGGAGTACTTTCTCCTCTTTCTTTCTCTAGTGAGTGCACACATCCACTAGCAAAAAAAAATATTTAAAAAGTACAGGGCCAGCCTTGTAGTACAGTGGTTAAGCACTGTGCACTGGGAGGTGGAGCTACATGGCTGACTGCAGTTTGAACCCCAGCCCAGGCAGCTTGCAGAACACTCTTGGCATGTGTCTTTGCATGCCCAAAATCCTAACGGGAAGGAAAAATGGAGGAAAGCGATTATGGCATGACTATATTCCATTGGGTGATACTTTCTCAATCTCACACTCTGACAAGCACATGCACCCTCTGGCGATTAAAAAAAAAAAAAGAAGAAGAAAGTAGTAGTGGGCCAGCCAGTGGTGTGGTGGTTAAAGCAGATGGATCCCACATAACTACGTGATTTGAGTACCGAACCTTGCGGCTTGAAAAAAACACTTGGGCACATGTACAAGGATGTCCAAAATTCAGAGAGGAGAATGGAGAAGGGATTGTGGTATGGCAGTCCCCCTAGGAGGGGGGAGATGCTTTCTCTCTTTCTCTCCAGTAAGTACCTGTGCCCTATAGCAAATTAAATAAATTAATTCATTTTTTAAAAAAGTAATGGTAGTAAAAAACAAAGTAGTAAATATTATTTTTATTTTAGACATTAGAAAATTGGGGTCAGCCCATGGACTGGTGGTTAGGGCAGCTGGATCCCACGTGGCTGACCGTGCAGTTGAATCTCAGACCCAACGGCTTAAAAAACATGCTAGGTATGTATGTGTGTGTGAGTGCTCAAAATCCCCAAAGAAAGGAGAAATGGGGGAGAAGGGACTGCTGCATGACCATCCCCCATGGAGGATGTTTTCTCACTTTCCTTTCCTCTCACTCTCTGTCTGTCTCCATGGAACTCATGCACCCTCTGGCAAATTAAAAAAACAAACAAACAATAAAATAAAATAAAATAAAAACCAAAGTAAGTGAAGCCACAGGGACCAGCAGATGGCATAATGGTTACATCACTGGACTCCTACGTAGTTGACCGCTGTTTGAATCCTGGACCTGGCTGTTTAAAACTCAGGTTGGGGGGCCAGCAGGTGGTATGGTGTTTAAGATGCTGGACATTTCCATATGACCAACCACACACAGTTCAAGTCCTGGACCTGGTGGCTTGCTTTCTCACTTTCTCTCTCTCTGTCTCTCTCTGGTTAAATGAAAAGAATGAATGAATAAAATTACATAAATATTAAAAAATAAAAAACAAAAATCCTCAGGTTGGGCGCATGTGTATGTGTGCCCAAAATCCCAAGAAGAAAATGGAGGAGAAGGGATTGCCACATGGCCATTCACCCTGGGGCTGGGGGTGATTTCTCACCTTCTGTCTGTCTCTCTGGCAAGGGCACATGCCCTATAGCAAAACTCTCTGTAAAAGAAAAAAAAAAAAGGAAAGTGGAGATACAGAGAGATTAAGTACCATGCTTAAAGGTGCCCAGCGTTTGTGTACGTGACTGAGTCAGACAAACCACTTGACTGTGGTGACTTCGTGGTGAGTAATCTCTACTGGTTCCTGGGGGCAGGGGTAGAGGTGGGTAAAGAGGAAGTTAAAGACCCATCTGGCCCTACCCTGGACGAGTCATACAATAGTGCTGGGTAGAAAATGCAAGTCATGGCCATTCTAGGTTTCCCACTCCAGAAATGATGTTAGCCTAAAATTCAAGTGATTTTTGTTTTTGTCTCTTATAAAAACGTTTTATAAAACTATATATCCCCTTGTACTTTTTTTTTTTTTTTTTAAGTTTTTGCTGTAAGGTACATGAACTCTCCAGAGGGAGATAGAGTGCGTGAAAAAGTGAGAAGTCACCCCCTGGGAGGATGGCCATGCTGCAGCACCCTTCTCCTATAGTCTCCTCTCAGGATTTTTGGACATGTGGCGCATGTGCTGGGCATGTTTTTCAAGCCACCAGATCTGGGACTTGAACTGCACAGTCAGCCATGTAGGATCCAGTGCCTTAACCACCATGCCCTCTGCTGGCTTCATTTTAAAGTTTACATCTAACATTTTTCATTGTAATTTTAAAAAGCCATAAATATATTTATTAGCCTTTTGTGACTATTAATATGATAAAACCATGAGATCACTCTTTCTTTCTTTTTTTTGGAGAGGTTTTTGCTATAGGGCACGTGTGCTCACCAGAAAGACAGAGAGAGACAGAGAGATAGAAAGCAAGAAATCACCCCCCCAGAGGGGACGGCCATGCTGAAATCCCTTCTCTTCCATTCTCCTCTCGGGATCTTGGGCACGCACACAAACACGCCCAGCGTGAGTTTAAGCCATCGGGTCCGGGACTCGAACCGTGGTCGACAACGTGGGAGTTCAGCAACATAGCCATTATGCTAACTGCTGGTCCCGAGATCACTCTTTTATTGTAATTTCGGTTTTGCATATATTCGATGTACTTCTTTGTGGGGTAGACCTGGTTCTGCAAAGCAGGCATACAGTGTGTAATAATCAAATCAAGGATACACACATCCTCCTCTTACTCTTGAGCATTGCATTATGTTGTGTGCATTCAGTAACAGTTCTACTAGTTTTTTGTTTCTTTCTTTCTTTTCTTTTTTAGTTCTGGAGGTGGCTTTGTTGTGTTCGCAATCTGGCCTTGGCCCTTTACGGTGGTTTCTGACTGCTTCATTCATTCTCGACAGCTGGGCACAGCAGAGCTAGCCCCTCAGCAGCTACAGTGTGCTTATAGAGCCCATGTGCTTGCAAAGAGACAGTGAGAGAGAGAAAGGGAAAGTGAGGAAAGCACCCCTTGTAGGGTCTGTTCCTCAGGAGAAAGCTGAGCTGAGCTTCAGATTTCCTGGTGGGGTGGCTCCAGAAGGAAAAATAGCCCAACACCTCCCTACTCAGTGCTCTTCCCAGGGGTGAGAGGGATTTAGCAGGGAAAGCCACCTCTCCTACTGACAGTTCTTACATGGGTTTGTGAAACAAATCTTCCAGTTTAGTCTCTCTTTTTTGTTGAGTAACAATAAATGCTCAGAGTGAGCTGAAGTAATGGGTGCTATCAAAGGGTGAAAAAGGCTCCTAATCTTTTATATTTCATCATTGTCACAAATTTCTTTCTTTCTTTCTTTCGTTCGTTCGTTTGTTTGTTCTTTCTTTCGTTCTTTCTTTTTTAGTTTGCTATGGGGTGCATGCACTTGCTGGAGAGAGGCAGAGAGAGAGAGAGAGAGAGAGAGAGAGAGAGAACGTGAGTAAGCACCTTTGCAGGGGAGATGGCCACATCATAGTCCCTTCTTTCTCCTTTTGGGATTTTTGGGCGTGCACGCACACGTGTCTGGTGTGTTTCTCAAATTGCTGGGTCTGGGACATGAATTGTGCAGCAACCATGTGGGTTCCAGCGCCTTAACCACCATGCTACTGCCTGGCCCACCACCAGTGTTATTAACACCTCAAGACTCCGAAGGCGGCCTCTCAAGCCTTGACTTTTTTTCTCCTTGTCCACCCCTTAAATCTCTGTAGTTCCTTCTTTCAGGATGACTTCTCATTACTCTGATGATCTTCAGGTTTTCTGCCATCTCCACACTTTTACCACATTTGCTCTTTGTGATACAAATTTGCTTATTAGTCTTTTTCCCCAATTAAATTATGAACATTTTATTAGGACTCAGGACACATCATACCAAAACTTGACTGTAGGAGATCAGACTATGCCAGGCCAGGGCCGGCAAGTGGCGTGGTGGTTAAAGGAGCTGGACTCCCACATGGCCGACCACAGTTCAAGTCTCGGACCTGGTGACTTGCTTTCTCACTTCCTCTCTCTCTCTCTCTGTCTCTGTCTCTCTCTGATCAAACTGAAAAATAATAATGATATAATAATAAATAAAGTTAAATAAAATAATTCTTAAAAAAAAAAGAATATGCCAGGCCACATTTTGCTTTTTTGTCATCATGATTATTCCGAGCTGGCTTTTGTTTGTTTTTCTTTGCTATAGACATGTTTATTTGCCAGAGAGAGACAGACAAACAAGGAGAGACAGAGACAGAGAGGGAAAGGAAGAAATCACCCCCTCAGTGGGGAGGATGGGCACACCACAATCTCTTCTCCTTCATTTCCT
>NW_006159751.1:3068884-3089055 GCF_000334495.1 Tupaia belangeri chinensis
ATTTCAAAGCCGCTGGGTCAGGACTCAAACCATGCAATCAGATATGTGGGATCCAGTGCCCTAACCTTCACTCCACCTGCTGGCCCTCAAGCTGTTTTTAAAAAGAAATGGTAGACACAGGAATAGCTCTGGAAAGTTACTCTCTTTTTTTTTTATTTAAAATTTTTTTAGAGGTTTTTGCTATAGGGTGTGTACACTTGCCAGACAGACAGAGAGAGCCAGAGAGACAGAAAACGAGAAATCACCCCCCAGGGGGAATGGCCACGCTGCAATCCCTTCTCTTCCATTCTCCTCTCGGGATCTTGGCCACGTACACACACATGCCCTGTGTGAATTTTAAGCCACCGGGTCCAGGATGCGAACCACGGTCAACTATGTGGGAGTCAAGCGACATAGCCATTACGCTAACTGCTGGTCCCCAGAAAGTTACTCTCTTTAGGGTGGGATGGTGATGCAGCTCTGTGAGGCTGACCCACAGTTCTGGGTTCAGATCCAGAGACCTCTCTGAGTACCTTGGGCACACGTTACCCATGATTGAGACTGGCTGAGGTTTAGGCTGGGGGTGTTTTGGAGTTAAGGTCCTGTAGGGGATGTTGTCTCATGGGAGAAACAGTCTTTCACTCTTGGAAGAAATAACTAAAAAAAATTAAAAAGTTACTTGTGCGGTGTGTTGGTTAATACGGCTGGATCCCACATAGCTGAGTGAGTGTGCAAGTTCTGGACCTGAGGGGTTGAAAACACACTTGGCAGGTGTGCTCACAGTGCCCCAAGTCTCCAGAGGAGCATGGAGGAAAGGGGATTGTGCCTGACCACCCCCTACAAGGGGTGCTTTCCTTACTTTCCCCTTCTCTCTCTCTGTCTCTCCTGCAAGCACATGGGCTTTACAATACACTTTTAAAAAATTACACTTTTGAAAGAGAAATATGCATCTAAAAATGAAATCTCCATTTGTAAGGGTCTCTCCTTTCTGCTTGAAAGAGAAAGAAGACTAAATTACTGGTCTCTTAAACAATAGAGAATTGAAATCTGTGTAAGAAAACTTGCCTTTACTTAAGATGATTTTCCTGGCCCTCTGTTCTTAGCAGGGTTTTCCCCCACACACCCTTTTCTCTATTTCAGAGAATTATAGTATTTACACCTGAAGTTGAGATTTATTCATTCCTTGTTTTCCATGCATATGCAATAAACTTTGTTTGCTTTTTTCCTCTTAACCAGCATTTTGTTACAAAGAGTCCCAGTTAAGAACTTATGAAGGTGAGAGAAAATTGGTTTCCCCAACAAGGCTAAGACTATATTCATTAGAAACTTTGCATCCCCAATGTCTGACACAGGGCCTGGAAGTAGTAGGTGCTCAAAGGAGGTCTGTGTCTCCCCATCGCAGTAAAGAACTGAGGGACGAGGAGACAAACTGGGCACAGGGTTTACTGAGGGAGATAGAGATGCAGCCCATAACCAGAACTGGCCACTGCCAAGGGAGGCGGACAGCCCCACTCTTCCCAGAGTTCTCTGTTAATTTTTTTCTTTAACTTATTTCTCATCGGTCTCAAGCTGCAAGGAGTTACCTTGCGTAATACAGACGGTCATATCGGCCCTCCTTAAGTTTCTTTGTGCTCCAGGCTAGTTCCCTGATCTATATCTGCCTAGCCAAGGTTATCATCCCTAGCAACTCCTAACATCATTTTTTTTGAGAGGTTTTTGCATGTGTTCCCCAGAGAGACAGAGAGAGACAAAGAAACAGAAAGCGAGAAATCAACCCCCAGGGGGATGACCACACCGCAATCCCTTCTCCTCCTGAGATTTTGAGCACACACACACACACACACACACACACACCGGCATGAGTTTCAAGCCACCAAGTCCGGGACTCGAACCACGGTTGACTACATGGGAGTCCAGTGACATAACCATTATGCCAATAGCTGGTCCTGCATGCAACTCCGAACATCTTTAATTGTCATGCCACCTTGGAGAAACATAGAATAAAAAAATAGGAGAAATCTACTGATTTTGGAGAATAAATAAAAATGAAGGAATGGTAAGAAATGTCCATTGCCACTTCTTAGTTTGGACTACTCTAACAAAACACTTAGGACTGGGTAATTTATAAACTTTATTGCTCATTGTTTTGGAGGCTGGAAAGTCCAAATTCAAAGTACATTCAACAGAAAGAAATAACTCTGTAAAATAATTAATGCAGTTTTACATTTTTAAAAATTATGTATTTAATTTTTATTTATTAATTATTATTATTTAATGGACCAGAGAGAGACAGAGAGAGAGAGAAGGGAAAGTGAGAAAGCAAGCTGCCTGGTTCAGGACTCAAGCACAGTTGGCCAAGTGGAAGTCCAGCGCCTTAACCACCATGTCATCTGCAGGCCCCGATGCGGTTTATTACTAAGCACAAGACTGAGTGACCAAACTGGAGAAAGACAAGCATGTTTCTCAAGGTGCTGAGATACAGTGGTTCCTTTTATATAAATACTGGGTCATAGGAAACGTCGTGACACATTTTTGCATAAAAAAACACACACACATACACACACACACAGAAAAAAATGCATCATGGCCTTTAAGATGACCCAATCATTTTAAGGGCAGGAGCACTGTCAATCAGTATACTGAGTCCTTTACATTGGCCTGGCCCCAAAAGGTGGGACACCTGGAAGCTGAGGCTTATAGGTTATATATAGGTGAGTTTGAAAGTCTTATATTAGTAGTTGGTTAAAGAAAAACACAAATCTCTGTCCCTGAAAGAAATCAACAGAAGAATGTGCTTTACTTTAAGAGATAAGAGAAGACTTACTATGCATCATAATCACAGTATGCTCGAGACAGGACGCAGCATCCCACTGTCATTGGACCAAAGCTGTTGGTAAGTTTGTAGGTGTGGCTCTCCCAGGCCTCCTGGAAACTTTGGAATAGGAAAAAGTAGTCAGAATTCTGTCCTCAGTACCAACAAATTCAGTGTCTGTGTGTACTCACTTGGTGAAAAGAGTAAACAGACTCTTTTTTAAATTAAGCTGCTGCTTTTTTTTTCTATTTATTTAATTTTATTTATTCATTCATTTATTTTAATTTGACCAGAGAGAGACACACACACACACACACACAGAGAGAGAGAGAGAGAGAGAGAGAGAGGGAAAGTGAGAAAGCAAGCCACCAGGTCCGGTACTCGAACCGCAGTCGGCCATGTGGGCATGTCCAGCATCTTAACCACCACGCCACCTGCTGGTCCCTCTGTTTTATTTTTTTAATTAAGATTATTTATTTATTTCATGTGTGAAAGAAACAAAGGATGCCCATAATAGGGTCTTTACTCCATAATCCACCTCTAGCTTACGCCTCAGCCTGCTCTGACCATGGGCACATGCATCCCCTAAGTACTCAGGGAGGTCTTGAAATTGAGCAGAACCCCCTAAAAAGGGATGAGCTCTACTTTTGCCTTCTGTTGAAGAAAAATATGAGAATATCCCAAACTGAAAATTAATAAGGGCTGAACTAAATGTAAAATATCTTTTCTGAGGAGTTTGGAATAAAGGTTCATTTACATGATAATGGTCCAAAGTCAGGGGTAAGATTTCTGTTTTCTTTTTTTTTTACATGTTCCACATTTTATTTACATTTTAAGACTAACTTTAATCTCAAAATCACATATCCATATACTTATTTCTTTTTTATTGACCACTTCAACTTAAATGCATGGTTTGTTAAACAAAACTGTAAACAAATATTTACCATGTGTGTTACATGTAACACACAGGAACAGCTTTTAACAGAAATTCATCGATACCCCCCCCCCCCAACATTTTTAAATTATAGATACAGGTATCAAAACAATCCTGAACATATTTTTTATATTATTAGTAGTCAGCACTTACACCGCCTCAAAAATTAACACAATTTGTGACAATATTCATTGTACCTGCTACCTTAAACACTTTCAACTGCAGCTCTTTTACTAAGCGAGATGGATAAAGCATGCCATTTCTGGTTTTCCTTCTTGAGATTTTTTTACTTTTCAGAAACACACATGCTTACACCACTGCCATCTGACACTTCTTGCCATGCTTTCATCTTGAAAACTTGAATTCTATTTCGAGTACCCCAGGCTCACATTTAAATGACAGTGCCTTAACAAGAGGAAAAAAATTGTGCTGCATTTTCCCTCTCGTTATCTGAAAACATAACGGGTGTACAGATATTAAATATATTCTTACAAATGTGCAGTCATGTTTACCAACTGGGATTCTTTTACTTAATGTGTGGGTATTTGCATTGTGATATTTAATCAAGACATTTACACGAGTAGAAGGTTGTTGATTTAAAACAAATTTGAGAGCCTCTAAAATTAATTGTTGTATGCTTGTCCTTCTGGTGGCTGTGGAAGCTTCATATTTTCTTTGGACATTATTAGACATCGTAGCTCTTTTTTTTGGCGAGGTATTTTTGCTATAGGGCACATGCACTCGCCAGACAGACAGAGAGACAGAGAGACAGAAAGCGAGAAATCACCCCTCAGGGGGAATGGCCACGCCGCAATCCTTTCTCCTCCATTCTCCTCTCAGGATCCTGGGCACGCACGCACACGTGCCCGGCATGAGTTCAAGCTACCGGGTACGGGACTTGACCTGCGGTCAACTACATAGGAGTCCAGTGACACAGCCATTACACAAACTGCTGGTCCCATAGACGTCGTAGCTCTTGAAGAAAGACTTTAATGCTGTAAGAGTTTTGCCATTTTGTTAACACTGGTATGCTCCGTGCATCCACCATCCCACTGGAATTATTTATTCCATTCATATTAATTTTTGTTACAAATCTAACTGATGGAGGAGCTTCTGGATATTTAGGTCCACGTTCTACTTTCAGGCTATATATTCTGTTTTCATAATTTGTCCTTGGTGGCCCAATAATCATGCCTGTCCACCTTGTAAGTATCATATCTTCATCATCTTCAAGGCCCCAGCTAACCGTGCCATCGCCTACCCCTTTTCGTCCTTCAAGTTCTTTCAACAAGCGAAAATTATGAGAAACTTTAACTCTGGTGGAGATGGCCTTCTTCTCCTGCAGCCCACAGGGGTAAGATTTCAGACTTTGGTTATGGTAATTGAGAAACACTGGTCATGAATTCAGCACAGAAGACTTCTTCTTCTTCTTCTTTAATAAGAGATTTTTGCTATAGGGTACATGTGCTTGCCAGAGAGAGAGATAGAAAGTGAGAAATCACCCCCCCACCCCCCAGGGTGATGGTCATGCCACAATCCCTTCTCTTTCATTCTTCTCTTGAGATTTTGGGCACACACACACACGCCCAGCTTGAGTTTTAAACCATCAGGTCCAGGACCTGAACTGTGGTCTACTACATGGGAGTCCAGTGAAGTAACCATTATGCTATATGCTGGTCCCAAAACTTCTTCTTTTTTTATTTTTAAAAATTATTGGGAACCAACAGTTAGTGTTATGGTTATGTTGCTGGACTCCCACGTAGATGACTGCGGTTCGCATCCCGGACCTGGTGGCTTAAAACTCATGCCGGGCGCATGTGCATGCGTGCCCACGATCCCAAGAGGAGAATGGAGGAGAAGGGATTGCGGCGTGACCATCCCCCCTGGAGGGTGATTTCTTGCTTTCTGTCTCTCTCTGTCTGTCTGGCAAGTGCACGTGTCCTATAGCGAAAACCTCTCCAAAAAAAAATTATTTAATTTTATTTATTACTGTTTTAAAATTTTCTATAGGGCATGTGCACTAACCAGAGAGTGACAGAGAGAGAGAAAGAGGGAAAGTGAGAATATAAGCCCCCAGGTCTCAGACTTGAACTGTAGTCACCCATGTGGGAGTCCAGAACCTTAACAACCACACCACCTGCTGGCCTAAGACTTCTAAAACCCCCCACTTAAAAGAAAGAAAAAAATTTAACTTCGAATAAGTTTTTTTTTTTTTTTTTTGCTGTCCATTGGGGACATGGGGAAAAAAGTAGATTCCATGTGACCGGTGTGTTTCAAGTCCCAGACCATATAACTTGAAAAACCTGCTAGGCTTGTATGCGTGCATGCCTCAAATCCTGAGAGAATGGAGGGAAAGAATTGCAGTGTGGCCATCTCCCATGGAGTGTGCTTTCTCAACTACCCTCTTGATAAAAAGATGCTTTGCAGGATAGAAACTATTGGCTGTGAGCACAAAGACCCCGGGCTGAATTGTGCCAGAAACCTGACGATTGTCTCCTTCTAAAGTAGAAATCTGATTATTTAAAGTCTTGTCAATCAGAGTTCTACTAAGTCAGAATTCTACAAAATCAGAATTTCTGGAGGAGGCCTTGGAAGCTGTATTTGAACAAGCTTTCCAGGTGACTCTTAGATATGTTAAAGTTTGAAAAGTATTGCAGTACAGATGACCACACATTTCTTGCTCTCTCTCTCTCTCTCTCTCTCTCTCACACACACACACACACACACACACACACACACACACACACACAGCTGCCTACCCCTCCTGCAGCTGATAAAGCTACTTGGTCATTATCCTGTGGTTTCCCTCAGCAGTGGGACTTGAAATGATGATACCCTCTTGAACCAGTCCTTGAACTGATCATGTTCCTGGGACCTCCCCCCACCCCCTTAATTTTGCCCTTGGAACTGCATATGGGGAACTCCTCAGAGACGCAGGCTTTTCCAGCCTGAGCTGCCAGTCTCCTTGCTTTGCTCACTGCAGTAAAGCTGTACTTTCCTTTACCACACCACGTGCCTATAGTTTAGTGCTAGTGCTTGGGCGATTTGAGTTCGGTAACAGTTGAAAGACTTGAACTAGGAACCCTCCCATGAGAGGTTGTCTAGCAGAACTTGGCGTTTTACTGCCATGTCACCACTTGGCCCTATGAAGTTTTTGTTTGTTTTAGAATTTTGCCTTAGGGGCTATGCACTTGTGAAGAGAGACAGTGAGGGGAAAAGTGAGAAATGAGCCCCCAGAGGGGATGGTCATGCAGCATTCCCTTCTCCTCCATTCTCCTCCTGGGATTTTGGGCACACACACACAGATGTACTTGACATGATTTTCAAGTCATCAGTTCTGAGATTCGAACCATGGTCAACCATGTGGGATTCCAGCCACTTTAACCCGTGTTCACCATGGGGGATTCCCAGCCACTTTAACCACTGCTCCACCTGCTGACCCTTGTTTGTTTTTTATTGCCAGAGACAGCAGAGATGAGAGAGAGAGAGAGAGAATCCACCACAATCCTTTTTCCTTCATTTCCCCATCTGGTCAGAATTTTGGGCATGTGTGCATAGATGATGCCCGGCTTGTCTTTCAAACCACCAGGGCTGGATGCAAACTGATGTTGGCCATGTGGATTCTGCTTTTTAAACTACTGTGCTAAGGGGCCAGGCATACAGGTCTCTTATATAAGGCACTAATTCCATTCATGAAAGTACTGCCTTCGTGGCCTCATGACCTCCTAAGGACCCCACCTCTTAACACTAGCATGCTGGGGATTAAATTTCAACCTGTAAATTTTAGGAAAACATCAACATTCAAACCATAACAACGCTTTTCTTTGTCTTATTTTATCTTTTGGTGTATAAACATAAGGAAGTGGCTATCTTTATATCAGCCTAAGGGCCTTTAGGTGTCTAGAGGATAAGTAGCTAGCTCATTTCACCAGCCTCTGTGACTCTGGAGGGCATTGGGGTCTGAAGGATGCTGCAGAGGGGACTGCTGCCTTCTGGGTAAGAGCTGTTGAACACAGCAGGGGTCAGGAAAAAATCTTCATTTTTATGTAGGTTGAGTATCCATCCTTGCCTAGGGATAAAAAGAGGGACCTTCTGTGATTCTCTTGCCAGTTAGGGTGAAAGAAACAGTCAATGGAGAACCAGCCTATTATCTGAACCCAGTGCTCGCCAAACAATGCTCTAGTTGATTCATTCTCTGCTCCTTGTCCAAGGGGGGTGGGGTGGGGGGCAGCAGCTGATCTATGAAATCGTTTAGCCTGGAAATGGAAGGATCTGGACTAACTGTTCTGGGGAGGTCCATCCTATCAGGATTTTATCCAGTCAAACCCTGAGTGCGATCTATACAATCTATTCACTGCCTTTCTCTCTTTCTTTCTTTTTAAAATCGTACCAGTGGGTTTATGCTAGAGTGTGTGTGGGAAGGCACCCCCCAGGGAAATGGAAATGCTGCCATCTCTTCTCGTCTTTCCTTTCCTTTGGGATTTTGGGTATGCATGCACACACATCTGGCATGTTTTTTTCAGGCCACCAGGTCCAGCACTCAGGCCATGTGCGATCCAATGCCTTAACCACTGTACCGTGGGCTGGCTGTAATTTACTGCTTTTGTATACAGCAGAACTATTCCAAATATGGTCCTCCACTGGCATCATTAGAATGCCTTGAATTAAAAACACATATTTTTTGGTCCTGTTCCAGACCTACTAAATTGGAATTTCTAGGTGAGGCCTAAGAAACTGTGTTTTATTTTTTACTTTATTTATTTATTTATTGGAGACATTTTTGCTATAGGGTGCATATGCTCACTGGAGAGACTGAGAGAGACAGAGAGACAGAAAGCTAGAAATTATCCCCCAAGGGGGATGGCCATGTTGCTTCCTTCTCCTCTATTCTCCTCTCAGGATTCTGGGTACAAACACACACATGCCCAGCGTGTTTCAAGTCACTCGATATGGGGTTCCAACTGTCATTGACCATGTGGGAGTCTAGCACCTTAACCACTATGACATCTGCTGGCCCCAAGAAGCTGTGTTTCAACAAACTCTCCAGGTGACTCTTACGTATGGTAAAGTTTGAAAAGTACTATAATATAGGATGGACACACATTTCTCTCTCTCTCTCTCTCTCACACACACACACACACATACACAGCTGCCTACACCTCCTGCAGCTGCTAATGCTACTTGGTCATTATCCTGTGGTTTCCCTCAGTGGGGCATTGGGATTTATTTTTCTCTACTGTGGATGGTTTTCATTTCCTGCTGCTTTCAAGAAGTTGGGAGAGGAAAGCAATAGGGAATGAAGGCAGGAGGGAGCGGGGAAAGGGTTAGCTAAGGCTATGGAGCTTTCAAGAATGAAAAGCGAAATGCGTAGTGACAATGTTCCTTTGTGAAGAGTTCAGCTTTATGTTGATGGAGCTGCAAGTCATTAGCAACCGGGGCACACAGCAGGAGTTGACCAGGTCATTCTCCAAGGCCAGATCGCCCTCTGCTGCTGACTGATAAATAACACACTGGGACTCTGGTACTGCCTAGGAGAGGAGGAGTTTCTGGGGCTAGGGTGGGAGAGAGGATGTGGCTAAGGCCAAGAGGTCACAAAGTCCCTTATCAGGCTGTAGGAGAATCATGTTAAGTCTTGTTTGCAGGGAAGGAAGACCTAGCTAGGTCAGTGGGTGTTTCCAAGGCTCATCCAACAAACAGTGGGGCTCTGCCAAGATCTCCACTGGCTCCCATGATTCCAAGCTCCCTGCTCGAGTTGGCTCTGCAGCCTTGCGTCCTCCCTTATTGTCCCTTACCTCACCTTGAACAGAAAAGGGGGTTAATATAGGGATACAAAAAAGGAAAAAGACCATAGACATTTTTGGTGTGGAGACATTTATAGGCAATTAGTGAAGGATCAGACTTCTTTTCATAAATCTCTTTTTCTCAGACTCTCTTTGTGTCTTTTGTCTCCAAGAAAGCTTAAGTTTTTCAGTCTTTTTTTCTCCTGCCAAGGAACTCTTGCCCCGCAGCTGTGGAGTCAGCCCTTCTCTCCAACTTTATTGCCCCACTTTATTGCTTTTGGGAATGATGGTTCATGTGGGTCACTGGTGGAGAGAGCAAAGATTTGTTCCCAGAATAAAAGCTCAGGCGCAGCAGTTGCTCCTGCCAACCATGGGCAGTGACCCATTTCCTCCTGCTCTCCTTGCCTTTACCCCTCACCAGCTCTGATCGTAGCTGTCCATGCAGGGCCTTCACCACCACTGCCTGCCCCAAACTGGAGACTTCTGCAGAGACAGAATTCCTGTTGGGAGATACCTTCAGTTAGGTCTGGAAAATTACACAAACTGTCCCAAAGGGGCTGGAGTGAGGTAGGAGGAGGGAGTGTAGGAGGTGGAGAGCAGGGGATGGAGATGAATGCGGCAACCAAGTTTTTCAGAAAGTTCTGGTATCATGAAACACTCTAGCCTCTCCCCAGAACATTTTCCTATCTAGGGTGAGTCTACCTGTGTGAGGCCAAGTCTTCCAATAAAAATGAACATCTTTGGATAAAAAATTTGTTTGGCTTGATTTTTGATCTACATTGGGATCAAATATTTGGACATTTAGATAGCCTGATTTGGATAATCTGCCCCGTGACCCCTAAATATTTGCTGCTTATCTATTTGTATTAAAATCAAATCACCTTTTTTATTAAGAGATATTTTTGCCATAGGGTGTGTGTGCTTGCCAGAGAGACAGAGAGACAGAAAGCAAGAAATCACCCCCCAGGGGGGATGGCCATGCTGCAATCCCTTCTTCATTTTATCTCTCAGGATTTTCTGCATGCATGCACACCTAACATGAGATTTAAGTGCCAGGTTCAGGACTCAAACTGTGGTTGAGTATGTGGGAGTCCAGTGACATAACCATTACACCATCTGTTGGTTCCAATATCAAAGCATCTTATACACTGCCTTATAGTTATGGTACTTGAAGGGCAATTTCATCTGTTGTAAGTAATTTACTTGGTTGTCTTTGTTGTGAGCAGGGCTACATTCCTAGAGTAATTTTGTGCTTAGTTGGACCATAAGTCCAAATAAAAGGGGTATAATCATGGGCATTTTGGATAGTGAGAAGTGGGCTGTTCCCTGCACCCATAGGGAGGTAGGGAGTTAAGGAGAAGAATGGTTATTAGAAGACATGAGCAGCTATGTAATTTGTAGGCAAAGGGTAAAGTGAAAATATAGTGCTTCTTGTTCAAAAATTTTTAAGAATATCAAGATGGTAATAGGACATTTAGCTAAACGTGAGCCTGTTCTAAGAATGAGGACCTGTGTGATAGTTCATGTCACAGGCCCATCAAGCTGGTGGAGGGTCCCCTAGGAAAAGTGTGGACTAACAGACTCAAGGAGCAATGGCACATCCGCTCCGATTTAGATTTCCCTTCATTTCAGTATCATTCTCTTCTGTGATTCTGAAGGCTTCTGTCAGGCCTGTTTTAGGCTCCCACTTGCTGAGGAGTGAAGGTGTAACCTGTGTCCACACTGGGGAGACGTCCTGGGGGTGAGCAGCAGCCACATGAGGGAGGAGCCAGTCTCTAGATGGCATCAGGCAGCCAAGAGTAATGGAGCCCCAGTGAGGGTGGCAACTGTACTTGGGGAGGAAACCTGCAAATGGCAGGATCATATTGGCCTTCTCCCAAGATTCCTGCCACAAATAAACAAGCAAGAAAGTAAAGGGAAATGCGCAAAGCTCAGCTCCTCATACTCTGGGGAAGGTGACGTAGAGTCATTGAAATGTGTATGTTAAAGAGAATGTGACCTGATTCTAGTCTCAGGCTAATGAGGTCTTGGAACACTTGGTTGTGTAATCAGGTGTAACTGGTATGGCATGCTCTGTCGCTTGGGTTATACATATAGTCACGGCTTTTATTTTCCATTCGTCACTTGAGACCCCAGCTGCCTCTAGTAGTAGAAATCCAGAATCTCCCTGGACACCTTCCCACCACAGGTGGTAACTAAAATCAGGGGGCTTCTGCCCATCTGGCCACGTCCTTGTGAGAGACTGGAACAGGGATTGTCCTGGTGTTAACTAGGGCTGAGAAAGCAGCAGTGTTCACATTCTGTTTTATTTCCTTCCCCTTCTAGACAGAATCAGTGCAATATTTGTGTATGAATGAGCTAACTGCATCCTTCCTGACTTCTCTCTCAGAATAGGAAACCATGATTAGCATTCAGAATTTGACTTTTTGTAAACATCAGTCATTAAAATATCAAGACCTAGGTAACATGCCAGTAAAATTTAGTAGTAAGGAGAATAAAATATATTTAAATATATTTGAAATATATACTTAAAATATATCTAATATGGATTTAAAATGTTTTATAAGTCATAGAAGTTAAAATTGCCATTTGAAATAAGTACTGATTTCTTCTTTTTTTTAAGAATTATTTTATTTAACTTTATTGATTTATTTTCATTTCACCAGAGAGGGACAGAGAGAGAGAGAGAAAGGGAAAGCAAGAAAGCAAGTTGCCAGGTCTGGGACCAGAACTATGGTTGGCCATATGGGAGGCCAGCACCCCTAACCACCATGCTACCTGCTGGCCCCAATTCTTATTTAAACGTTTTTTCCTGGGACCAGTAGATGGTATAATGGTTATGTCACTGGACATCCACGCAGCCAACCGTGGTTCGAGTACTGGACCCAGCAGCTTAAAACTCACGCCAGGTGCCTGTGTGTACATGCCCAAAATCCCAAGAGGAGCATGGAGAAGGGATTGCAGCGTGGCCATCCCCTGACCCCAGGGATAATTTTTCACTTTCTGTCTGTCTCTCTAGTGAGTGGATGTACCCTATAGCAAAAATCTCTCTTAAAATTTTTTTCCTGTTTTTCCCCTATTTTTAAGGTATATGGACTGTCCAGAGAGAAGGAAAGGAAGAAAGAACCTCTCCTAATATGGCATGACCATGTCACAGTCCTGTCTCCATTTCTCCATCCTGTTGGGATTTGGGTCATGCACACACATGCACTCAGCATGCTTTTCAGGCCACCAGGACCAGGATTTGAATTCTGTGGTCGGCCATGTGGGACATGCAGGTCTGGATCTGGGGAAAATGTTCACAAGGTAACAGTGCATAGTGACAAGACCTCCTCGTAAGGAAGGCCTGGGATTGAACTGAACAGGGAGTAGAGAGGTCAGCTCTTCTTTTTTACTTATTTATTTAACTCTATTTGTTTATTTTTTAATTTGATCAGAGAGAGATACAGAGTGAGAGAGAGAAAGTAAGAAACAAGCTGCCAGGTCTGGGACTCGAACTGCAGTCGGCCATGTGGGAGTCCAGTACTCTTTTTTTTTTTTTTTTTTTTTTTTTTTAAATGTTTTTTGATTTTTCTCAAGTTTAGTGCATTTACTGAAAACAAGGTCATGGTCTCAACACATCTGACACTGGTAAGCTGACATCTCCATCTGTATTTGGCCATCTCTTACACTCAGCTTCACATTCTCTCCATCCACTTAACTGGCATAGTCATAACGGGGTTTACAGCAGCCATATCTTCAGCTCTACTCCATATGCCGTCTTTCTGCCTCCTCAAGTATTAATAGAATTCACAAATGTAAGGGTGTTCATGTCCACAGGGCAGGCTTGGTCAATGGGAGACTGGAGCGGACAGATAACTACTATTCTTTTAGATTTAGCAGTCTGAATAGAAGACTGGCTTCTTGAAAAGGGGTGAGCTTTGGGGAGTCCAGCACTCCTAACTACTACACCACCTGCCAGCCTGAGAGGTCAGTTGTTTTGCATTTTCTGCATAATGGAGGAGGGGAGCTGTGTTTCTGGGGAGGCCAAGGGAAGAGGCACCTGAACATTGAATAAGCAACGAAGTTCTTAGAAAGAAAAGATGATCCAATTCAGTTTTGAGTTGTTTATGTGTCTACAGTGTAAACCCCTCCCTTTCCTCAAGGAGCCAATGCCTTGGACTAACCATTAAATAAGCACTTACATAATCCTTGGCCCTGTATATCATGCTATTCCAAGTACTTTACATAAACTTGTCTTATCCTCATAATAATCTTAGGAAGTTGGTGCTATTATTATTCCATTTTATGGCAGAGAACAGGTGAATAATTTACCCAAGATCACAGATGGTTAATACATTTTGAAACCTCACTAGATATTAATATGCCATTATTTATTTAGGTGCCAAGCATCTCATAGGTTCAAAATAATAGGCATTAGGGCCAGCAGATGGTGTTAATGGTTATGTCACTGGACTCCCACGTAGTGGACCGCAGTTGGAGTCCAGGAAACTGTGACTTAAAACTCATGCCAGGTGCCTGTGCATTCGCGCCCAAAATCCTGAGAGGAGAGTGGAGGAGAAAGGATTATGGCATGACCATCCCCTGGGAGGGGGGGGGAGGCAATTTCTTGGTTTTGGTTTCCCCGGCAAGCACATGTGCTCTGTAGCAAAAATCTCTCTACCCCTCACCCCCCACGCACACACGAAACAAAACAAAACAAAACTCACACTGGGAATTATATACATGTGTGCCCAAAATCCCAAGAGGAGAATGAAGGAGAAGGAATTGTGATGTGTCCATACTCCCTGGGGGGTGATTTCTTGCTTTCTGTCTCTTTCTGTCTCTCCAGTGAACGTACGTGCCCTATAGCAAAAATATTTCTAAGAAAAAAAAAGTAGACATTAAATATCTGACAAATAGGGTCAGTTTGTAGCATGGTGGTTAAGGTAGCTGGATCTCAGGTGGCCCACAGCATGCTTTGAGTCTTGGACCCAGCGGCTTGAAAAACATGCCGGCGATATGTGCGTGTACGGTTGCTCCAAAGGAAAATTGAAAAGGGATTGTGGCATGGCTATCTCCCTAGGGGGCGATTTCTCGTTTTCCTTCTCTCTGGTGAGAACACGTACCCTACAGCAAGTTAAAAATAATAATAAAAAATCAAATTTAAACTGTGGAGTTTAAAAATTAATGAGCAGACATAGCAAGGCAGAGTTTGGGCAGGCCTGTTTTCTGTTCTTTCTTCCTAAACTAAAGAAGCGTTGAGGCTAACACGTGGGACATCATAGGCAGGAGACTGGAAGGTGGAGGGATAGCAAGTGTGAAGTCACAGGGCCCAGCCTCAGGGCACAGGTGGTAGCAATCTGACCTGCAGCCCTGGAAACCACAGAGCTGACCGTGGGATCAGATCAGGTCCCTAGTCAGCTGAGACATCGGGCCTTTGCGCCTGCCTGAGGTCCTGAGGAGCTGGAGGTCGGGGTGGGGGGGGGGAGGAAGAGGGTTGAGGTGTGACCAGACCCTATTGGGAGTCATTCTCACTCTCACTCTCTCTCATCATAGAAATAAAAAACTAAAACTTGGGAGCCAGCAGGTGGTGTGTGTGGTAAATAGACAAACTGAAGTACACGCATACCATGGGCATAAAAAGGAATAGAACGGAATGAACTATTGATTTACATAACAACATGGATGGATCTCAAAATAATTATGTTGTGTGTGGAAGATGCCAGGAAAAAAAAAAAAAAGAATACATGCTGTGATATTCCATTAATATAAAATTCTGGAATATGTTCTAATTTATAGTGACAGGAGACAGATCAGTGGTTGCCTGTGGACAGGGCTGGTAGGTGCGTAGTGAGGAATGAAATACGGAGGAGCAGAGGACAATTTTGAGGAGTGCTGGATAGGGATTTTTAAAATCTTGGTTATGGTAATGGTTTCACAAGTGTATACATATGTCAAAACTCACCAAATTGTATACTTTAAATATAGACAGTTATACTTTGATAAGGCTGAAATTAAAAAAAAATATATATATGAAAGGAAATACAGGAAACCGTAAGCAGTAATTACCTCCGTAGTTAGAACTGCAGAAGAGATGACTTCATTTCTCCCTTTTTATACTGTTTAAATTTTTTATGAAAAAGAACAATAAAAAGTAAAAATGTTTTAAAAATAAAACCATTCATATGGGCAAAAAAAACCCAAAAAACAAAAATAAGATTTCTTTGAGTCTAAAAATGAATGGATTTGGAAAAACTCTTTGAAGTGGGTTCCATGTAGATGAAAACGGTTGTCACAGGGAGGAAGGCTTGGAGGTGACCTAATTACTGAGAACTGCAAATGCTGGGCTGAAAACTCTCTCAGAGCTTTCCTCATGCTCCTCTTTCCTAGAGGTCAAAGTCCTTAGGACTCAGCAGTAATCAAAGAATAGCATTTGGCCTCTCTGGGATTAAGACAGCGGTCTTTGGGGTAAGACATCTAGTCATTGTTCACTTGCAACAACGTGTACTTGTCATTTAAAACACGTAAGGCACTAGGATGGGTGCTAATCGCTGTGGTGTAGTCACTGACTCATCACCATTCTAGTTACCCTGTACGAGACAGTCTGCTTGAGGACTTTAGATACTGTATTTTCTTTCTTTCTTTTTTTTTTTTTTTAAAGAGAGATGTATGCTATTGGGCACAATTGCTTGCTGGAGAGACAGAGACAGAAAATGAGAAGTCACCCCCTAGGAGAAATGGCCACGTTGCAATCCCTTCTTCTCCATTCTCCTCGAGATTTTGGACATGCACCCCCACACGCCCAGCGTGAGTTTTAAGCTGCCAGGTCTGAGACTTCAATAATAGTCAACTATGTGGGAGTCCAGCAATGTAACCATTATGCCATTTGCTGGTCCCTGGATATTGCTATTTATTTATTTTTTAGAGAGAGATTTTTGCTATAGGGTGTGTGCTTGCCAAAGAGACAGAGAGACAGAAAGTGAGGAATCACACCCCAGGAGGATGGCGATGCTGCAATCCCTCCTCCATTCTCCTCTCGGGATTTTGGGCAGACATGCACATGCGCCCCACGTGAATTTTAAGCCATTGGGTCTGGAACTCAAACTGTGGTCAGCTACATAGGAATCCAATGACATAATCATTACGCCATCTGCTGGTCCCCCCAGATATTATTTTTAAACCCCATTTTATAAATGCAGATATTGAGGCAAAGAGAAGTTAAGTACTATACCTTATGTTACAGAAATAATAAGTAGGATTTTAATCTAGGTTTTTCTAGAACCAGTTATTTAACCTCACTCTATACTGCCTGTCTAGGGTACTGAAATGAAAAGGATAGAAACCCTGCTCTTGAGGCACTCATGGTTTGGTGGGGGGGACCAGCACAGAAACACATCAACCCCACCCACCCTGGGAGGAGCACTATAATGAAGGTATGCACGAATTGTCATGAAGGAACCAGGGAAAGCCTCCTCAGCTCTGCTAAGCCGGGGGAGACAGGAAAAGGAGTATTTGAGCTGGCCCTTAAAGAATAGGTAAGATTTTCTAAACAGAGAAGGGGGGAAAGGGCACAGCAGTGCACCGGCGACTGACAGGCGAGAGTGTGCCGGATGTGGAAAAAAGCAAATAGTTTGAAGAGAGAGTAAGGTAGTGGCCCAGCTGGTGGCATGGCGGTTAAGGAGGCTGGATCCTGCATGGCCAATTGTACAGTTTGAGTTGTACCTGTGGCTTGAAAATCATGCCAGGCAATTGTAAATGTGTTGCCCAAAGTCCCGAAAGGGGAATGAAGAAGGGATTGTGGCCCTCTCCCCGGGGGTTGGTTTCCTTTCTCACTCGCTCTCTCTCCCTCTCTCTCTCCAGTGAGCATACTGAGCATACGTACCTTATAGCAAAATATGACATTTTTTTCTTTTCTTTTTTTTAAAGAGAGAATAGGGTGGCACAGTGGGAGAGGAGAATGGAGTCTGTTGTGGAAGGCCTTGGCTGTTGAGCCATGGAAAGTGTGTGACAGAGTGACAGGATCAGAACTGCAATGCTGATGCTGGGCTGACTGCAGCCGCTCTACTTCCATGGAGAACCCAAGACCTTCCTTTACTGGTGATAGGGCACATGTGGGAGCATGCGAGAATGAGAAAGAAGGGGAGAGAAGGAGTGTGTGGAGCACCCTCCACAGGGTTTGGTCACCCTGTGATCTCTGGGGCACTCGGGAGCATGCATGTGCTCCAGTTCAACTGACCTGAGATCTGACCTACAGCTGCCACGTGGAATCTGGCTTCTCTCTCTCTCTCTCTCTTTTTTTTTTTTTCCCCTTTTTTGGAGAGGTTTTTGCTATAGGGCGCAGGTGCTCGCCAGAAAGGCAGAATCAGGCAGAGAGACAGAAAGCGAGAAATCACCCCCCAGGGGGGATGGCCACGCCGCAATCCCTTCTCCTCCATTCTCCTCTCAGGATCATGGGCACGCACGCACACGCACCCAGTGTGAGTTTAAGCCACCGAGTCCAGGACTCGAATCGGTTGACGACGTGGGAGTCCAGTGACATGGCCATTACGCTAACTGCTGGTCCCTGGAATCTGGCTTCTCTTGAGCAGTGCATTACTGCTGTGCCACAGGCCACTCAAGAACCTACAACTTTTACTTTTTTTTTTTTTTTTTTGAGAGTTTTTTTCGCTATAGGGCGCATGCGCTCGCCAGACAGACAGAGAGAGACAGAAAGCGAGAAATCACCCCCCGGGGAGATGGTCACGCCGCAGTCCCTTCTCCTCCATTCTCCTCTCAGGCTCTTGGGAACACACGCACCCGCGCCCGGTGTGAGTTTTAAGCCACCGGGTCCGGGATGTGAACTGTGGTCAACTATGTGGGAGTCCAGCAACATAGCCATTAAGCTAACTGCAGGTTCCCCCTACGACTTTTACTTTTAAAAAATGACTAATGTTCGGAGTCCCGCGCAGTGCAGCTAGACGGTCAACATGAAGTTCAACCCCTTCGTGACCTCGGACTGCAGCAAAAACTGCGAACGCCACTTCAATGCCCCCTTGCACGTGCGCAGGAAGATCATGTCGTCCCTGCTGTCCAAGGAGCTGCAGCAGAAATACAACATCTGCTCCATGCCAGTCCGCAAGGACGACGAGGTCCAGGTGGTTCGAGGACACCTCAAAGGTCAACAAATCGGCAAGGTGGTTCAGGTGTACAGGAAGAAATATGTCATCTACATGAGCGGGTGCAGCATGAGGAGGCTCACGGCACAACCGTCCATGTGGGCATCCACCCGAGCAAGGGAGTTATCACCAGGCCAAAACTGGACAAAGATGGGAAAAAATTCTTGAACGCAAAGCCATGTCTGGACAAGTTGGAAAAGACAAAGGCAAATACAAGGAAGAACTGATCGAGAAAATGCAGGCGTGAGCAGAGCCTGTGGCGCCACCGTGGATAACTGGAGGCTTTTTGCCTGCTGTGTGTTTCTTTGGAAATTTTTAAGATGTTTCTAAAGCAACTTATACCCTACCCCTCATTTTGTTACTGGCTATAAATGACTTTTACAATTTTGAGTAATACTTTTATTAATAAAAACTAGAAGTATTTCCTAAATCTAAAATATATTTGCATTGTTTTATTTCTGGCCCCACTTTCAGAAATATTTGATATATATACAGTTGGATGTTTATTAAAAGTTTGATACATGAAAAAAAAAATGACTAATGTTCACCAGAGGGAGAGAGAGAAAAATCACTCCCAACGGGACATAGTCATGCCACAATCCTTTTTCTTCATTTCTCCATCTGTCAGAATTTGGGAGACATGCACACATGCACATGCACCCCGTGCATTTTCAGGCCCCTGGGACTAGGATTTGAACCCACGGTTAACCATGTGGAATCTGGCTCCCAACGCACAGTGCTTCACCACTGTACCATGGAGTCAGCCCAAGAACCTAAAACTATTTTCTTCCTTTTTGCTATAGGACACATGCACTTG
Organism: Tupaia belangeri chinensis; assembly: GCF_000334495.1. Taxonomy (NCBI): domain Eukaryota; kingdom Metazoa; phylum Chordata; class Mammalia; order Scandentia; family Tupaiidae; genus Tupaia; species Tupaia belangeri. The sequence continues at coordinate 3,088,344 of NW_006159751.1, forward strand.
CTGGAGAGAGACAGAGAAAGTGAGAAATGACCCCTCAGGATGGATGCCATGCCATAATCCCCTCTCCATTCTCCTCTCGGGATTTCGGGCATGCATGTACATGTGCCTCCTCACATGTTTTTCTACCGCCCAGTCCGGGACTTGAATTGTGTGGACAGCATGTGGGATCTAGTGCTTTATCCTCCACGCCACTTGAGGGCCTGAACCTAAGACTTTTCCCTAAGTTCAAAGAGACCTTGAGCTCGAACTGCTTACGATTTTGAAAGGAGAGGAGTTACTGCTTTATTTGTTTACTGTTTATTTGGTTTTGCTTTGCGAGGTCAATCATGAGGTCAAAGGGGCAGGAAGGGACTGTAGCAAAATGCTTCCTATTTTACAGGAAAATAGGAAGCAACACCAGGTGTGCTTCCCTGCCATGTTCTTACAACCTACATATAAGGAAAGGTACTCTATGAGCTGCTTTCATTTCAACGAATAGAAAAACAGACTCAAATAAGGAATTTATCAACTCACGATGCCAGGAAGTCCAGAGGCAGCCCAGTTTTAGATGAGAATTGCCTTAGCCGCAGAACAGTCTTCTTTTCTGCTGTTCTTCGTACTAAATCAACTCCCTTTGGCATCCCTCGATAGCTAAAAGCAGCTTCCGGGGCTATCTGCCTTCTCATTTATGCTCAGCAGGAAAGACAGTGACTTTGTCCCAGTTGATCCCAGT
>NW_006159751.1:3089086-3108878 GCF_000334495.1 Tupaia belangeri chinensis
CTGAAAGTCACCCTGATCACAACACTGCTGGTCACATGCACACTTTAAGCTAATCATGGTGGTGGTGGATAAAAAGCAATGATTACTTCAGTCTTTAGGGATCTCCTGCGTGAACCCTGGAGCCTGAAGAGGAGTCAGCTCCCCCAGGACTGTGCAGCATCTCTAAGTAGTAATCGGGACTACTGGGAAAGTGGACAGGAGTCAGTCAACAACTGTCCTCTACAACCCTATAACACGATTTAGAGGACTCATTAAATCGAAGCCTTGATTTTCATATAACCTACATTCTTTTTTTTTTCAATTCGACAGAGGGCACACACTGGGGAGAGCGAGAGAGGAAAAGCAAAAAAGCACTCCTCATGAGAAATGGTCACACAACAACCCCCTGTGACCTATGTACTTCTTCCATCAGAGAGGCAGAGACAGAGACAGGCACTCCCTACAAGATCTTTACACTCTGCGTAATCCCCACCTTCATCCAGCCTGGGATCCTGGGCGCATGCATACCTGGCATGTTTCCGCAGGTCTCTAGACAAGATCCTGAGACCTCTCTGCATGGGTTACCCTCAGAGCTCTGAGTCACTGCTGCGCCGCTGTTCTGGCCCCAGAGAGAAGTTAACTTAGATGTTCAAGGTCACGCATTGAGCACGTGGCTAAGGCAGTTTCCAGCTCCAACACTCCACGCACGTACACCCGTCATACATTGTTTATTCCAGAATCATGACTTTAAGAGCTCTCAATTGTAATGAAATGTTTCCCAACCCTCTTTACCCTGACACACCTGTGTATTTGTTAGGGCCTGCCAAGTCACATTTAGACGGAGTTTGGGGTTTAAGTCACCTCTTGGTGCCTCCTGCACCATTTCCCACGTTTTATGTACATTGCATTGCACCCACTCGGCTTATATGTACACATATCTGTATGTATAAAATGGGGGTGTGATCTAAATATGTGCTCACAAACGACATATTGTGCACTTAGAGTTTATATTTATACACACATACCTCTATTTTACACACACAGAAAAGGATCTAATGTGGGGAAGAGAACACTGATTTAGAGTTCCACTTTTTTTTCCCCCTACAGGGTGTGTACGCTTGCCAGAGAGAAAGGGAAAGTGAGAAATCACCCACTGGCAGCATGGCCATCCTTTTCCTCTAGTCTCTTCAGGATTTTGGACACACTCTCACATACACCTAGCGTGATTTTCAAGTCACTAGGTCCAGGACTTGAACTGCAAAGTTGGCCATGTGGGATCCAGCACCTTGAACTCCATGCCACCTACTGGTCCCTAGAGTTCCACTTCTGACTTTTTAATTTTAGAAGCACAGTCTTCAAAAAGTTCATGGAAAAGGGCTAGTGGGCCGGCAGTTGGTGTGGTGATTAAGGGTGCTGGACTCCCATATGGCTGACCATGGTTCAAGTCCTGGACCTGGTGGCTTCCTTTCTCACTTTCTCTCTCTCTTTCTCTCCCTCTCCCTCCCCCTTTCCTTCTCTGGCCAAATTTAAATAAAATAAAAACCTTAAAAAAAGAAAAAGAAAAGGGCCTGGTAAGTGGTGTGATGGTTAAGGGCACTGGAGTCCCACATGGCTGACTGTGGTTTGAGTCCTGGACCTGGCGATTTGCTTTCTCATTTTCCCTTTCTCTCTTTCTGTCTCTCTCTGGTCAAACTAAAAATATAGTCATAACAAATGGTATTAAATCTAAAAAAAAAAAAAAACAGTTCATGGAAAAATATGTGTTATAAAAAAATCTATGCTTGGATTTCTTTCTTTTTTCTTTTTTTTACACCAAAATAAACTTGTACTATCATTTCATTTTCTAGACACTTTTAAAAAGTTCTCTTGTGGGGCCAGCAGGTAGTGTGGTGGTTAAGGTGGCTGGGTTCCCACATGGTTGAGCCCCAGACCTGGTGGCTTGAAAATCATCCCAGGGATATGTGCATGCGTGCCCAAAATCCTGAGGGGACAATGGAAGAGAAGGGATTGTGGTGTGGCCATTCCTCTCTTGAGGGTGAATTCTCATGTTCCCTTTCACTGTCTGCCTCTCCTGTGAGCACATGCTCCCTGTGGCAAAACACACAAAAAAGTACTCTTGTATTCTCCATATGGTTTGAACTTGCTTACAAGCATTTATTATTATTATTGCAAAAATGAAGTCAGCCCAGAGCAGAGAATAGCTAGATATGCACATATCAACTGTACTCTCCTGTCCTTAATCCTCAGCTTCTCTTTGCAAGGCCAGTTCCCAGTCCCAGGAGGGTGCTGACCCCTGCCTGCTTGGCTTTCCTCGTGCTGTTTTGCAGTCCATTACCAGCTGCTTAAGCAGCAGGTTCCCAGTGGCTGATCATCTGGAACAGCTTCAGGAGGACAAACAGGAAGGACACAGCTGCCAGTGCAGATTACCCCGTTGGCCTCATTGATAGGGAAAAAAAAAGCGTTTAAACCTTAAAATGTTGAGGAAAACTTCATGCTATTAATAACTCCCTCATGCTTTGCCTGGATTGGGCAGTGAGCTGGTTTTGGGCAGGAATCCTTAGCGGCATGTATTATAATAAGCTTCCTGCCCCAGTTCCTGGCATCTTGTCCTCACACTTGGCTAAGGCTTCAGTTACACAGGCTAAGTGCCTCAGCAAGCCCGATCCCCCTATGTCAAACTGGAGCTTCCTCTATGGAAGGATAAAATGCCTCGTCATTCCTGCAGGGAGCCTTCTCTTATGCAAGTTGCCTGCAGGAGCTCAGGGCAAAGGGAGATTCCTGCCAAGAGAGGCTCTGAAATAAGTTTTGGGGCTCTGATCAGGGAGAAAAATCTGTGCTCTGACACGTCCTAGTAGTGTGGCTTTAGGCAAATCGCTTCACTGCTCTGAGCCTCGGTTTCCTCATCTGTAACACAGGGAAGATAAACACAGTTGCCTCATAAGGTTGGAGGTACAGGGGCCAGCAGGTGGTATGGTGGGTGATTAAGGGTGCATGTTTCCCACACGGCTGACCACTGTTTGAGTCCTGGACCTGGTGGCTTGCTTTCTCACTTTCCGCCTCTCTTGCTCTGCCCCTCTCTGGTCAAATTAAAGTAAATAAATAAAGTTAATCTGAATCATTCTTTTAAAAAAAAAAAAAAAGGTTGGAGTTGCTGCTACCTACAAAGGGCTTAGTGCTCTCTGCCTGACACAGAGGAATGCTCAATAGTGGGACATGTATTCATCTGCTGAGACTCATTTCCTACCACTCTTCACCATGGGAGTGACAAAGCATTTGGGCTCTGGAGTCAGATCGTCTGGGTTTGAATCCTGGTTCTATTACTTATGTCAAATAAAATGTACAGGAGATCACTGGTTTGAACTGAGCTCCTGCAGTCCAAATCGAAGTGGAGTTCCTCACGCTGAAGTTCCATGCCACCAAACCGAAACTGAGTTGTTTATCTTACATTTTGAGAACTCAAAAGGGAGAGAGGGAATATCCGTATCCCCAAACAAGCCAGTTTTAGCTGACATGATAAGGAAGTCCCCTTTCTTTAACCATTACAAGGAGAATGACTTTGAAACAACTATTCTGCTATTCATCCTTTGTTTCTGCTTTCTTCAGCCCACTTCTGCCTATAAAGCTATTTCCTCTGCTCAGTTCATTGGAACACTTGGCCTATTTTATAGGATATGTAGCCTGTTTCTAGAATTGCAAATAAAAGCCAGTTAAGATTTTTTTTTGTCCCTCTATTTTATACACTTAATCGCTGTACATCGACACAGCTTGTAAAATAAGTTTTCCCAGCATGAACACACTGCATCCCAGTCTAGTTAGAGATATCATACATGCTACCATCAACAGATAGTCCTCCACTTCTGTTTCCCCCGATGTCCCACCTCTCTATTTACAGTTAAAAGATTGTTAAACTAGGGGACCAGCAGGTGACCTGGTGGCTAAGCGTGCTGGACTCTCTCTCACACGGCAGACTACAGTTCAAGTCTTGGACTTAGTGGCTTGCTTTCTTACTTTCACGCTCTCTCTGGTCAAATTTAAAAATAATAGTAACAAATAAAGTAAATACATAATTCTTAAAAAAAGATTGTTAAACTAAATCTTGTTTTTTGATACTTACTATGTGTATAACTCTGGATAAACCACTTTGTGCCTCGGTTTTCTCATCAGCAAAATTATTATAAGGGTCCTCATCTCATATGGATCTTGTGGAGATTAACTGAGATAATGCATGTAAAATAGTAAAGTGTCTGAAATGTAGGCATTCAGCAAATGGAGCTGTTATTTGCTGCTATTGAAAAATTGGCATGTTTCCTATGAAGAATACAGGTTTTGTAAAACCATCTTCCAGATTCCTCTCCACCCTGGGGTCTTCCAGATTCCTCCCCCATCTTCACTTAGAAAGTGAATGCTGCAGTCTAACATCTAGCCTGTTTTCCTGAGCTGTAGGTTGTCCCTACCTTCATCCTCTTCTTTGTCATTCTTCCAGCTTCTCTTCTTCCCCCTGCCCAGGCCTCTCATTAGTGCAATTAATAAACTGTTGTCACTTCAGTTCAGCCCTGGGATCAGGGTCTCTCCAGGACAGGCGTTATGCCGGGAGAGTGAGACAGTGTGGGAGCTGCAGGGACATCCTCATTTCTGCAGGACAGTGGAACAGGGAACCAGGGTTGGCAGCAGATGGACCTTCCTGGGTCCAAGTCTCCTGGGACATCATCAGGGTAGTCAGTAAGAACTATATTATATGGAGTAAATCTGGTTGTTTGGCAGAGCAGCAGGACACCTTCCAGGGACAGGAAGACTCTGGCCTGAAGACCATGAGCAGCCTGAGTCCTCTAGCTTTCTTCCCTGCTCAGCCTAGGGCTTCCCCTTGGGTGTGCTCATGTACACGTGCTTGGAGACATGCACGCAAGTTCCCTGGACTTTCAGTTAGCTAATGGATTTGTGGGTACATTCCCAGCCTGGAAGGCTGGAGAACAGGTTAAGGGTGGGGATCCAGAAATGCATGACTGCCCCTAGAATAACCAAACTCTGAGATTCCTAAGAGCCAATTAACCCATCACGCGTGCCTATCCAGAGGGAGTCTGTTCCCTCCTAACCTTAGAAGGATAAAGGAGAAGGTCTGGGAGTGGCTAGCCAGCTGAAAACCTGAAATGGGCTTGCGGCAGCTTGGCTCAGAAGCTCAAGCAGCCCAGGGACAGGTTGGCTTGCTGCGTTCGGGATGGAGGCACTTGCAACCTCCTCTGTTCTACATCTCAGGCTATAAACCTGGAGTCGGTGCTAAGGATGGGGGAGAGGGTGAGGCAGATAAGTCAAACCTCTTCAGGCATGTCTTTGAGGGCAAGGTGGTTCATATCTCTCTCATCCTGCTGACACCTGGCTCCCACTTGTTGCCCTGTCATCACTCCAATTCAGCACCTAGAATTATGAGCTTCTGGGCTGGCCTCAGCCCAGAGAGAATGTGGCAAATGCCAGGTCTTCTTTCACTGTTGTCTGTAATTTACTGCAACCACAAAAAATGCATGTGCTTTGTGTAGTAAATTTTATTGTGGGTCTCATACTGCGGTTTTCTTTCTTTTTTTCTTTCCTTTTTAGAGAGATATTTTTGCTACAGGGTACATGCGCTCCCTGGAAAAACAGAGAGAGGCAGAGAGACATTAAGTAAGAAATCACTCCCCCAGGGGGGATGGCCATACCCTCATCCCTTCTCCTCCATTCTTCTCTTGGGATTTTGGGCATGCACACACATGTGCCTGGTGTGAATTTTAAGCCCCTGGGTCTAGGACTTGAACTGTGGTTGGCTATGTGGGAGTCCAGTGACGTAACCATTACGCCATCAGCTGGTCCCTCACAGTGCAATCTACGGATGGTTAACTTCAGCACTGGGCACTTGTTAGAAATGCAAATTCTCCCATCCTACTTAAGACTTACTTTTGGGTTGAAAAAGTCATGATGTATTTTTGCATAGAAAAAGATGGAAAAATGCATCTTGACTTTTCTGATGACCTAATAAATCAGAAACCCTGGGCCAGACCAGCCCAACAATCAATCTCTCTCTCTCTCTCTATGTATACATATGTATTTGTATTTTTTTGGAGAGACTTTGCTATAGAGTGCGTACCCTCACCAGAGACACAGAGAGACAGAATGCAAGAAATCACCCCAAGTGGGGATGGCCTTGTTGCAACCCCTTTCCTTCCCTTCCATTCTCCTCTCTGGATTTTGGGCACACACGTTCACATGTCCAGTGTGAGTTTCAAGCCACCAGGTCTGGGACTTGAACCATGGTTGGCCATGTGAGAGTCCAGGACCTTAACCTCTATGCCACCTGCTGGCTCCCAATAATCTATCTATCTATCTTTTTTTTTGGAGAGATTTTTGCTATAGGGCGTGTGCATTCGCCAGAAAGACAGAGATAGACAGAGAGACTGAAAGTGAGAAATCACCCCCCAGGGGGGATGGCCACACCGCAATCCCTTCTCCTCCATTCTCCTCTTGGGATCTTGGGCACGCACGCACACATACCTGGCACAAGTTTAAACTACTGGATCTGGGACTCAAACCACAGTCGACTACATGGGAGTCCAGCGACATAGCCATTATGCCAACTGCTGGTCCCACAATAATCTATATATTAACAAGTCCTCCAGATAAGTTTTAATTCCCTATGGGAGGGAATTAAAAATTCTTCGCTGTATGTTTAAGGATAATTTGGAAAAAATGACAATGTAGAGAGACTAAATTAAAGTCGAATTGTAAGACTTTCACAAGCCTACAGGACTAGAAAAAGAAAAAGTCATTCATAGTCTTGCTTCCCTTTCCGGAGGCCCACAGGCAGAAGTTTTCTTCTACCAAGAATTTCTTCTCCTTCCAAGACGATTCAAAGCCTATGCCTCTCTCTCTCTCTCTCTCTCTCTCTCTCACACATACACACACTAAGGAACCCATTCCCTACTTTCTCTCCGCAGAGGCCACAACATTCTTGAATATGATGTTTGTCATTCCCGTGTGTGTTTTCAGCGCTTATTTGCTACCTGGTATTTTTTGCATATTTTGAACTTAATGTATTTTGGACATATTGTATATACCTCTTGGCAGTTTGCTTTTTCATTCAACACTGAGATGTGATATTTGTTTAGTGTACTACATGTACACCAATTTGTTTTTAGAATTATTAATTTACTTTAGTATTATTATTATTATTTTTAAAATTTGTTATAAGGCACATGTGCTCATCAGAGACAGACAGACAGAGTGAGAGGAAAAGTGAGAAAGCAAGCCACCAGGTCCAGAACTTGAGTTGTGCTAGGTCATGTGGGAGTCCAATGCTTAACCACCATGATACTACTGGCCCCTACATGTACTTACTTTTTTTTTTTTTTGAAGAATTACTTAATTTTACTTATTATTATTTTTTTAATTTACTGTAGGGCATATGTTTTCACCAGACACACACACAAAGGGAAAGTGAGAAAACAAGCCGCCAGGTCTGGGACTTGAACTGTGTTCAGTCATATGGAAGTCCAGCACCTTAGCCACTACATCACCTGCTGGCCCTCATGTACCTATTTTTAAAAACATTTATTTCATGAAAGAAAGAGAGAGAGAAAGAAACAAACAGGCATCTCAAGAGGGTCTCCATGTCTTGATTTACCTCCATCTCAGTCACCTGGATCTTGGGCAGCTCCAGCATGTGATCCTAGGACCTTTCCCATGTGGGCTCAGTAGTGTTACCATTGTTCCATGATCTGGCCCCTATTTTCTTGTTGATGGACATTTAAGCAATTTTTCGTTAAAAATTATGCTGCAGTTAATGCTCATGTACATTTATATGTCCCTTCATCAATGTATGAAAGTTTCTATAGGACATATATTTGGAATGGAATTACTAGATCATTGGTATGTATTTTGTTGTTTTTTTGTTTGTTTTTCTTTTGTTATAAGGCACTTACATTCACTGGAGGTAGAGGCAGAGAAAGAGAGGGAGAGAGAAAATAAGAAAGCATCCCCCAAGGGAGATGGCCACACTGTAGGTCCTTGTCTTTCATTTTCCTATTGAGATTGTGGGCACACACACAGGGCCACCATGTTTTTTCAAGCTTGTAGTCAGCCATGTGTGATCTAGTTGCCTTAACCTCCATGCCATCTGCTGGCTCCAATCATTGGAAATGTGTATCTTTAACTTCAATAGATTGTTCCAAGTTATTCTTTGAGGCAGTTGTATTATTTTAAGCTGCTACAAAAACAGCACGAGAGCTCCTGTTGGTCATCACCAACTTTGGTATTGTTGGGGTTTAGTATTTCAGGGACAAGTGCATGGTGTGGCAGTTAAGGCAGCTGAATCCCACATGGCTGAACATATGGATCTGGCAGCGTGAAAGATATGCTGAGTGTGTATACATGCATGCCCAAAATCCTGAAAGGAGAAATAGAGAAGGGATTGTGGTGCTACCATCCAGCATGGGGGATGCCTTCTCACTTTCTCTCTCTCTCTCTCTGACAAGGGAACATGTTTGCTAGCAAACTCTAATTTTTTTTTCTGGGAACCAGCAGTTAGTGTAATGGCTATGTCACTGGACTCCTACGTAGTCGACGGTGGTTCGCGTCCCAGACTGGGTGGCTTAAAACTCATGCCGGGCGCTTGTGCGTGCATGCCCAAGATCCCGAGAGGAGAATGGAGGAGAAGGGATTGTGGCGTGACCATCCCCCTGGGGGGTGATTTCTCGCTTTCTGTCTCTATGTCTCTCTCTGTCTGGTGAGCGCACGCGCCCTATAGCGAAAACCTCTCAAAAAAATTTTTTTTTCTTAATTTTGCCAAATTTTGAATGTGAATGGTATTTTATTACAATTTTATTTGCATTTCGTTCTTTACTTTTATTTATTTTAATTTGCTATAGAGCATGTGTGCTTGCCAGAGAGAGACAGAGAGGGAGAGAGAGTGAAAATTGAGAAATCAACTCCTCTATGGGGGATGGCCATGCCGTAATCTTTTCTCCACTCTCTCAGGATTTTGGGTATGTTTGTTATTTTTTTTTTAACTTTTTTTTTTTTTTTTGATTAGAGAGAGAAAGGGAAAGTGAGAAAGCAAGCTGCTAGATCAGGGACTCTAACTGCAATTGGCCAAGTCAAGTGCCTGAACCACCATGCCACCTGCCAGCCCCGGCTGGCCCAGTTTTTTTTTTTTTTTTTTTTTTTTTTTTTTATTAAGGACACGTGGTCTAGGGCATGTGTGTTCTCTGGAATGACAGAGAGAGACAGAGAGACAGAAAGTGAGAAATCACCCCCCAGGGGGATGGCCATCTTGCAATCCCTTCTCCATTCTCCTCTTGGGATTTTGGCACACACATATGCACCTGTTGTGAGTGTTAAGCTGCTGAGTCAGGGCCCCAAACCACAGTCACTTACATGGGAGTCTAGTGACAACCATTATGCCATCTGCTGGCCCCCAGCATTTTTGGTTTTTTAGAGAGATTTTTTGCTCTAGGGCACATGTACTTGCTGGAGAGACAGAGCAAGCCAGAGAGACAGAAAATAAGAAATCACCCCCCGGGCGGATGGCAACACTGCAATCCTTTCTCTTCCATTCTCCTTTTAGGATTTTGGGCATGCATGTATGCATGCTCAGTGTTAGTTTTAAGCCGCTGGGTCTTGGGCTCAAACTGTGGCCGATTACGTGGGAGTCCAGTGATTTAACCATTATGCCATCAGTTGGTCCCTAACTGGCCCACTTTAAAAAAAAATCTTTTCTACTCTAAAATAGAAAAGATAATATCCAATATTCTCTTCTAAAAAGCTTCATGGGGGGTGCAGCTGGGGATGCAGTGATTAAGGTGCTGGACTTCCACAAGGCCAACTGCAGTTCCAGTCCTGGATCTTGCGGCTTGAGGATTATGTGGGCCTGTCCGAAATCCCAGGAGAAGGAAGTAGAAGGGACTGCAGCACGGCCACGCCCCCACTACTTTTTCACTTTCCCTCTCACTGTGCCTCTCTTGTCTTTCTCCAGTGAGCGCATGTGCCCTATGGCAAAAACTAAAAAAATAAAAAATGAAGCTTCATGGTTTTGTCTTTCAGTTTTTAGGTCTTGAATTGACTTTTGTATATGGATGAGAAAGGATCCAATTCCATTTTTTAAAAAGAATTATTTTATCCAACCCCATTTATTTATTTATTTATTTATTTATTTTAATTTGGTAAGAGAGAGAGAGAATGTGAGAAAGCAAGCTCCCAGATCCGGGACTCAAACCATGGTTGGCCACGTGGGAGTCCAGAGCCGCCAAACACTGTGCCGCCTGCTGGCCCCTTTTTTCATATGCTTAATACTCTCAGCCCCCTTTCTCCATTGCTCTGAAGTTCCATCAATGTTATAAATCAAATGTTTAATGAAGTCTATTTAATTTTCCTTGTAGTGATACTACACTTTTTAAATTATAATAACATTAAAATACATCTTGATATCTAGTAAAGCAAGTTCTTCTACTTTTTTTTTTTTCCTTAAGAGAGATTTTTGCCATAGGGTGTGTGTGTTCACTAGAAAGAAAGAGAAACAGAAAACAAGAAATCACCCTCCAGCGGGATGATCATGCTGCAATCCTTACTCCAGTCTCCTCTTGGGATTTTAGGCACACACACACACACACTGGGTGTGAGTTTCAAGCCACCATGTTGGGGACTTGAACCACAGTTGACTATGTGGAAGTCCAGCAACATAACCATTATGTCATTTGTTGGTCCCGCATTTTTTTGTGTGAGAGATAAAGAAACGAAAAGATGAAAGGAAACAAACATCAATCTAAATAGATTTGGTTTTCTTTAGTAGAGGAGCAGTGAAATGAACAGTAACTTATTCAACATAAAGTACTGATTTAGTATATCTTATATTCCAGACACTGTACTTAGCACTGGGCATGTGAGATAAGCGAATAGAGATTTCTTACTTAGTGGAGAGGACAACCAGAAAAGGTCAGGTGTGTTGACACAAAGGGATGGCATGGAAGTAGATGCATTTGTGTGGATGCGCACGTGTGTACAAATGAATGCCATGGACTGTGGTTGTATTACAGAATTGAGATGGAAGCCTCTAGTAAGTCAAAGGAATCCTTACAGAGGGAGAAGCTAGGAGAGTAGAAAATGCCTTGCCAGAGGAGGTGGGGAAAGGACAACCGATGTGAGGAACAGCATGTAGAAATAAGTATAGACATGCATGGCTCAATTTACTCAGGGCAGATCATTTTCTGGGGCTGAATGATGGAAAAATAGTGAGAAGAAAAGGGACATGTGGGCAGTCGCTAGGCTGGGACCTAGCTTTGGAGTCTTAAATGGTAGGACAGAGAATTTAGAATTTGATAGGACAGAAAACAGGGAGTCATTAACTTTAAAAGATTATGTCTTTCTGTTTCCCAAAATAATTCATGTCTATTATAAAACATCAGAAAAACATGAAGAATAAATAATGACCGTTGGGAACATAAAATATTTTTTTGGAGGAAGAAGCTCACAATATACCATACGAGCATGCTTTGGAAAGACCCTCCTAGTAACAGTTCAGAGGCTGGGAGGAGGGAGAGGCTGAAGATGAGATGAGTTCAGAGGATTCTGCAATAGTAATGAGAGATGAAGATCAGAATACAGTAACAGTGGGGCGAGAGAGCAGGGAGCCATCTCAGACATTCCTGAGGGGAAATCAGCTGAGTCCAGCCACTGATTGGATGTGACAGGAAAGAAAGAGGAGGAAGCGGTGATCCTGACATCCCTAGTTTGAGAGAATGGAATCGATCGGGTTAGTAGGCCATGACTTTGCAGAGTCAAGTTCTGAGATAACGGGATGGGATGTAGGGCAGCTAAATTTTAAGGGGATCAAAAAATAATTTTAAAAAATTTGCTATAGGGCACGTGTGCTTGCCAGAGAGAGACAGAAAGAAAGAGAGGGAGAGAGGGGAATGAGAAGGCACCCACCCCTGAAGGAGATGGCCATGTTGCAATCCCTTTCCTTTCTCCTCCCTCCTCTTCTCAGAATTTTGGGCACATCTGCATATGCACCCAGTGTGTTTTTCACATAGTTGGCCATGTGGGATCCAGCCGTCTGTCTTCACCACCATGCCACCTGGCTGGTTCAAAGGAATGAGATTTATACCAAAGTCTGGATAAGAGATCCAAAATGAGTAGATTTTGGTTTGTTTTGATTTTGAGTCTGGAGCTGGAGTATCCTACACTTAACGGATGCAACTGAACTCTAAAGACTCTGTGCAGGTACTGTGGCATCCAAGGGCTGATTAGACAATTCTAAAGCAATAAACATAGAAACCCTTTACTCCATTGGTAATGAGAAAGAATCACTAGACTCTACTAAAGACATGTACTTGGTAAATCTAGTTAGATATGAGGGTTTGTTCTGTAAACTTTTTTTTTTTTGGAGAGGTTTTTTTTTTTCTCCGCTATAGGGCGCGTGCGCTTGCCAGACAGACAGAGAGAGACATAGAGACAGAAAGCGAGGAATCACCCCCCAGGGGGGATGGCCACGCCACAACTCCTTCTCCTCCATTCTCCTCTCGGGACCTTGGGCACACACGCACACATGCCTGGCATGAGTTTTAAGCCACCGGGTCCGGGACATGAACCGCGGTCGACTACATGGGAGTCCAGCGACATAGCCATTACGCTAACTGCTGGTTCCCTAAAATTTTTTTTTTTTATTTTCAAAATTTTGCTATAGGGCATGTGCACTCACTGGAGAGAGATTGAGAAAGTGAGAAAGCACCCGCCAGGAAGGATGGCCATGCTATAATCCTTTCTCCTCCATTTCTTCCTCCTTTTAGGATTTTGGGCACACATACCCAACACACTCGGAGTCTTATTCAACCTGCCAGGTCCAGGATCCAGCTGCCGTATCCACCACCAGCTGGTACTATGAGGATTTATTCTAGGATTCTTTTTCTTGCCACACACACACACACACACACACACACACACACATAGTTCTAAAATAATTTTTTTAATTGCCAGAGGCTAGGTATTCTCATGAGCGAGAGCAAGCAGAAGCGAGCATACCCCTCGATGGGCATGGCCATGCTACAGTCCTTTTCCCTCGGTTTCCCCAGGACATCAGGATTTCTGGCATGCACACACACGTGTCTGAATTTGAAACTTAGCCAAGTGGGATCCAGCTCCCCACACGCAGGGCTTAACCACTGTGCCACAGGGCCAGCCCTTTATACATTTTTAAAGTTTTTTCTTGCCTTTTTTTTTTTTTTTGAGAAGTTTTTGCCTTAGGACACGTGCATTCTCTGGAGAGGGAGAGGAAGAAGGAGAGGGAGAGGGAGGGAGAGAGAGAGGGGATGGCCACACCACAATCCCTTCTCCTGCATTCTCCTCTTAGGATGCTGGGCACACATGCAAATGTGCTCGGCACGAGTTTTAAGCCACTGGGTCTTGGATTCAAACTGTAGTCAGTCATGTGGGAATATGATGTAACTGCTATACTATCTGCTGGCCCCCCTTCCTTCCTTCCTTCCTTCCTTCCTTCCTTCCTTCCTTCCTTCCTTCCCTCCTTCCTTCCTTCCATCTTTATTTCTTACTTCCATGAGAGAAAGAGACAAAGAGAAAGAGAGAATGAGAGAAAGGCACCCTCAACACAGTCTTCATGCCACAATCCACCTCAGCCTCAGTCAGCCCCAGATCATGGGCTTGTGGTGCCTGTTTAGGGAGAACTCTGAAATGAACCCCAAACCTTCCCATGTGGGTCCAACCTCACAGAGGTTTATATTACCATTGTGCCACAGTCTGGCCCCCTATTGCTGTATGTTGACATTTTTCATAATAAAATTTATTTAAAAATATTTAAGTAATTTTATTACATGGAATATAGGATAATTTCATTATCTATTAATTCATCGGACATTTATTGAGTGCCTGTTATGTGCTGGGTATTGTGCTAACCAATATGGGTAATACGAATACATATAAGTTGCATATAAGCACTACCAGTTGCATATAAGTGCCATCAGGTGTGTATAAGCACTATCAGAGTGGTCAAAATAATGTGCAGAAGGAATTAAGAGCTAGAAGGACTCTAACTGGGGTAACCATTTATTGGGGAGGAAATAGAAAGCTAAAACTGGTGGACCTGTCTGAAACTGGGTGTGTCCTTTCATAGAGAAGTTCTGAAGCTATTATGATGCAGATACTAAGCTGCCCTCCTTTTTTTGCAGAGACTCCTGCCTTTGCTCACTTCTTTCTTTTTATATTTTTTTCTTTATTCATGATAGAACACATGCATACACATGTAAGAATGAGAGAGAGAGAGAGAAGCCCTTTTCATAGGGTCTGATCACAATGCAGTCCTCCAGCCTGTGGGAGCCCAGGCACTCACATGCATACCCAATGCCATCCCTATGCCCAGTATCTTATTGGAGGTTGTTGAGCCTGCTTAATAGCCAGGGGAAGCCAAGTGTAAGTTTCACTCTGCTGTCTTGGATTTACAAGTTTGGTCTGGACTGGAGCATTGATATAGCCTTGCTTCTAATAAATATTTCAAAAATAAAATATAGAAAAGAGTGGGCCAGTAGGTGGCATTGGGGGTTAAGGTGCCTGGATCCCATTCGGCTGTGAAGTTCAAGTTCCAGTCCCAGTTTCAAAAACACGCCTGGCGTATGTGCATGCGTGCCCAAAATCCTGAGAGGAGAATGGAAGAGAAGGAAGTGCTGAGTGGCCATTGCCCTGAGAGAGTGCTTTCTCACCTTCCCACCCCTCTGTCTCTCTGGTGGTGAGTGTGTATGCACCTTACAGCAATAAAAGAAAAAAAGTGTTTTGAAAAAGCATAATTACATAATTATGACTCTAAATTTGACACAAATAAGACTGACTTCAGTTACCTTTTTTTTTTTTTTCCTAGAAGGTATAAAAGAAAAAAAGTGTTTTGAAAAAGCATAATTACATAATTATGACTCTAAATTTGACACAAATAAGACTGACTTCAGTTACCTTTTTTTTTTTTTTCCTAGAAGGTACATGTGCTGGCCAGAGAGAGAGAGAGAGGGAGAAGAGAAAGCACCCTCCACAGGGAATGGTCACGCTGAAATGCCTTCTCCAATTCTCTAGCCTTTTGTTATTTGGGGTACGCAGGCACACGTACCGGGAGTTTCTCAAGCTGCTAAATCCATGGGCTGTGTGGGACCCAGCTGCCTTAACCATCAGGCCACAAAGCCAGCTGGACTTCAGTTCCTTCCTATTATAAGATTATCCTATGACCTACCCATTGTCATTCTTCTTAATTTGCTCAATTAAAAATAATGGTCAGAGTGCCTGTACACTTGCCAGAGAGAGAGACAGAGACAGAGAGAGAGAGACAGAGAGGAGAGGGGAAAAAGTCAACTCCCCACAAGGCATGGTTACGTGCAATCCCTTCTCCATTCTGTTAGGATTTGGGGGGACAAATTCATATGCTCTTGGAATGTTCTTCAAGCTGCTAGGCTGGGATCCCAACTGTACTGTCTGCTTTGTGGGTTCTGGCTGCCTTATCGTTCATGGAGCCAGCCCTAACCTGCTCAGTTTTTAAATTTATAAGTCAGGAACCCACACTAATGTCAACTTGCCTCTGCCTTAGGGTAACTCGATTTAACCTCTCTGGGATTGTTTCCTCATCAGCAATAACTATCTTGCCAATTTAACAGCAATTGAGGAACCAGACAAGGTAACCAATGTAAACGCTCTTTGAAAAGTATAGAAATATTCATATAAGTAGCCTATCATTACTCTCAGTCTTGCTTATAATCTTGGATATATTACACGGCTGAGGGCGCATGAAGTGGCCAGACTTCACTGTTCCTAGTACAGTTTCTAGAGCTTCTGCTTCAGGATAAATTTCCTCACACCCAGTCTTTGCTTTGTTGCCTGCTCAACACTTCTTTACTTGTCTGCCTACTTTTCTGAGCGTGTTACCTAGGACAGTATCCTCAAAACGGAGGAAAGAAGGGCATTTTTCCTACAGACATGCCTGCAGGTGCGGTCCCGTCAATATTTAGTGAACACCAAGCTATAATAGAACGGAAACAGGAGGTGCACAGATGAATAATGGGGCATAAACAGATAGGCATAACACGCTTTGTGTTGGAAAGGTGGAGTTGCCGCCCCATCTGCGAGCAGCAAGAGCAGCAGACTAGCAGCAGGCAGCAGAGGAAGTCCCAGCTCGTCTCTGGACGCCAAAGCTAGGATGGAAGCTCTGCGACTTGCCAGGCAGCCCTCCAGCCATTCTTCTTTCTTAGAACCCACAAAAGATAAAAGCTCCTTTCTTACTACTGTGCTATAGTAGACATACCTGCAGACTCAAAGCACTTCGCCCGAGCGTTCCCTTTTAGGGAGCCACTGCGCCCCCCAGCGAAAGAACTGCGACAGAACTCCAGGTGGACACCCGAAGTCGCGGAACACCTTCACAGCCTCCTCCTATAGGAGGCCGGTTTCTCCGACCCGCCCCTTAGGAAGCCCCGCCCTCGACGCAACTCGTTTTGTGGCACCGATTGGCTGACTTTTGTGCGTGAGGACGTTGCGTCGCGGGGCGGGGCGGGCGAGAGGTGTCCGTCGGGCTTCTGCCGGGTGTCCCTCGACACCAGAGGTGTCCGTCGGGCTTCTGCCGTGTGTCCGTCGCCGCCGCCCCCGCCTTCGTGCCGCATCTACCCCTGGCCAGCTTTTAGAGGGTACAGCGACAGCCAGGGCTTCAGGTGGTCACGCGCTGCCAAACATCTCCGCCGAGCCGCCTTTTTAGCAGGCGGCTCTTCTGGGCCGAGTCCAGGTCGCGGGGAAAATGGCGGCGGCGCCCCGGGGCGTTCGGAAGGGGCAGCTGCTAGGGTGTCGGTCCCGACCACTTTCCCGGCTCCTCTTTCTGGCCCAGGCCGTCCTCCTTTTGCTGCCCGCCGCCCAGGCAGGCCTCTGCCCCACGCTCTGCTCCTGCCGCATTCCTGTGCTGGACTGCAGTCGCAGGAAACTGCCCGCGCCGAGCTGGAGGGTGCTGGAGGCCCCGCTGCCCCCCGACACTGTCAGTCTGTGAGTAGAGCTGCCAGGCGGAGGGGCCGAGAGATGGGGGTGCTCCCGTCTCTCGGAGGACGAGAGGGAACTTGGCCTAGTTGGAGGGCGTGGTGGGGAGTCTAAGTTCTGAAGGAAATTGCCATTACAGTATTGTGAACTTTGTTTTGGTTGGTGGAAGCTTGACAGAGTCGCTGTTAAGATTACTGGAGGCTTGTATGAAGACCAGAGTGAAATCTTGGAGCCAGGGAATCTGATTTCCTGGGCTGGGGAAATTCAGTGTTAAAGGCTCACGGGTCCTGGGCACCAGCAGTAACATTCTGGGTGATTGGGGGCGGATTGAACACAGTGGTACATCTGGCTCACTTTGGACTGCATTCTTGGGTGTGTACTTAAGCTTGAATGGTCCTCAGACCGCGACCTCTGAAGGCTTATGTACTCCATTTTTTTCCCTAGTTCGCATATTGGCTCATTTTGTTCTGCAGTTTTGATACATCATAAGATCGAAAACATTTATCAGGAGCGCCAGTACTAACCCAGAACACCTTTATAGGTAGCATCCCATAAAATCTAATTTAAGATTCACTGTGAAGAGGGAAGGAGTATTTATTCCAAAATCATGTATTGCTTTGTTTTCAGTGTATTTTCTTGTGGCAAAGAATCCAAAGGTCTTTAAGTATGAGGCGCAAGTATTCTGGAGTTTCCATTGCTAAATGTTTATGTTAACAGGCCTGTATCAGAAAGTGGCACCTGGAGAGCTAAGTAGTTTTGAGTCAGCCTGAACAACAGGAGGTATTAAATGTTGCAATTATGAGGCTTCTTAACTGCCAACTTACAGTTATTTCTTTGCCACCAACTGAGCAACATGTTTGTTGACAGACTTCTAATAGACGGCTCTAAAAAAAGTCATCACTAAAAAGAATAGCTGGAGGTGCAATTAAAATATGAGGGGTTGGGACCAGCAGTTAACATAATGGTTATGTTGCTGGACTCCCATGTAGTCGACTGTGGTTCGTGTCCCGGATCCGGTGGCTTAAAACTCACACCAGGCACGTATGCGTGCGTGCCCAAGATCCCAAGAGGAGAATGGAGAAGGGATTGCAGCGGTCCATCCCCCCGGGGGGTGATTTCTCGTTCTCTGTCTCTTTCTGTCTGTCTGGCAAGCGCATGCGCCCTAGAGCAAAAACCTCTCAAGTATATATATATGTGGTTGGGACCAGCAGATGGTATAACAGTTACATTCTCTTGACTGACTGTGGTTCAAGTCTGACCCAGTGGCTTGAAATACAGGCATGTGTCAATCCTGGGAGGAGAATGGAGAAGGCTGGCCATCTCCACTGGGGGGTGATTTTTCACTTTCCCTCTTGCTGTCTCTGGACCCAACCCTCAGTGCATGTGTCCGAAGGCAATAACTTACCCCAAAATAAATAAATAAATAAAGAGGGGCTACTTAGTTTTCATTGGAAATAGAATACAAATAGAAGGTCTCTGTTGCAGAGATTAAGAAGTACAGACCGAGCATCCCTAATCTGAAAAGTGGAAATGCTCCAAAATTTGAAACTTTTTGAGCTCCTACATGACACCAGGAGCAGAAATTTCCATATCTGATTTCATGTGATAGGTCACAGTCAGAATGCTGAAATGTCTGAAAATACTCAGACTAGGGGCCAGCAGTTGGTATGGTGGTTGAGGTGTGGGACTCCCACATGGCTGACCATGATTTGAGTCCTGGACCTGGCCATTTGCTTTCTCACTTTCCCTCTTTCTGTCTCTCTCTGGTTAAGTTAAAAAAATAAAATGATGATGAAGAATACAGTTAAGTAAAATAATTCTTTTTTGTTTTTGCTATAGGGTGCATGTGCTCGCCAGAGAGGCAGAGAAAGACAGATGGATAGAAAGTGAGAAATCACCCCCAAGGGGGATGGCCACAGTACAATCCCTTCTCTGTTCTCTCGGGATTTTGGGCACGTGTGCACACGTGCTCAGCATGAGTTTTAAGCTGCCAGGTCCGGGACTTAAAACTGCAGTCAGCTACATGAGAGTCCAGAGACTTAACCATTATGCATCTGCTGGCCCCATTAAAGTAATTTTTTTTTTTTTTTAATTTTCCATCCAAAATACACTGTGTACTGGTTCAATCAAGCACATCAACATACATGTTCTCAGCAAGTAATTTTCCAATTCTTACATCCTGCATACCTTGCCCTTTGTCTTGCCATCCCTGATTCCCCATCCCCTACCCTCTGCCATGTCCCATCTTCCTCCTCCATTGTCCCTGGCATCCATGGTAGCCCTCCATGCCTTCCGCCTCCCCCATTCAATTGTTCTGCCAATGAACTCAATTAGTCTAAATATATCCAATAGCTAGCACAGCTGAAACATACCTATACATGTACCCAAATCTGACCCTAGGCATAAACCCGTGAGTAGAATGAACATACTATAAAGTAGTACCCAGCTGTGTCCATACACCTCGCTGCAGTCATCAAATGTGCATTTTGTTTTTTCCTCCTGCTTTTTTTTTTTATTAAATTATATTACCTAACACTCATTCCCTGAGCATCATCACAACACACTAAATGTAGTTTCCCATCTAGGATAAACTGCATAGTGTCTTAATCAAGCATGTTATCACCAATACTATTCCATTTCTACTTTCATACATATGTATACATATATATATGTTTTTTATCCTATGTTTGACCCTCAGCCCTTTCCCCCTCTCCCGTTTACACTATCTCTGCTATAAACAGTTGTCTTCCAGAGGGGTCATTGAAAATGCGATACCTGCGAGTAGAGGGAGAGGGGCCAC
>NW_006159751.1:3109295-3135436 GCF_000334495.1 Tupaia belangeri chinensis
GACACGCTGAGCCCGGGAGGGCCCGCGCCGGTCCCACCGCCGGTCGCAGCCTTGGCGCGGGCAAGTAATTCTTTAGAGAAAATATTTAGGCTATGTGGAAGGTGACATAACATATATGAAACAATTTTATTTCCTGTTTAGACCTGGTTATCTTCATTGTATCGGTGTGTATCTCATTGTATTTGTATCTTGCATATTTGTTTTTTATTGATTGATCTATGGATTGATTTGCAAGAGGTTATGTGTGCTTGCCAGAGAGAGAGAGAGAGAAAGAGAAAAAGAGAAAGAAAGAGAAAAAAGAGAGAAATAAAGAGAGAAAGCACCGCCATAGGAAATGGCCATACCACAGTCCCTTCTTCTTCATTTCTCCCTTCTTTCAGGTTTTTGGGCAGGGATGCACACATGCCTTGGCATGTGTTTCAGCCTGCTTGGTCTGCGACTTGAACTGTGGTCAGCCATGTGGGATCCAGCCCAGGCCACTGGTTGGCCAACATATTTGTATTTGTATGTTGGATAACTATATTGTATACATTGTGCAAACATCTCATATGCAAAATTTCTGAAGTCTGAAATTCAAAACACTGTGGTCCCAAGCCTTTGCGATACAGGCTATTCAACTTGTGTTTTATATATTTGCAGAGAGGTTGGCATACAGAGGAAAGAAAGCTACCTCATGTATTCATTGAGAAATTAATATAACTTAAATAACCAAATGTTGTAGTAAGTGTAGAACTGCAATGTAATAATATGTTGTTTTATGATAGAGACACCTGTAGCTAATTCTAGTTCTGTTGACTCAAATTAAATTAAAAAATTCATATCTGGTGTGTAGTATAGCCTGAATTAAACCTAGCACATCATCTCTGCCGTGCAACAAGTGCTTTTTACAAGAAATTTTTAGAGTAGCTACTTGATTATGACAGAATAAATTTGGTATAGATTTAAAAATACACACCTTTTTTTTTAAAGCTATAATTCAAATATATATGGCTCACTTTTTAAGATCCTTCATTGGTAGGTAAACAGTAATTAGAAATAATGCTATGTAAGTTATATTTATTTTCTGTCTAGGTTTGAATTTTGTTTAATCAAGATAGATTGCCTAAAGCTAAGTGACATTCCAAAATTTTAAATGTCCTATAATGAAATTGACATTTTCAGTTGAAGTGAAATGCCTTAGGGAGTAATCCTGTTGCAGAAATGTAATTGGATGGAAGACTTATATTAGCAGAAGTACTCTTAGAATATTAAAAGTGTGATTGTGCTGTTTTAGCTTGAGAAGAAACCTTTGGCAGTTCCCATCAACTTTAAAATCACCAGGTATACTTGAGTTTCCTTATGTAATTTTGAATTTTAAAAATACATTGCAGTACTTTAAATATATTAGAATTCAAACTCAAATACTCAAGCTTACAGCTTTCACTAAAATGATTATGGACAGTGCTAGCCCCTGTGGCCTATTGGTTTAGGGAACTAGATCCCATGTGACGGCGGTTTGAATCCAGGCCCTAGTGGCTTGAAAAACATGCCAGGTGCATGTCTGTGCATGCTCCAGATGGAGAAATGGAGAGAAGATTGTGGTGTGATCATGTCTCACTGGGAAGTGCTTTCTCCTTTTTTCTGTCTCTTTGTTTCTCTCTGGCAAGAGCACATGCCCTCTGGGAATTAAAAAACAAACAAATAAATAAAACTATTGTGAATAGAATTCATCTGTTCTTTTTTTGTTGTTGTTGTTACCTATTTATATAATATCTTTGTAAGAAATTATAAGATGGGACCAGCATTTGGCACAATGGCTATGTTGCTGGACTCCCATGTAGTCAATCATGGTTCGAGTAGTCCCAGACCTGATGTCTTAAACTCAATGCTGGGCGCGTGTGCGTGCATGCCCAAGATACTTAGAGGAGAATGGAGGAGGAGGGATTGCAGCGTGGCCATCATCCCTGGGGGATGATTTCTCGCTTTCTATCCCTTTGTCTCTCTGTCTTTCTCGTGAGCGCATGTGCCCTATAGCAAAAACCTCTCCAAAAAAAGAAAGAAAGAAAGAAAGAAAGAAAGAAAGAAAGAAAGAAAGAAAGAAAGAAATTATCTATAAGAAATTCACTCTAAAGCATTTTGAGGGACTGCTCCTGTAGCACAGCAGGTAAATACTGTTTAGAAAGCTGGATCCCACATGGCTGACCATGGTTCAAATCTGGCCTCCTGTATCCTGAGACACGTCAGGTTCCTGGGAGTGTGTGTCCAAAATCCTGATGGAAGGGAAAGATGGAAGAAAAGGGTTGCTGCATGGCCCATGCTTGGTTGTGTGGTTCTCTTTCTCTCTCAAATACACACACCTCTGGCAATTAAAAAAAAAATATTTTTTTGGTTATTCAAAACTTGACTAAACTTTTTGTGTGTGCAGAGTTCTGTATCTTATTACATACCCACAGGTATGTCAGTCAACTTCTAGTTAGAACTCCTCTACCCTAATAATTTATTGTCATGGTCACTTTATGAGAGTACTAAAAAGTTGAGAAGTATGTACTTGTTTTCCTTAGATTTTTGCTATAAGGCATGTGTGCTCGCCAGAGAGAGAGAGAGAGAGAGAGAGAGAGAGAGGGAGGGAGGGAGAGAGGGAGAGAGGGGGAGAGAGGGGGAGAGAGCGAGCTCGCCAGAGAGAGAGAGAGAGCTCACCAGAGAGAGACAGACAGACAGACAGACAGAAAGTGAGAAATCACCTCCTGTTAGGGATGGCCACACTGCAATCTCTTCTCCTCTACTACTCTCCTCTTGGGATTTTGGGCATGCATGCACATGCACCTGGCGTGAGTTTCAAGCCTCCAGGTCCAGGACTTGAATTGCGGTTGGCCATGTGGGAGTCCAATGATGTAACCGTTATGCCATCTCCTGTTTTCAAGAAGTATGTAATTTTAGAGTTAAGGACAATTCTATAGATTAAACTTAGCTTTATCAAAAAAATTTTAATGTCCTTACTATTTTCATTTTAATGTAGGCAGCTGATAATTTCATCATGCATCAGTATTTGGAAACCTCTGCTCTGCTAGGTTAATTTTATTGGATTACTTATGTATCATGTAGTTACTATTCTTTTGTTACCTTATTATTATTACTTTTTAAAGTTTTTGCTATAGGGCACATGTACTTGTCAGAGAGAGAAAGAGAAAGTGAGAAACCACCCGCTTCCCCCACATACTCCTGGAGATGGCCATGCTGCAATAGCTTCTTCTCAATTGTTCTCTCAGGATTTTTGGGGAAGCACACACACACTCCCAGTGTGATTTTCAAGCAACTGGGTCCAGGACTTAAACCATGGAGTTGACCATATTGGATCTAGTGCCTTAATTAACCTTCACACCACCTGCTGGCCCTGTTACCTGTAGTTTTTTAATCTCCCTGTTCTCATAATAGCTGCTTAAGATTTGTTTCTTTAAAAATATTTGGGAATAGGTTAGTCTTTTAGCATACAAAGCATATTAGCTTATGTTTAATAACTCTTGGGAGATGTTTCCAGACTCAGTCTGTGTGACTTAAACCTTCAACCTTTATAGCTATTGCTGTGTATTATTGTCACTGGCAAAGTATTTCACTGCTAACATGTGGATTTAGTCTTCATCCCTTCAAAGGCCACTACCAATGACTTGTATTATGTCAGGCAAAAACTGCATAGCTTTGCCTTTGTTTTATATTTTCTTTCTTTTTTTTTTTTTGGAGAGGTTTTCGCTATAGAGCGCATGCGCTTGCCAGACAGACAGAGAGAGACATAGAGACAGAAAGCGAGAAATCACCCCCCCAGAGGGGATGGTCATGCCGCAATCCCTTCTCCTCCATTCTCCTCTCGGGATCTTGGGCACGCATGCACACGTGCCCGGCGTGAGTTTTAAGTCACCGGGTCCAGGACACGTACCGCGGTTGACTTCGTGGGAGTCCAGCAACATAGCCATTACACTAACTGCTGTATAAGGGTTTTATATTTTCTTTCTAAAGGAACAGAAAACTTGTCATATTCTTTCTTCTACTTTTTTTTTGGAGAGGTTTTTGCTATAAGGCATGTGCGCTTGCCAGAAAGACAGAGAGAGACAGAAAGTGAGAAAACCACCCCCAGGGGGATGGCCACACCACAGTCCTTTCTCCTCCATTCTCCTCTCAGGATTCTGGGCATGCATGCACACGTGCCCGCAGTGTTTAAGCCACTGGATCCGGGACTTAAACTGCAGGAGTCCAGCGACATAGACTTTACGCCAATTGCTGGTCCCCTTCTTCTTCTTCTGAGACTTAGCCTTTACGCCAATTCCTGGTCCCCTTCTTCTTCTTCTTTTTTTTTTTTTAAAGAATTATTTATTTAATTTTATTTATTCATTTATTTATTTAAATTTGAGAGAGCGACACAGCAAGAGAGAGGAGGAAAGTGAGAAACCAAGCCACCAGGTCTGGGACTAGAACCGTGGTTGGCCGTTTGGGAGTATCTAGCGCTTTAACCACTTCGCTACCTGCTAGCCCCTCTTATTTTTTTGAATTGCCAGAGGGTACATGTACTCACCAAAGAGAAATGAGAGTCAGGGAAAGCACCTCCCATAGGGGACAGTCACATCCCAATCCTTTCTCCATTTCTCCTTTTGGGATTTTGGGGACATGTGCATATACACCCAAAATGTTTCTCAAGGTTCCTGGTTTGGGACTCAACCCACCCAGTCAGCCATGTGGAATCCAGCTGCCTTAATAACTAATTAGTGGCCCATCATAATTTGTTTTCCCTAATGTGGTATAGGAAAAGTTTCATAACTGTTTTAATTGCTTTTCTTTATATAGTCTGATTCTCTTTAATTGGAACTTTGCCTTCACTGTTGCCCTTGACTTCAGTGGCATCTAATTTTATATGTGAGAACAAATGGAAAGAAGAAAAAATGTGTTCTGTCCATAGCTATAAAGGTTTTGACCTTCAACCTTTGCCTTTTAAAATGTGATCTTGGTGGGTATGGGAATAAAAGCTAAAGATTAGAGAAACAAATAAGGCTACCACTGGAAAGTGATAAAAACCCCTAGGATCATGTCTTTTAGTCCATTATTTTGCAGTTATAACTTAATACCACTGACTGGGGGGCCAGCAGATGGCATTATGGTTATGTCGCTGGACTCCCATGAAGTCAACTGCAGTTCAAGTCCTGGGCCTTGTGGCTTAAAACTCATGCCTGGCACATATGTGTACATGCCCAGAATCTTGAAAGGAGAATGAAAAAGAAGGGATTGTGGCATGGCCATCTCTCCTTGGGGGTGATTTCTTGCTTTTTGTTTCTCTGTCTTTCCAGTGAGCACACACGCTCTATAGCAGAAATCTCTCTCTAAAAAATAAAAAATACCATTGACTGGGTTCGTTGGTTGGTTATTTATTTATTTATTTATTTGAGAGTTTTTTTTTACTATAGGATGCATGCACTCGCCAGAAAGACAGAGAGACAAAGACAGAAAGCAAGAAATCACCCCCCAGGGGGCATGGTCATGGTCTCCATTCTCCATTTGGGATCTTGGGCACGCATGCACAGGCGCCCGGCATGAGTTTAAGCCACTGGGTCTGGGGCTCGAACCACAGTCGACTACATGGGAGTCCAGCGACATAGCCATTACACCAACTGCTGGTTCCCTGACTGGGTAATTTATAAAGGAAAGAAATGTCTGTTTTTTTTCTGTGTGTGTGTGGTTTTTTTTTTGTTTTTTTTTTAAGAGAGGTTATTGTCATGGGCATGTGTGCTCACTGGAGAGACGCACAAGACAGGGAGACAGAAAGCAAGAAATCACATCCTTCCCCAGGGAGGGGAAGGGTGGCCATGCCACAATCCCTTCTCCTTCGTTCGTCTCTTGGGATTCTGGGCACGTGCGAGGTGTGAGTTTCAAGCCACTGAGTCTGGATTTTGGGGAATCCAGTGATGGAACCATTATGCCATCTTCCAGTCCCAAGAAGTGTCAGTTCTGTAGGTTGGAAAGTCTAGGATCATGACTATGACATCTGACAGTCATCCCATAGTAGAAGGGAGAGAAGTGGAAATGAGTGTGTGAGACAGAGAAGTCAGGCCAAACTTATCCTTTTATTGGGAGCCCACGGTCTGATAACTAACCTACTCCACAGATAACGGCATTAAACCATTTATGAGGACAGAGTCCTTGTGACCTATCCTTCTCTTAAAGGTCCCACCTTTTAATACTGTTAAAATGGCAATTACAGGGGCCAGTAGGTGGCATGGTGGTTAGGGGAGCTGGACTCCCACATGGCTGACCATGGTTCGAGTCCTGGACCTGGCAGCTTGCTTTCTCAGTTTCCTCCTCTGTCTGTCTCTCTCTCAAATTAAAAATAATAATAATAATAATAATAAACAATAAACATTTAAAAGAATGTCAATTACATTTCAACAGAAGGGGGCCAGCAGGTGGCATGGTGGTTAAGACACTGGACTCCCACATGGCTTACCACAGTTTGTGTCCTTAGTCTGGCAGCTTGAAGATCACTCAAGGAGCTTGTGCATGTGTGCCCAAAATCCCGAGAGAATGGAGGAAAAGGGATTGTGGCATGGTCATCCCCCCACTGGGGGTGGTGGATATCTTACTTTTCCCTCTCTCTGTCTCTTTCTCGCAAGAGCACACTGCCCTGTGGCAAAAACCTAAAAGAAAAAAAAAATTCAACCTAAATTTTGGCATGGACTTTTAAAACCGTAACATCCTTCCTCTGGCCTCCCAAAACTCTTGTTTCTCACAATTCAAAATACATTCATTGTATTACAAAAGTTCCAAAGACTTAACTCTTTCAGCATGATTTTAAAATATAAAATCTCATCTAAATTAGATATGGGGTGAGACTCAAAGCATAATTTGTCCCAAGGCAAATTCCTCTTTTAGCCTGTCAAATCTAGATAAGTTTTTTATTTCTAAAATATAGTAGTGAGATAGGTATCAGAAAGACTTTCCCATTCTAAAGAGAGAAATAATAGGCAAGAAAAGACAGGTAGCAGTGCCCCAGCAGGCTAAAACCCAACAGGTGAAGCATTACATTTTGAAGGCTTGAGAATAATCTCCATTTGCCACTTCCTGCAGAGCAGCTCCACCCTTGTGGCTTTGCTGGATTCAGCCTATGTTTCAGCTCTTTTGAGTTAGGATCTCCTGGCTATAACTTTCCTAGCTACTAGGCTGTCATTGAACACTGGTAGCTCTACGGTTCTAAGGCCTCGATGCAGGTCCCACTCTCATGGTTTCACTAGGCATTGCCCTCATGTGGACTCTATAGCAGTTCCATCCTTGTGACTTCTCTTCTCTTCTCTTCTCTTCTCTTCTTTTCTTCTTTTGAGAGGTTTTTGCTTAGGGCGTGTGCACTCACCAGAGAGACAGACAAAAAGTGAGAAATCACCTCCCTCCAGGGGGATGGCCATACTATAATCCCTGCTCCTTTCTCCTCTTGGGATTTTGGGCACACACACACGCACCCGGCCTGAGTTTTAAGTCCTAGGTCTGGGACTTGAACCATGGTCGACTACGTAGGAGTCCAGCAACGTAATCATTATGCCATCTGCTGGTTCCCCTTGTGACATTTTTTGCCTGGGTATCTGTGACATCCTATTGGAATCTAGGAAGAGAGCCATATCCCTACAGCTCCAAAATTCTGTGAATTTGCAGCCTTAACGCTATGTGGACACCACCAAGGCTTACCACTCATACTTTTCTGAGTGGTGGCCTGAGCTGCACCTGGACCTGTTGCACCACATTGGGGTGCCCAAGGGGCAGCTGTGCTTGGAATATGGGGAGCAGAGTCCCAAGGTGACCTGAGCAGTAAGCCTGTGGAGGGCACTCCAGGCCTATCCCCTGAAACCATTCTGCCCTTCTAGATCCCTGGGTCTGTCATGCATGGGACAGCTATGAAGATCTCTGAAATGTGTTTGGTGGGGGTC
The DNA here is from genome assembly GCF_000334495.1 of Tupaia belangeri chinensis. NCBI lineage: Eukaryota > Metazoa > Chordata > Mammalia > Scandentia > Tupaiidae > Tupaia > Tupaia belangeri. Next base: position 3,117,224 of record NW_006159751.1, read on the forward strand.
TTTCACTCGTCATCTTGATGAACAATAGTTGGTCTCCTTCCATTGTATTAAACTCAACAAAAAGTTGTTGGCCACATCCTTAGTATTCTCTCTTGGACATGCTTTTTCTCTCTTTATATGGCCAAGCTGCAAATTTTTCAAATCTTTCCATTCCGCTTCTCTTTTAATTAATAAATTACATCTTTAAGTCGTTCTTTACCTCTCAGTCTTATATGCGGTTAAGAACAGCTGGGAAATAACCTAGATGCTTTGTTGCTTAGGTATTTCTGCCATATATCTAGTTCATCAGTTTTTTTTAATGAGAGATTTTTTTTGCTACAGGACGTGTGTGCTCATCAGAGACAGAGAGACAGACAGAAAGTGAGAAGTCATTCCCCAGGGGGGATGGCTATGCCACATTCCTTTCTCCATTCTCCTCTTGGGATTTTGGCCTGGCACGCACGTGTTCCCAGCATGAGTTTTAAGCTGCCAGGTTCAGGACTCGAGCCACAGTCAACTACATGGGAGTCTGGCAGTGTAACCAGTAGTAATTTGTGGCCTAATCACAGTGGTCACATTGGTAAGATCCTGCTTTGCAGGTTGAGATCAAATGGGAAATCTGGGTTTGATTCCCAGTCCAGCCTAAGAGCCAGGCTGTGATCCCAGGTGCTGCAGAGGCTGAGGCAAGAGCATGGAGACATAGCAAGAGCCTGTCTTAATTTTTTGTTAGTTTGTTTTAGTTTTGCTATAGAGTGCATTTGCTCACTGGAGAGAGACAAGGGAAAGTGAGAAATCATCCCCCAGAGGGCATAGTTATGCAACAGTCCCCTCTCCTCCATTCTTCTCTTGAAATTTTGGGCACGGATGCACACATACCTGGTGTGTTTTTCAAGCCACTGGATCTGGGACTCAAATAGCCAAGTCAGCCATACAGGATTCAGCTTCTTTAACCTACATGCTACCTGCTGTCCCCCCCGATTTTTGTTTTCCTGCATATCCTAATATATAACATATATAATGAACACATGGATGGTCCAAGAATCACTTGTGTAGTAAGATAATCACTTGATTTCCTAATGCTAGAAAATATATTTCCTTTATCTTAGGCCTATGGCATATTTTATGCTTTATTCTTTAAAGGTCCTTTGGTCCTAATGGAAAACTGGCATTTAACCAGAGAAGATTACACTAAGAGCTTAGCAAAAATGTTTTTTAAAAAATTACTCTGAGTGCGTTCTTATGCCACGTTTTCTGCGCCAAAATAAATGACTCAACTAATTTATTCTGTATTATTCCAGTCTTGAAAATGTTAAGATGTTCAGTTGATAAAATGAAAGGTAAAAGTCATTTAAGTAATTGCACTCCATCCAAATGACTAATTTTGTGTTTGGGACAAAGAACAGAACTGAAAAGGGAATGTAAACTTTGTTGTAAACCCAATATTTTAAAGGTGAGTGTGTTCTTTACTTCTCTTTCTTTTGCCCTTTCCCAGCCTTTTCCCCTCAAAGAGGCTGTAATTATGTTATTTGTAACAAATGAATGGTAGAATAGCTGTCAGAATAATTTGTGATTAGCAGTCTTCAAGTTAAACCATAAGCAGCGCAGTAGTAGTGAAGTTTGGTGTAAATAAATTTGTATCTGTTTATTTTGGGTTTCTCTTAAACATTTTATTTTTTGACCTATCAAAAAATCACTATGACAACTTGCTTATATAAACAGAATCTTGGCAGATTGTAGCAATAAAAGTATAGCCATTTCTGAGCATAACCATGCTTATTTTAGAAGATACTACACACAATGCAAGGTTAAACTAGCTGGACGTTATGTATGATAAGTTATATTAATAATGAGAAATTCAGCTAATGGTTGACTTGTCTTTGATTAGATACTTTCTGCCCATCATCTAAGTGATGATTTTTTTTTTTTAAATTTTGCTATCAGATGCATACATTCATCAGAGAGAGAGAGGGAGAGAGAAATCATCCTTCCAGGGGAGAGAGTCATACCACAATCCCTTCTCTTCCAAGGATTTTTGGGCATGCATGTACCCAGGATGTTTTTCAAGCTACTGGGTCCAGGACTCAAACTGTGAGGTTGGCATGGGCCAAATCCCTTCTCTTCCATTCTCCTCTCAGGACTTTGAGCTTGAACATATCTGCTGGTCCCCCGAAGATGATTTATTTTAATGTCCATTCATCTCTAGAAATGTTTAGAACTTAATAATTATAGTAAAACAGAAAGCCTGATAGGAAAATGTAAACCCAGTTGATATCCAGAAAATGTTAAATGTCATAGCTTTCTGTGTATTTTCATATATAGTATAAGTAACAACCTTTGTTCCACTATTAGTGAACTATTCTAAATGAGGGAAAAAGATTAAAAACCTGGGTGGAAAACAAAAGAAAAACATGTGTAGGAATAGTTATTTTTGTACTGCTCACTAAAATTCAACTCTATTTCCTCGAAATTTGAAGGCCAGGTGAGACAAGCAGTTAACCTAATGGCTATGTCGCTGGACTCCCACATAGACGACCGTGGTTCAAGTCCCGGATCCAGTGGCTTGAACTCAAGCCGGGCACATGTTCGTGCGTGCCCAAGATCCCGAGAGGAGAATGGAGAAGGGATTGTGGCGTGGCCATCCCCCTTGCAGGGTGATTTCTCGCTTTCTATCTCTCTGTTTCTCTCTGTCTTTCTTGCGAGTGCATGTGCCCTATAGCGAAAACCTCTCAAAAAAGAAAAAAAAAGAAAAGATATTTGAAGGCCAGGGACTGTACAGTTTGAGTTCCGGATCTGGCTGTTTGAGGAACATGCCTTTTAAAGGAGGGAGAAATGGAGAAGGGATAGCAGTGCGATTTTTCTCCATTGGGGGTGCTTTCTTATGCCTTCCATCCCTGTATCTTTGTCTCTCTCTGATGAGCACACCAGAATATTCACACACACACACATACACACACACACACACACACACACACATGCACATACCCCATTAACAGTGACATTTGGAGGCCAGACACTGTGTTCTAAAGAGGAATTTCTGTTCCATAAGTCAGTCTAAAAACATAAGTCTAGGGGACCAGCAGATGGCGTAATGGTTATGTCACTGGTTATGAATGGTTATGAACCCATGTAGTCAACCGTGGTTCGAGTCCTGGACCCGGCAGCTTAACTCATGTTGAGTGCGTGTGCATGTGTTCCCAAGATCCTGCGAGAAGAATGGAGGTGAAGGGATTGTGGTGTGGCCATCCCCTCTGGAGGGTGATTTCTTACTTTCTGTCTTTTTCTTTCTGGCAAGCGCACATGCCCTATAGCATAAATCTCTCAAAAAAACAAACAAAAAATAACCTTAAGTCTAAGGCCTGCCCCATGGTCTGGTGGTAAAGGGAGCCAGATTCCACATGGCTGACTGTAAGAATTGAATTCTGCCCCCAGCAGCTGAAAAGAACGAGCCGGGGCTGGCAGGTGATGTGTGGTTAAGGGCAGTACTCCCACATGACTGACTGTAGTTCGAGTCCCAGACCTGGCAGCTTGCTTTCCCTTTCTCTTGCTATGTTCAGTTGATAAAATGAAAGGTAAAAGTCATTTAAGTAATTGCACTCCATCCAAATGACTAATTTTGTGTTTGGGACAAAGAACAGAACTGAAAAGGGAATGTAAACTTTGTTGTAAACCCAATATTTTAAAGGTGAGTGTGTTCTTTACTTCTCTTTCTTTTGCCCTTTCCCAGCCTTTTCCCCTCAAAGAGGCTGTAATTATGTTATTTGTAACAAATGAATGGTAGAATAGCTGTCAGAATAATTTGTGATTAGCAGTCTTCAAGTTAAACCATAAGCAGCGCAGTAGTAGTGAAGTTTGGTGTAAATAAATTTGTATCTGTTTATTTTGGGTTTCTCTTAAACATTTTATTTTTTGACCTATCAAAAAATCACTATGACAACTTGCTTATATAAACAGAATCTTGGCAGATTGTAGCAATAAAAGTATAGCCATTTCTGAGCATAACCATGCTTATTTTAGAAGATACTACACACAATGCAAGGTTAAACTAGCTGGACGTTATGTATGATAAGTTATATTAATAATGAGAAATTCAGCTAATGGTTGACTGTTGACTTGTCTTTGATTAATTACTTTTTGCCAATCTTCTAGTTAATGATTTTTTTTTTTAAATTTTGCTATCAGATGCATACATTCATCAGAGAGAGAGAGGGAGAGAGAAATCATCCTTCCAGGGGAGAGAGTCATACCACAATCCCTTCTCTTCCAAGGATTTTTGGGCATGCATGTACCCAGGATGTTTTTCAAGCTACTGGGTCCAGGACTCAAACTGTGAGGTTGGCATGGGCCAAATCCCTTCTCTTCCATTCTCCTCTCAGGACTTTGAGCTTGAACATATCTGCTGGTCCCCCGAAGATGATTTATTTTAATGTCCATTCATCTCTAGAAATGTTTAGAACTTAATAATTATAGTAAAACAGAAAGCCTGATAGGAAAATGTAAACCCAGTTGATATCCAGAAAATGTTAAATGTCATAGCTTTCTGTGTATTTTCATATATAGTATAAGTAACAACCTTTGTTCCACTATTAGTGAACTATTCTAAATGAGGGAAAAAGATTAAAAACCTGGGTGGAAAACAAAAGAAAAACATGTGTAGGAATAGTTATTTTTGTACTGCTCACTAAAATTCAACTCTATTTCCTCGAAATTTGAAGGCCAGGTGAGACAAGCAGTTAACCTAATGACTATGTCGCTGGACTCCCACATAGACGACCGTGGTTCAAGTCCCGGATCCAGTGGCTTGAACTCAAACCCCGCACCCACATGTTCGTGCGTGCCCAAGATCCCGAGAGGAGAATGGAGAAGGGATTGTGGCGTGGCCATCCCCCTTGCAGGGTGATTTCTCGCTTTCTATCTCTCTGTTTCTCTCTGTCTTTCTTGCGAGTGCATGTGCCCTATAGCGAAAACCTCTCAAAAAAGAAAAAAAAAGAAAAGATATTTGAAGGCCAGGGACTGTACAGTTTGAGTTCCGGATCTGGCTGTTTGAGGAACATGCCTTTTAAAGGAGGGAGAAATGGAGAAGGGATAGCAGTGCGATTTTTCTCCATTGGGGGTGCTTTCTTATGCCTTCCATCCCTGTATCTTTGTCTCTCTCTGATGAGCACACCAGAATATTCACACACACACACATACACACACACACACACACACACACACATGCACATACACCATTAACAGTGACATTTGGAGGCCAGACACTGTGTTCTAAAGAGGAATTTCTGTTCCATAAGTCAGTCTAAAAACATAAGTCTAGGGGACCAGCAGATGGCGTAATGGTTATGTCACTGGTTATGAATGGTTATGAACCCATGTAGTCAACCGTGGTTCGAGTCCTGGACCCGGCAGCTTAACTCATGTTGAGTGCGTGTGCATGTGTTCCCAAGATCCTGCGAGAAGAATGGAGGTGAAGGGATTGTGGTGTGGCCATCCCCTCTGGAGGGTGATTTCTTACTTTCTGTCTTTTTCTTTCTGGCAAGCGCACATGCCCTATAGCATAAATCTCTCAAAAAAACAAACAAAAAATAACCTTAAGTCTAAGGCCTGCCCCATGGTCTGGTGGTAAAGGGAGCCAGATTCCACATGGCTGACTGTAAGAATTGAATTCTGCCCCCAGCAGCTGAAAAGAACGAGCCGGGGCTGGCAGGTGATGTGTGGTTAAGGGCAGTACTCCCACATGACTGACTGTAGTTCGAGTCCCAGACCTGGCAGCTTGCTTTCCCTTTCTCTTGCTCACTCTGTCCCTCTAAATAAGTAAATAAATTAAATAATTCTTAAAAAAAAAAAAATACTAGCAAAGCACCCATGCATGTATGTCCAAAATACTGACAGGATGACAGGATGGAGAAATGGAGAAGGGCTTGTTGTGTGACCATGACCTATTTGGAAGTTGCACTGCTCCTCTTTCTCTCTCTGGTTAGGACATATATCCTCTGACAAATTAAATAAAATAATAAAACAGTGAAATCTAGTATGTTTGTATTTTCTACCATCTTCCAGAGATATATTGCTGACAAGAAAACATGTTATTAATTTTTTGTTTTTCCTTGTCCAGTATCATATTTTACCTGATTTGATAAGTTTATGGCATTATTCTGAAAATAGTTTGTAGGAAATTCTAATCTCAGAAAAGTAACAGAATTCTATTTCCTGTTACATTTTGGGTAAAAACAAATTTTTAAAAATGTGAGTGTATTTAAAAATAAACACTTTCCAGGGACCAGCAGTTGGCATAATGGCCATGTCACTGGACTCCCATATAGTTGACTGCGGTTCGAGTCCCGGACCTGGTGGCTTAAACTCATGCTAGGAGCGTGTGTGTGCGCGTGTGTGCCCAAGATCCCGAGAGGAGAATGGAGGAGAAGGGATTGCGGTGTGGCCATCCCCCCCAGGGAATGATTTCTCGCTTTCTGTCTCTCTCTTTCTCTCTGGCAAGCACATGCACCCTATAGCAAAAACCTCTCCCCTCTCCACTGCTCTCCCCGCCCCCAAATACTTTCCTGTGGTTCACTACTAAAATGACATAGAAGTGGTCCAGCAGGTGGTATGATAGTTAAGGCAGCTAGATCCTACATGGTTGACTGCGCTGTTTGAGTCTCGGACCTGGCAGGTTGAAAAACACCAGGTGCATGAGTGTGGTACCCAGAATCTCTAAATAAGAATGGAGAAAGGATTGTGGCCAAATCCCTGGAGGATGATTTCTTACTTTCCTTCTTTTTGGTAAGCACGAAAAAGCACACCTTATAGCAAAAAGTAAAAAAAAAAAAAAAAAAAATGTAGAAGCATATAAAGTAGAAAAGTAGTAAGTTTCTTTGTCTCATTAAAGAAAACCCATTATTAATTGTTTCTTGTGTGTGTTTCTCGAAGTTTTACATATACTTATTTATTTTCTCTTTAAAATCACACATAAATGAAGTCATACTGTGGAATATGTATACATATGTTTATTACTATTTTGCTGGCTGCACAGAAAGAATTTTATTGTATGGAATTTTTATAAGTTATTCCACTGATTCCCCCTCTTGATGAGCATATAGGTTTCTTGTTATGGTTCTGCTATTACAGTAACTCCCTGGCAGACAGCAGTTAATAATTATGTGAGGATATATGTACTTTCCTAGAAGTGGTATCACTGGGTAATTCTAAAACCTAAAATCATCTGACACATATTTGTACCCCAATAATTTGAACAAATCTTTGGTGGGCTATCTTGTTAATGATGTCTTTCTCATGAAATTGGAATTCAGAAACAATATTTTTTCTTACTACTTTAATGATTTAATATATGGCAGTAATTCCAGTTAATTAAGGTTTTACTTTTAGAAGTACATGTATTGGATAATGGATAAATCTACATAAAGAGAGATAATGTTGGCCTATAATCCTATTTCAAATCTGGTGTTATAATAACCTATTATTGACACAGTGACTTGTTGCTAAGCATTTTTTTATGTGCTTTTTAATCTTCTTAGAGCAATATGATAAAATTGGTAATGGTATTGTAAATTTACTATAGAAGAGACTGAAGTATAGTGAGGTTAAATGACTTGCTCCAAGTCCCAGAATTTGGCTTGCAAAGACTATATTTTTAAATCCATTTATGGAATTTATATTTCCTGGCCCATCCTCTATAAGGCAGTCGGTAGCAGACTATGGAGCCAGAAATCATATGCTGACTGCAGTTTGAGTCTCTGGCAGGTCAGCGTGAGAATATCCTTGCCTAGGATCCTAGCTGACTGGAGGCCTGGAGAAGTGAATTGGGCATGACCATACCCTGTGGAGGGTGTTTCTCTCTTATTCCTTCCTCACTTTCTTCCCCCCCACTCCTTGCCCTCTCTCTTTCTCTCTTGTGTGTGTGCACATGTTCTATCATTATTTTTAAAAAAGGATATTTCCTATCCTGTTGTATTCCCCAAAGAAATAGTGTTTTCTTTTTTCTTTCTTTAGTGAAATTTTACTATTGAGTGTGTGTACTCCTGGAGAGATAGAAGCAGAGAGACAGAAAGCAAGAAATCATTCTCCAGGGAATGGTCACACTGCAGTCCCTTCTCTTCCATTCTCTTCTTGGGATCTTGGGCATGTTTGCATATGTGCCTGGCATGAGTTTTAAGCAGCTGGACTTGAACCATGGATGACTACATGAAAGTCCAGTGACATATCCATTATACCACCTGCTGGTCCTCAGAAACATTATTTATTTATTTTTGGGGGGAGAGGTTTTTGCTACAGGGTGCGTGTGCTGGCCAGAGAGACTGAGAAAGACAGAGAGACAGAAAGCCAGAAAGCGAGAAATCACCCCCTAGGGAGATGGCCACACCGCATTCCCTCCTCCTCCATTATCCTCTCGGGATCTTGGGCACGTGTGCTCATGCGCCCGGCGTGAGTTTAACCCACCGGCTCCAGGACTCGAACCGCTGTGGACTACATGGGAGTTCAGCGACATAGCCATTACGCTAACTGCTGGTCCTAAGAAGCAGTATTTTTAAATCATTAACAACTCAGGGAAATATAATTGAAGAAAATAAAACAAGTCTTCTTGAAATGAGTATTTCCATCTTCTTGCCACCTCCTTTTTGGATTCTTATAAAAAGCATTGTACAATTTATTGCATATAAGTAGTATAATTGAAGGATAGAAGGTCAGTTGAGAATAGCATTATGTTTCATGCTATAGTAAATTCTTATTTATCCTGAAGATGCTTATCTGATATCTCCAGCCATCTCTAGTTCAACCTCAAAGCAAAAATGTTTCCGGGAAGCATTTATTTATAGAGGAAGCTCTCACTCCCCATTTCACTTACTGCTAATTCAGGTGGTTCTAACAGGCATTGGGGTTTCCCAAGGCTATGACAGTTGATTAGAAGCAACAATTTAGTAGAAAGATAAGTAACTTGTTACAGGCAGAAAGAGTGACAGTTCCAAGAAATGAGAGCATTTAGTGTAGTGTTAAAGCATTTAGCTGTTAGTGGTAAAGGAAAGGCAAGCCTCTAAAAGCAGACGGAGTTTAAAAAAATATTTATTTACTTAATTCCATTTGTTGATATTATTTTAAAATTTGACCAGAGAGAGAGAGAGAGAAAGGAAAAGCGAGAAAGCAAGCTGCCAGGTTTGGAACTCAAACTGCGGTCAGCCATGTAGGAATCCAGCACCTTTAACCACCAGGCCACCTGGGGGCCTGCAGATAGAGTTTTAAGAGTTGTTTTGGAATTCTTGTGTTTATTTCAGTATAACCAAAGAATGCTCAAGATCATTAGCATGTTAAGTCACAACACAATAATTGATTGTAATAGTAAGCCTGAGTATTATTTTAAAAAGTAATTTATACCAGTTATTAATATACTTCAACAAGAGGGATTTCCATTCAGAAAAGGCATTCTGCTGGATAAACTAGTGAACCATGTTTATACACCAAATTATATATATGTGTGTATATGTAGTCATTGGGAAAGTCATGATGATACATTTTTGCATAGAAAAACACATTGTGACATGCATGTGTGTGTGTGTGTGTGTGTGTGTGTGTGTGTGATTTTTTAAAATTTAATTTAATTTTTTTGCCATAGGGCATGTGTGCTAACCAGAGAGACAGAGACAGTGAGAGGGAAAGTGAGAAATCACCTCTCAGTGGGTATGACCATGTTGCAAGTCCTTCTCCATTTTCCTCCTGCAACTTTGAGCGCTCATGCACGCACTCCTGGTCTGGCTTTCAAACCACCAGGTCTGGGACTCCATCCATAGTTGGCCATTTGAGAGTCTAGTGTCTTAACCGCTATGCTACCTCCTGGCCCCTATATATGTTTTCTTATTCTTTTACATTTGCAAGGGGTTTGTCAGAGGTTTTTGTTACTGTTGAAATTACAGTTTGGTCTGTTACTGCTGTAGGTACTCAAAAACAGAAAAGATTGTTAATGCCTTGGAAGTGTACGAATGTGACCATGCAGGAAACTTCCACATCTCTGTTGAGGCAGGATGACTTATAATTAGCTTGCAGAAGTTGATTCTCCTCCTCATACTGTTGTGATTGCTCTGTTCATCTTATAAATAATTTACACCCTGATGGTACTAAACGACTACATTAATGGCACCTCTGGCTCCACATGCTGTCTTTAATAATTCATCTGTTATTACAGCTACATTCCTTTAGGTTAGCATGAGTGGAAGCTGAGATAAGGACTTCTCTGAGATCTTTAATCTTCAATCATCACAGCCATAAATACTCAGATATTAGTGGTGTTAGAAAATAAAAACATTATTGACTGTTACAAAGCTGGACTCTACGTTTTATTTGTCAAGTATTAGATTGCTTCAAGTTTTTTAGTTTGTTGGTTTTTTTTTTTTTCAGTTTTTGCTACAGGGAAGTACGCTCCTTGGAGAGGTGCCAGTGAGAAACCCCCACCCTCCCAAGGGGGTTGGCCACACTGCAGTCTGTTTTCCTCCAGTCTTCTCTCAGGATTGTGGGCATGCATGCATGTGTGCCCGGTGTAAATTTCAAGCTGCCAGATCTGGGACTTAAACCATGTAGTTGGCCACATGGGATCCAGCCCCTTAACTTCCATGCTGTATAGTAGCCCAGGGAAGTATATATTCTTAACACAACGTTATACCGTAGAGTCTCCAAAGTATGCTGGTTCTTTTGGGTTCCGCTGAAAAACCTGTAGGTTCTTCAAAGATACAGAGAAAATTTCTCTCTCTTTCTCTTTTTTAAAATTTTTGCCATAGGGTACTTAAACTTCCTAGAGAGAAGAGAAAATGAGAAATTACTCCCTGAGTGGCGAGGGTGTGGCTATGGCACAGTCCCTTTTTTTCTGGGATTTTAGGCATGCACACACATGTACCTGGTGCAGTCTGGGACCACAACCTCTGAGTTGACCATATGGAAGTCCAGCATCTTAACCACCATGTCAGAGAGGAGAGAGAGAAGGCAGCCCTCAATGGAACATTGTCATGCTATAATCCCTTCTTTTCCATTATTCTATTTTGACAGGATCTTGGGCACATATGCACATATTCCTGTGTGTTTTTCAAGCCACCAGGGCTGGGATTCGAACCATGTGGTTGGCCATGTGGGGTCTAACTCCCTTAATCATTAGGCTACAGGGCTGGCCCTTTTCTTCCTTTCTTTTTTATTTATTTTTATTGCCAGAGATCATGTTTACTGGCCAGAGAGATAAACGGATACAGCACTCTCTGCCCCTCATAGGGCAAGGGGTCATGGTCATACCGCAGTCTTTTTTTTCTCTATTTCTTTTTCCTGGCAGGATTTTGGGCATGCATGCACAAGTGCCTGGCATGTTTTTCAAGATGTCTTGGCCTGGATTCAAATTGTGATCAGTCATATAGGATCTAGTTCTCTTAATCTTTGAGCTGTAGCCCAGTTCTGATAATGGTTTTCTTTAAAAATGATTATCTGGTCAAGGCATCTGGTCTTTGATTATCTAGGTTATTGAAAGTTGACATCCGTGAGAGAATTGTAATCAAAAGTTAATTATCAGGAAGATTTAGGTTTGAGAAGGCATTATGGGCACTGTTAGATTAAAACAAAAGCCCTTTGTGGGGGAAAATGTTAAATTTTAGGAGTCATGAAATTCAGAATTATTATAGATCATTCTGTGCTAGCCTGCTCCACAGCCACATCAACCAGCTTGGAGCAAAATGTAGAATATCTCATTTAAATTAGAACATTTGAATTGCTTGAATCGAAACACCACAAAACCAAAGCAAGTTTAATTCTTTTACTTATATGAAATTTTGTTTGTTGTTTAGAAGCTAATGGGAGTTGGATGAAAATGTCTATAAATAAAAAATTTTTGTGTGGTACAAGTTTATATTTTATCCCTTTAGTTTCCCAGTACCCCTCCTTTTATGCTTGTCCTCGAGCTGATTCGTGGTGCCAGACATCTTGGAATAAAGGGCTTTGGAACCGATGTGAGAAACTGGTGGTTTAATGGAGCCTTAGTTATGCCATGGTGTAAATTAAGCCTTTAAATGCAAGTGGATAGGTTTTACAGATGGGCATGCATGAATCTAGCTGGGAACAAATCGTTTTGCTGTGATAGAGACATCATTCAAACCTGCTTGCATCTGTCAACTGCCCGTGGTGGCACCGTGAGATAAAGTGATCAGTTAGGTTCTCTAGTGTGTTCCCATTGCTAGCCATATTGTAACGTCTAGTACATCGCCTGGGCAGACAGCTTGTGTAGGCTGAATTTTCTTCAGTCTTGTAAAGATGCCAGGAAGAATCAAGGTCAATTTCTTAAAGCCTATTAGACATTTAGACTTTTAACTAATTTTAAAGGGATTTCAATTTCAGTGAAATCTCTACTATATCCTGTAGACTACTTGCTAGGTGTGAGTTGAAATTTTGAATTTATGACTTCCCACTTGTTAGTTGTGTGAACATGGATCAACAAGTTACTAAGTTCCTTTTTTTGGTTTTGGAGAAGTGATTATTTGCCTCATAAGGTTGTTGTGTGGATTTAGCCATTTAATCTGTGTGAAGTGTATAGAAGAGTGCCTGGCACTTAAATGTTAGCCTCAGTGGTCATTAGCATTGTTACCATAATTTGGGGGCAAGATTAATTTTCCTTTCCTGAAGCTGGATTGCTGTTTTTAGGAAGTTTTAATTTAGACGCTCATCTTATAGCTTGTGAAATCCATCTTTGAATTTATGTACAGCTTAAATATAGTATTATATAATTACCACAAAAGATGAAGAATGAAGAAACTCTTTAAATACAACTATGTAGTGATATTAGATGTAGTGACAAAAGGGGCAAAATAATGTGTAAATTATTCTATACCATTTTTGTGGAAATTTGGAAGTACATGCATAAAATATCTGGAAGGCTGCACAAAAAATGGCATATTTTCACTTGATGCTATTGGGAAAACAAATTGGGCAGCTGGAGACTGGGGTGGGAGACTTTTACTATACACACTTTTATTGAACCATGTGAATGTATTCCTTATGATTAGAAAAAAAATTTTTTTAATTGAATAGCTATTTTGAAATCTAGATAGTTTTTTTGTTCCTACTTAACAAACACTTTTGTTTATTACTAGTTCACATTTAGTAGGACTTCAACATTCCTATTTTAGTTTTGTGGGGTATTTTTAATCCAGTAATAAACTAAGAATGATATTTTGTCCTTCAGGGATTTGAGTCACAATCGGCTGTCTAACTGGAACATCAGCTTGGAATCACAAACGTTACAGGAAGTGTAAGTTACTTTTATTTATTTAAAGTAATGTTGAATTCCTCGAGGTGAGTTAATAAATTGTAAATTTGGGGATGTTCAATCCAGAGATGCTGTCAAAAATTGAGAAAATGCATTTTTTAAAATTAGAAGTCTTATAAAAAACTATCATCTTTGGGTTTGTTATTATTGCAAACTGGGTGTTGGGTTGTTGATTTCAAGTAGCATAATGAAATTTTAATATTATTCTGCTTTCCTGGAACCAAAAATAATATTTGTTCTTTCTTTTATGTAAATATGTTTTATTTATTTTGGCTAGGTTTTTAGCCAGTGGAACTCAGTTGTATAAATATTTCTAATGTCTTGACATGTCATCTGAGATGTAAATATTATGTTTAAAGTAGATTTATATAAAAAAAAGTGCTTTTGCTATCATTTGAGAATGTGGTGGTTGATATAATTCAATTTTCCTTTAAAATTTTTCCTTTAATACTGAAAGATGAGATTTTAGAGCAAATTTTTCTAAAATATTATTAGTATTAGTTATTGTATCGTGATAGTCCTAGGTCATTACTATGGAAGTTTATAGGTCTTTCTTTCTATACATTAAACTTTCTCAGAACCCTCAGATTTCTTTTTCTTTTTCTTTTTTTTTAATTGTCAGAGGGTGTGTGCACTTGCCAGAAAGAGACAAGGACAGAGGGAGAAAGCATCCCTCAATGGGCTGTGGTCATTCTGCAATCCCTTCTCCATTTCTCCATTTTTTTCAGCATTTTGGGCATGCATACATGTGGACCTGGTATGTTGTCCAAGCTGATGGAAACAGGATTTGAACCTCAGTTGGCCTTGTGGAATGCTACTTTCTTACTCATCAGGCTGCTGGGCTGATTCTTTCTTTCTTTCTTTTTTTTCTTCTTTTCTTTTGCTATAGGCACATGCACTTGCCAGAGACAGACAGAGAGAAAGAAAGAAATCATGCCTCAGGGGAGATAGTCATGCTACAGTCTCTTCTCTATTTTTCTTTCAGAATTTTGAGCATATAAACATGTGGCAGGAGTGTTTTTTGAGTTGCCTGGTCGTGATTTGAACCATGGAGTCAACCATTTGGGTTTCATTGCCTTACCCACCAAGCCACCTGCTAGCCCACACTTTTTCTTTCTTTGCTGATGGGTAACTTCTTTAAAATGTTCATGTCTCTGCATTCTCTCTTCCCTCACCCAAAATTTATTGCTTCAAATCTGTCTTAAATTGAATGAATAAACAGTTCACAATGAACAGTTCACAAGTTTGTTAGCCGAAAGAATGGGCACTGAAGAAAGGCCCAAAAATGCTTCAATGGAAAGTCCTTGAGCTTTATCACATAGACTTCGTAACTTCAGTTTCCTTTATTTTTTGGAGAGTTTTTTTGCCATAGGGCGCATGCGCTTGCCAGACAGACAGAGAGAGACAGAGAGACAGAAAACGAGAAATCACCCCCTAGGGGGGATGGCCACGCCGCAATCTCTTCTCCTCCATTCTCCTCTTGGGATCTTGGGCAAGCACGCACACACGCCCGGTGTGAGTTTTAAGCCACTGGGTCCAGGACTCGAACCACGGTGGACTACATGGGAGTTCAGCGACATAGAACTGCTGGTCCCTGTTACTTCAGTTTCTTAGAGACTTTTTACTCTTGATTCCTCTTCCATATTCCAATTTGTTGAGGTTATCCAGTGATTGAAAAACCAGATCAATGAAATGCAATTGTATTAGATTCGCCACTAAAACATTTGAGATAATCTGTTTAAAGGGTTATTGGAATCAGTTGTGATGTGTCTTGTTACCTGTAAAATTAGTCATAGGTTCCATTTTTGGGTGACAAATTGATTGCATCTGTAGTATAAAGAAATACTCCCTTTCTTTGATTAAGTTTTTAAATATATGTGTATATCTGTTATTGTGTCTTTGTTCAATTTATCTGTTATAAACATAACCATTCAAGAACCTTCCTGGGACTAAAAATATTTAATGGGTAAAATATTCCTAACGTTTCTAATGTTGATATCAATAGTAAATTAACACTACTATTTTTATTTTTTAATTTTTTTTGTAAAAATTTATTTCATTTTTATTTATTCATTTATTTTAATTTAGCCAGAGAGAGACAGGCACAGAGAGAGAGAAAGTGAGTAAGCAAGCCACTAGGTCCAGGACTTGAACCGTGGTCAGTCATATGGGAGTGTCCAGTGCCTTAATCACCATGCCACCTGCTGGTCCCCCAACAATACTATTTTTAATAAAAATATTTATTAAAATTTAAAAATCCTCAATAAGAACTTTTTAATCTTAGTTTGGCATCTATCCTAAAGAACATGTATTAACCAGAAACTAGAATTCAAAAGGGGAGCCAGCAGGTGGCGTAGTGGTTAAGGCTCTACGTTATGACTTAACATGGTTAAGGTTAAGGTTCTACATGGTCAAAAAAAAAAAAGGTTCTACATGGTTGACTGTGGTTCAAGTCCTGGATCTGGCAGGTTGAAACTCATGCTAGGTACGTGTGTGTGCGCCCCAAATCCTGAGAGAATAATGGAGAAGAGGTTGCGATGTGACTGTCCCCCAGGGGATGATTTTTTTGCTTTTTGTCTCTCTGTCTCTCCAGTGAGCACACATGCCCTATAACAAAAATATCTCTCTCAAAAAAAATAAATAAATAAAATTCAGAAGGTACATTTTGTTTCCCTCATTAATCTTTTAAATCTATTTTTACCTTTCTCTAGGAAAATGAATTATAATGAGCTAACAGAAATCCCATATTTTGGAGAGCCAACATCTAATATTACTATACTTTCATTGTAAGTAAATATTTTCAGATCTTTTACTTAAATTATTAATAACATACACTTTTTTTTAAGTCCCTGTGTCATTCATCTTAGTTATTTATTATCTGGGTGGCCTGGGGTGGATCTCTGGCAATAGCGTCAATATAACCTTTTATTTCGTAGAGTTCATAATATAATCCCAGAAATAAATGCAGATGCACTCCAACTTTACCCTGCTCTTGAGAGTTTAGACCTCAGTTCAAATATAATATCAGAAATCAAGACATCTTCATTTCCTCAAATGCAGCTTAAATACCTGTAAGTAAAATAAAGTGCATGTTTATTTTTCATTGGTACCTCTCTTCCCCAAAATACCTGTTAATTGTGATTTTGATATGCATATGCACATGTGAAATAAATCTGGGGTCAGTTTTTTAGGTTGTTGGTTTCTTTCTCCCCATATTCAACCCCCCAAAAGAAAGAGTGCACTATGTCAGAAAATATTGGTAGGTATCCAGGTAATTTTTGAAATTCAGTTCTGGATTTTTTTTTTTTTTTTTGAGAGGTTTTTGCTATAGGGCACATGTGTTCACCAGAAAGAGAGACAGAAAGCGAGAACTCACCCCCCAGGGGGATGGCCACGCTGCAATCCCTCCTTCTCCATTCTCCTCTCGGGATCTTGGGCATGCATACACATATGCTCGGCTTGAGTTTAAGCCACCGGGTCCAGGACTCGAACTGCAGTCGATTACATGAGAGTCAAGTGACATAGCCATTATGGCAACTGCTGGCCCCACCCCCCAGTTCTGGACTTTTTAAAAGTCTATTTGTTTCTTCTATGAGAAAGATAGACAAAAGCAGAAAGACACCCCCAGCAGAGTCTCTACACCGTAATTGACCCCGGTCTCAGGCAGCCTGGATCACAGGCATACATACTTGGGCCTGGCATCCTCAGGGAGGTCCTAGGACATGAACCTAGGACCTTTCTCATGTGGAGCCTGCTGTGCTACCACTGCACCACTACCTGGCCTATAAAGATAGAAACACACACACACACACACACACACACACACACACATTTTTTTTTTTTTGATGAACAGTTTTAAATAGGAGTAGCTCATTAACAGTGTCTTACCCTATATAATGATAATTAAAGTATACTCACACATACTGTTTGATAATAATCTAAATGAAGTAGGTAATGTCCTAATTTTGTAGATGACGAAACAAAGCAGTTAAATGATTTGCAAAGTTGTATATAGTTGTTAAGTGATAATTGGGGCTCAGTCATAGATTTCAGGGGGCTTTCCAGTGGTAGAATTTTTAATCTTACTGAATTTTTGTTGTTATTTTGCTCATTTTAGGAATTTGAGTAATAACCGGATAACCACCTTGGAGGCCGGTTGCTTTGATAATTTATCGAGTTCCTTGTTAGTGGTAAAGTTAAACCGGAACCGCATTAGCCTGATTCCACCAAAGATCTTCAAGCTGCCTCACCTCCAGTTCTTGTGAGTAACTCAATAGATAGATTATAAGAAGATACTTTTTTATAGCATTTAAAAAAATTATTATTAGAGCACTTTAGCAAACCAGTTTTCTGACTCTAAAACTTCTTTTGTTAAAGGGAACTTAAAAGAAACAGGATTAAAATTGTGGAAGGTCTCACGTTCCAAGGACTTGACTCCTTAAGATCTTTGAAAATGCAGCGAAATGGAATTAGCAAACTTAAGGATGGAGCATTTTTTGGCTTGAACAACATGGAAGAACTGTAAGTATTAGGAACTAGAATAGGGGGTTGTTTGGAATGGAGCTTTTCTTGGACTTTTTTTTTATGCCAATGGCTAGAATAATTGCTTTGGTTGTATAAAGGTACATTAGTTCTTTCTCAACTCTCTGTATGTGAAATAAATGTACACAAAGGTTTTTTAAAGATATTTTTCTTTCTTTCCTTTTTTTTTCTTCTCCATAGGTTGCTTGTGCTTGACAGAGAGGGAAAGTGAGAAATCATCCTCCCCCCAGGGGGAATGACCACACCATAGTTTTCCTCCTGGGATTTTGGACAAGCACACACATGTGCCTGGTGTGATTTTCAAATCGTCAGGTTCCAAGACTTGAACCATGGTTGGCCATGTGGAAGTCCTGCACTTTAACCACCACACCACCTGCTGGCCCTGTACACAATGCTTTTAA
>NW_006159751.1:3135609-3147473 GCF_000334495.1 Tupaia belangeri chinensis
CCCGGCGTGAGTTTTAAGCCACTGGGTCCGGGACATGAACCGCGGTCGACTACGTGGGAGTCCAGCGACATAGTCATTACGCTAACTGCTGGTTCCCAAAGCTTTTAAAATTTTGTTAACTGGTATTTTTGACATCATTCTTATAAATTTTTTTATCTAAAAAGTTTACATTCCTGTAATGTTAGTTGATGAAAATGATCATAATTTATCTAGAATAAATACATAGTCAATATATACTTTGTGTATTAATTTTGTAGAAGAAATTTTAGACAGTAAGACTGTCTAAAATAAGCACCGATATTTAATAAATCATTTATTGGATAACTTGTCAGCTTATTTGGGTTGAACAAAGGTATATTCTGCTCTGAGGAAAACGAATGAAGTTTTTTTTTTTTTTTTTTTTTTGGAGAGTTTTGTTTTTTTTTTTTGCTATAGGGTACGTGCGCTTGCCAGAAAGACAGAGACAAAGAGACAGAAAGGAAATAACCTCCAAAGGGGATGGCCACGCCACACTCCCTTCTCCTCCATTCTCCTCTCAGGATCTTGGGCATGTACGCACACACACCCGGCATGAGTTAAAAGCCACCAGGTCCAGGACTTGAACAGCAGTCGACTACATGGGAGTCCAGTGACATGGCCATCACGCTAACCGCTGGTTCCCCTTAATGAAGTTTTAATTAAAACTGTTCTTGACATTGAAATGCCTTGTTTTGAAACATATTTTCTCCTCATTTTCTGTTAATTCTGCAGAGAACTGGAACACAATAACCTTACACGAGTCAACAAGGGTTGGCTGTATGGCTTACGAATGTTACAACAGCTCTATGTGAGCCAGAATGCTATTGAGCGGATCAGCCCTGATGCTTGGGAGTTTTGCCAAAGACTATCTGAACTGTAAGTGTTGATGGCATTTTATTGGATTTTGGGAGACTAGAGCATAGCCAGTAGAAAGATTTAACATCCTCCTTTACTAGAAGTTTGTTGAAAACTCTAAATTTATCATGTTGAACCAAAACACGGTGAATTGCTGACCTTCTCTGGTTCCCTTTTTTTCAGTGACTTGTCCTATAACCAGTTGACCCGCCTGGATGAATCTGCCTTTGTGGGTTTGAGTTTACTGGAGAAATTGAATTTAGGAGACAACAGAGTTACTCACATCGCCGATGGTGTGTTTAGGTATCTTTCCAGTCTTCAGACTCTGTAAGTAAATCTGTCCTTTTTTGAGGGATGAAGGGTGCTAATTTTTTAAATGCAATAAAGCAAATTAATTAAATCAGTCTGTACATTTTCTTGTGCTGATATGTTGTGGCTTTTCTGTCCTATGCCTCAGGATAGGACAATCTTATGCTCATAAATAAATGAGCAATCTTTGTGCCCATAAATAAATCTCAAGTCTGTAGTATAGTAGGCTGTCTAGTTTGTATTTTTTTAAAGATATTTTTATTTATTTATTTATTTATTTATTTATTTTCTAGGTTTTTGTCATAGGGCTCATGTGCTTACCAGAGACACACACACAGAAAGAGGGGAGGTGAGAAATATTCCTCAGAAGGGATGACCATGCCGCAATCCCTTCTCCATTCTCTTCTCGAGATTTTGGGCACGCACACACATGGTGCCCAGGGTAATTTTCAAGCCCATGTGTCTGGTACTTGAACCACAGTTGGTTGTATGAGAGTCCAGCACTTTAACAACTACACCACCTGCTGGCCCCTCAATTTGTATTTTAATTCCGAGTTAATAACCTGAACAGTAAAGCCTCTCTTACTGTTCCAGTTGCTATGAAATAACACAATTGCTAGTGTCAAGAATACAGTCATTTTCTTGTTCCTCTTATCTCTTCAATGCACTGGATCTAATAGTTCTCATTCAAAAGAATGCAGGAAGGCCAGCAGGTGACATGGTGGTTAAGGTGCTAGACTCCCACATTACTGACTGTGGTTCAAATCCCAAACCTGGAGATTTGATTTCTCTCTCTCTCACTCTCAGTTTCTCTCTGGAAAAATAAAAAAAGAATAACAAGTAAAGTTTAAAAATAAAATAATTTAAAAAAATACTGCCCTAGGAAAATAAAATACTAAAAAAGAAAAAAAAATAGAAAAAGGAGAACACTCGGCATATGTATGTGCATGTCCAAAATCGCAGAAAGAGAACTGGAGAAGGGATTGCAGCATGGCCATCTCTCTTGGGGGTAAAGGGTAATTTCTTATCTCCCACACCCAACCCCATCTCTCTGTTTTTCCCAGTGAGTGCACATGCCTTACAACAAACTGAAAAAACAAAGCAGAAAAAAACCAAAACAAAAACAAAAAAAGACTTAGGATGTGTAGTGCTAGCAGCTCTGGCTGCTAGTTTGCTACATGACTAACACTTAGTATCTAGTATGTGCAAGGTGCTTTCAGATAGTAGGATGTTATTGTTCTTTTCCATTATAGAAGGCTGAGATTCAAAGAGGTTAAAATAATTGGGCTCAAAGACACATAGCTTTGTAAATGTTTGGACCAGTACTAGAATCTAGATCTGTTTGATAAATTTTTATCATACTAATAGATGAGCAAAATCACTTAATATTCCCTGGCATCATTTTCTTTGTCTCTTTGTCCAGTGAAGGGAGGACATAGGATTAGATAGTTGATAAAGGTTATTTCAACTCTTTAAATTCTGTGGTTCTATAAATTGAATGTTTAACTGATTATAGAATGTAGTTATATTGAGTGAAGCGGTATTTTAATGAAATGTAGTACTCAAACAGAGCAGAATAAAAGGAAACAAAGAATGATTAGAATTTGTAGATTCTTTTTCTTTTTTTTTTTTCTAGAGGGTTCATGTGCTTGCCAGAGATAGGGAGAACTCTCCCTTCAGTGGGGAGTGGTCATGCTACAATCCTTTTCTCTATTTCTTTTTCCTGTTAGGATTTCGGATATACATGCACATGTGCCTGGTGTGTTTTCAAGCACTTGGTGCCAGGATTCAAACCCTGCAGGCAACCATGTGGGATCCAGCTCCGTTAACCATTAGGCCATGGGGCTATCCTCTTGATTTTTAAGTTTTCTGAATGAGGACTTTGGTCATCAGGTTCAGAGTTCATAAGTAGTTTCAGAAAAGAGGCAGACTGCCAACTTTGAGAAGAAAAGCATGATAATTTTACAAAGGTGAATATACATGCACAAGCATGTATTTGACTTTTTGTGTGTAGGCATAATCACTTAAAAATTACTATAGGGTGCATATGCTCACGAGAGAGAGAGAGAGAAAGAGAGAGAGAGAGAGAATGAGAATGAGAATGAGAGCATCTGTCAGGAGATGGCTGCACTGCCGTCCCTTCTCCATCCTCCCCTTGCGATTTCAGGCACACATGTACACACTCCAGTGTGTTTTTCAAGCCTCTGGTCCGGCCCTCCAACTGCACAGCCTGCCATGTGGAATCTAGTGCCTTAATCTCTCTCCCATCTGCTTGTCCTATTTGATATTTTTAAACTTCCTTCAGATTTAGTCTTAAAAAATAAGTGATTTATTTCTTTTTTCTCTTTTTTGTACATTATCAGAGGTGAAACTAGATCAGTGCAAACTGAGAAAAGTAAGTCAGATGCCACTGTAGTCTTTTAGCAGTTCACGAGAGGGCAAAGAAGTTTTCTAAGTATGTATGGTTTATGACTTTTTTCCTTTGTTCTTTTTAACTGTGAGAAAAAGTACTCCCGAGTGGGACACGGTCATAACACAATCCCTTTCCTCGTTTCTTCATCCCATCAGAATTTTTGGCACGCACACAGATGCACCTGGTATATTTTTCAAGCCACTAGATCTGGAGCTTAAATCACATGGCTATGTGGAACCTGGCTCCCTACACACAGGGTTCAACCACTGTGCTATGGTTTACCCTACTTTTAACATTTTTATTATTATTATATACTTACAGAATTAAAGTTTAGGAAAGCAATTTCAATTGCAGAGGGAAATGGTTGCCATTTTCTTTCCCTCAGTTTGGTGAATGATTTCTGTTTACTCTGTTGTGGCAGAGGGGGAACATCCTGAAGAGTTGAGCCATTGGTTGTTTTAGTGTTTATTCCTTAGTAAAATAAAATGAGCTTTGTTAGTTTTTCACCTCAAGTAAAGAGAACTAAGGGAGAAGAGGGATGGATCTCCTATGTCCTTACTGTTAATCACGCATCTTTACATGTCTTATAAAGCAGAAAACTTGAGCTTAATTTCATTATGAGATGGCTTAAGGAAGCAAAAGTGAGTAAATATTTTTGACTGATATTTCTTCCATCAGCACATGGTTGGTGCAATTGTATTTCCCTCTGGGACTGAAACAGTGGATTTTAAAGGATTCACACTTTTCCTTCCAAAGAAAATACAGTGACTACTCTAACACATGGATTTATCCATTCTTGCTTCTTAGGGGACATGTTTAATAGCTCTTGAACTATGACGCTCTCTGTATTGATATTATTCTTTGTCAGCCATTTTAAGTTTTAGGGCCCAGAGAAAGGCTTGCGTCACCAAGAAATCCTATTAGTCTGAAATCAGATATAGTAAGCTATCGCCACTGTATCCTCCTGATTTTTGTGGGATCTTGTCAATAATTTTTAATATATACAATTAGGATGGTCACGCCACATTCCTTCTTCTCCACTTCTCCTTCCTTTCAGGATTTGGGGCATATACACACACATGCCCAGCCACCAGATTAAAAATTCAAACCATGCAGTCAGCCATGACCTTCTTAACCACGATGCCACTGGCTGGTCTCATGAATAGCTATTAAAATAAAGATAAAAATTACCCATGTAGCCTTTCACTGCCATGCTAGGATTCTACCCCATAGTGTGATAGTCTTGTTAACTAACCTAATAAGTGTTACCCTGACATTTTTTCTAGAGACTTAAGAAACAATGAAATTTCATGGGCCATAGAAGACGCTAATGAGGCCTTTGCTGGACTCACAAGTCTCACCAAACTGTATGTACTTATAGTAATAATATTTCTGTATGTCTATAAACATGTATTTATAAGGACCAGTTGTAAACGAGATTGGATTAGGTTTATTTGATATGGCTAGAAAGTGAGTCTTTAGACTCATCTATTAAAGGAAGGAGGTTTATCAAGTGGCTTTGTTGTTCTCTGGGATTTTGTTGTTGTTATGAGGGGGGAGGTGTTGTGGCATGGCCACCTCCACAAGAGAACATTATTTATTTATTTATTTTTAGAGAGGTTTTCGCTATAGGGTGCGTGCGCTTGCCAGACAGACAGAGAGAGACAGAGAGACAGAAAGCGAGAAATCACCCCTCCAGGGGGGATGGTCATGCCGCAATTCTCTTCTCCATTCTCCTCTCGGGATCTTGGGCACACACGCACACGCGCCTGGCGTGAGTTTTAAGCCACCGGGTCCGGGACGTGAACCGCGGTCGACTATGTGGGAGCCCAGAGACATAGCCATTACGCTAACTGCTGGTTCCCCACAAGAGAACATTATTGAGAGGGCATTCCTACGGTCAATGAAAGAGAAGTTATTTATGAAATAGAATTTCTCTTCAAGTAAAACGTATGTACCAGAAACTAGAATTTAACTGGTAATCTGTTTCTGTGAGATTTATTGGTAACTTAGCAGAAGGATTTTAGATCTCACACGAGAACAGTTTTTTTCAAGGGTTCGTGCTTGTATTTTTTTGACCTGATCTTTTGCTAAGAAGGGAGAAATGGGGAATATAATCCAGTATATGAAAAATACTAGTTTATCAGTGGTCAGCATGATTGTTCAGTGGTACTTCCTTGGACTCTAACATCTTAATAGAACCCTTTATTATATGCTTTGTATTGTTTAATAGTAAAATGTCATGTGAGTTTAAGCCACCAGGTCTGGGACGTGAACCGCGGTCGACTACATGGGAGTCCAGTGACATAGCCATTACGCTAGCTGCTGGTCCCAAAATGTCATAATTTTGTTTAACATGCATGTCCTCATCAGATTGTACATTAAATGTGTATAGTTCATTGTTTATCAGTTACATCTCAGAGCTGGTAACAATTTTTAAAAAATGCTTGTTAAGTTTACTTTCACCTTTTATAGGTAAATGTTTAATGAATTTAATTTTGTTAGTGGAAAGCTTTATTTGAAAGGTCTGTTTGCATTTCAGAATCCTACAAGGAAACCAGATTAAGTCAATTACAAAGAAAGCATTCATTGGTCTTGAGTCTCTTGAGCATCTGTGAGTATTTTGCATATACTTTTCTTACTTTGTAAATAATTTTTGTTATTAGCAGAGATTTTCACAACCATTCAAAGTGTTCATAAAATTTAATTGTATAAATGGTGACTGTTATGTTCTATTTCTCTTCATTTCAGAGATTTAAACAACAATGCTATAATGTCTATCCAGGAAAATGCTTTTTCTCAGACTCACTTAAAAGAACTGTAAGTAACTTAAGTTTTTTTTTTTTTCAAGTTACCAGTTAGATTGTTATCTATGCTTATTGTGCTTAAAAATGTGACAGAGGTGAACCAAATGTTTCCAAATGCACACATAGTTCAGGCAGGAAACAAGAAAGTGCTAATACTCAGTTTACTGGATGTAATTTTAAAATAACCCAACATTGAAAAGCCTAGATTATGTAGCATCGAGATGTTCAGTTTCGCCTTGCCAGTGCTTATAATTAGGAGACCTTACCTCTGCTCTTTGGGATTTTTTTTTTTTTTCCATTAAAAGAAATTTTTTTTTCACTTTATCACTGTACATCTTAACAGCATACAAAATGCATTTTTGTGCCTTGATACACTATATATCAGTTGAAAGATATCTTACCATTATTATCAGCAGACAATTTTCCATTTTTGTGTGTTAAATGTTTTTGCTTCCCCCCCTTAGATTCCCTTCTTCCTTTCCCATTGCCCACCTTTCTCCTGCATTGTCTTTAGTTTGCTATTATTATTATGTAAATGTCAAGAAAAGCAGTTTTAGCTTTAATTAATCAAAATTTAAGAGAGTTAGGGAAATTTGTTCAAGACTCACAGTTTTGATATTAAAAACTCAAAAACCAAATATGAACAGAGCTATAATCTAGTAACAATTGCACTATAATTTTCCTCTGAAACATTTTTTTCTCTCTCCATTCTCCCTTTTACCAAAGAGAAGCATAAACTAACTTATTTGCAAAAAAATATATAAGTTTATTCTCAATTTGGTCTGTTATTTGTACAAAGCCCCATAAAAATACTACTTGATTTAGTTGACTTTTGTGGAACCTTTTTTTATGGAAGTTCAGATTAGAGTCTTTAAAAAACCTCCCAAGGCTACTGAGCCAAATTGGGAATTCACTATCTGCCTGTGTCTTTAAGAGCGAATCTGTACTGGGAAGTTTTTGATCCTGTCAGGAAGTGACGTTCTTTACTTACCTGCCAGGCAGAACTGTTTATGGTACTAGAAAACCTTTGTAGGAGCTTCTTTTGGCTTTCTTGAGATCTACCTTAGTTCCTTTGCTTTCTGGTCGTAACTTCAGATGTGACATTCTGGTCAAAAAGCTCTGGCAATAACCAGTGTTACCAGTTTCTGATGAAAGGCAACAGGTATTATTGAACTAGTACAAATTAACCATACTGCCACAAAATAAGAATTCTCACTTTCCAATTCCAGAGGGGTCAGGAAGTAAGAAAAGTTTATGTTCCAATTCCGTTTTCTTAAAAAAAATTTTTTAAACAAATTGCTGAAGCTATCTATCAATGCTCAAAAGAAAACAAAATCCTTAAATTTGGAAAACAAAATCTGTAATATATTAGTTAAAGATCATAAAATTTTATTTTACCAGTTCAGTCTCATTCAATTAATCTCTGTTCTGTTGAGTTTGCAGTGTACTGTGGTTTGATCTTTCTATTATAAATCCTGGAAGTTTAGAAATACGATGTCAAAGTTATCAAAAACCTATATATGACAGTACTTATCAGAATCTTTTTCATTAATTTCCTTTTAAAAGCCGCTTTTTGGATTGTAGCCTACCAGAAAATGTTTTAGAAAGAGCTGTGGACAATGAAACTTAAAATGGCCATGGTTTGAAATCTGATTTTACCATAACCCAGAATTGACAAATTTGATCATTGCTGTGACAAACTACATTAGAACTGTTTAGCATTACAAGTATGACTAATAACATACATAACAGATATTTAAGAATTTCATACAATTTTGGAACACTCATTGACACAGATTTCTATACATACAGAGCTAAAGCCCATTTCATATTTGACAGTGTTTCTCATATAATTTTAACATGTCATAAAAGTCTAATATGTCTTTTATTTTTTTTTTTAGTTGTGGCAGTACCCAGCACTTTTTCTTTTTAGCAGAAATACATGAAAAGTAAATATATTTTTAAAAGGAAAGCAACAAATTTGACCCGAAACTCAAAAATGTATGACTCAAGCTCCTTGGATTTTATATATATTCTGCTATTCTTTTTTGTTTGTTTGTTTGTTTCAGCTCCCTGTGTTCCTTTTTGGACTAGCAAAAACATGTGTTCCCAATTCTTACCTTTTGGGTGGATTGCAATTAGGGTATTATATGATTTTGTTTTTTAGTTTCTGAGAGGTGATATAGCACTTTCAGTATAATTGCTATAGTGGATATATTTAATCTTGTTCAAACTACTAAAGTGCTCAGAAACTGTTTTAAGTAGAAAAAAATTTCATTTTACACTCTTTAAAAATTGCTCTTTCTGATGTAGAGATTTCCTTAGGGGAGGGGAGGTTAAGTGGGCATTGGTATTAATTCTTTTTTTGGAGAGGTTTTTGCTATAGGATGCATGCGCTCGCCAGAGAGACAGAGAGAGACAGAGAGACAGAAAGCGAAAAATCACCTCCCAGGGAGATGGCCACACCACAATCCCTTCTCCTCCATTCTCCTCCATTCTCCTCTCGGGATCTTGGGCATGCACGCACACGTGCCTGGCTTGAGTTTAAGCCTCCGGGTCTGGGACTCAAACTGCAGTCGACTACATGAGAGTCCAGTGACATAGCCATTACGCTAACTGCTGGTCCCCCAAATTTTGAGAAATCAGTTTGATATGCAGCTAGGGGTAACAACCATTGGCCTATAGCATAATCATTATTTTACCTTGCCTGGATGCTATTGAAAAGATGGTCTGTGGACCAAAACTGATTCATGGCAAGATGAGGACAGAAACTGAGAGTAAGGATTTAGAAACTTGTAGAACAATTTAACACTATTGTGACACTTCTATTGTAGTTTATGAAAGTGTTCTGTGGTGGATTGGAAATTTAAAAAACTCATTCTTACCGCAGATAGTTTGAGATACCTTAGGAATGTATAAGTTTTCAATTTTCCTATGCTCAAATCCTTGCTCCATTTCTTGTAACTATATGACAGCAGGGAAATAGTTTAGCCTAGACTCAGTTTCTCTTCTTAAAATGGGAATAGCACCTCCCTTAGGTTTATATGAAGATAACTTATTTACCCAAATATTTATTCATCATCTGCTGTGAACAAGACAAAGCTTCTGACCTTATCACATATTAATAGTGAATTTTTAAAGAAGGTAATAAATCAATAGATGTATAACATCTTATCAGGTAATGAGTGTTCTGACGAAAAATAAAACTAGGTCAAAGGTAGGGAACGTGACAAGGATTACTATTTTAAATAAAGTAACAAGGGAAGGCAAAAACCTAATTAAAAAAAGAGAAGACTCTCTTGAAGATACAGCATTTGAACTGGGACCTTAATGAAATAAAATGGCAAGCCATAGGCATACTGGGTGAGGGGCTCTCCAGGCACAGAGCAGAGCATGTGAAATGCAGTCTGAGTTAAGCAGGAACCAGATCATGTGGGGTCTTAGAGGCCATGAGGAAGTAAGACCCCCTCCCCACTGTATTTGGAAACTTGGAGGGTAACAACAGATATTTTAGAATTAGGGAAATCATTATTAATTACTCTCTGTCAGATTTTAGTTTTTGCTGTAGAGTACATATGCTTGCCAAAGAGAGAGAGAGAGAGAGAGAGAAATCACCGCCTGGGGGTGGCCATGCTATGGTTCCTTCTCCAGTCTCCTCTTGGGGTTTTGGGCATGCATGCACATGTGCCCAGTATGAATTTTAAGCCTCTGGGATGAGGACTTAGACCATGCAGCCATCTGTATGGGATCCAGCACCTTAACCTCCACACCACCTGCTGGCCAATTCTTTGTTTGATTCTTTTTTGTTTTTATTTTTTTAATAGTTTTTGCCTCAGGGTATTTGTGCTTGCCAGAGAGAGAGAGAGAGAGAGAGAGAAAGAAATCACCACCACTACCCCCCCCCCCAGGAGAATAGCCATATCGTAGTCCCTTTTCCATTTTCCACTTAGGATTTTGGGCATGCACACAACGCATGCCTGGTGTGATTCTCAAACCTCTGGATCCAGGACTTGAACCACAAAATTGGCTATATGGGATCCAGCTCACCCAACCTCCATGCCACCTTCTGGCCCCTCTGTCAGAGTCTTTTCTTTCTTTTTTTTTTTTTTATTACAGAATTATTAATTAATTTATTATTATTTTTTAATTTGACCAGAGAGGGAGAGAGGGTAAGTGAGAAAGCAAGCCGCCAGGTCTGGGACTCAACCTGTGTCCAGCCACATGGGAGTTCAGAACTTTAAACACCACACCAGATGACCCCCCATCAGATTCTTATGTTTGTGGTTGGTCACTTTGACAAAGATACCTTGTTTGATCAAACCTTAGTCAGGTTCCTTAACCACCTTCTAGGACTGTCTGTGTACTTTCTTAAAAAATCTAGTGTTTTTTTGCTATAGAGCTTGTATGCTCGCCTGAGAGAGAGACAGAAAGCGAGAAATTGCACCCCCCCTCCCCCCAGTGGGAATGGTCATACCGCAATCCCTTCTCCATTCTCCTCTCGGGATATTGGGCATGCTCGCGCATGCATAGGCTCCTGGTGTGAGTTTTAAGCCCTGGGTCCAGGAATCAAACCATGGTCAACTATGTGAGAGTCCAGTGATGTAACCATTACATCATCTGCTGGTCCCACAAAATCTAGTTTTAACAAGAATCTTTTGACTTCTATGTCTGGTCATCCTTATATCTGATCAGGTTCTTCATTCTACACCATTCCCCAGGTGATGTCTGATCAGCCTGATCTTCCTTCAGCAAGAATCATTTTAATTTGATTCTACTCTCACTTCTGATCTTATTTCTTAGAAATTTTCTATCCATTGGCCCCCATGTTGGTTATAAATTCCCACTTGCTATGCTGTATTGGCCCAGTCTCCCTAACACTACACAATCCCATTGTGATGGTCCCTATACCTTTCTCAGTGGTCTTGAATAAAGTTTGCTTTACCATATTTTAACAAATATCATTGAATAGTTTTGTTTTTTTTTTAAATTAGAGGTTTTTGCTATAGGATGTGTGCACTCGCCAGAGAGACAGAAAGAGAGAAATCACCCTCCAGGGGGGATGGCCACACTGCAATCCCTTCTCCTCCGTTCTCCTCTCGGGATCTTGGGCATGCATGCACACGCGTCTGGTGTGAGTTTTAAGCCACTGGGTGCGGGACGCGAACCGCAGTTGGCTACATGGGAGTCCAGCGACATAGCCATTACGCTAACTGCTGGTCCCGAATAGGTTTTTTTAAAAAACACTTATGATGCTGAGATGGATAGGATCAGATTAATCATTTTCATCATTGGACCCCTAGACCTCTCATTCAGGATCCCAAGTGTACACTTTTGAGTCTTTGTACTTCACTTATGACTGATTGATCAGGGATCCAGTGGTGAGTCAGCTTCATGAACCATTACTCTGGACAAATGTCCGTTGAAGCTGGTAAGGAAAGGTTGTGATTTTTTTTTTTTTTTTT
>NW_006159751.1:3147492-3190166 GCF_000334495.1 Tupaia belangeri chinensis
AGGTTAACGTGAACTTGCCAGAAAGACAGAGAGAGACAGAGAAAGCGAGAAATCACCCTCTAGGGGGATGGCCACACCATAATCCCTTCTACTCCATTCTCCTCTTGGGATATTGGGCATGCATGCACACATGCCCGACGTGAGTTTAAGCCCCCAGGTCAAGGACTCAAACCGTGATCAACTACATGGGAGTCCAGTGACATAGCCATTATGCCAACTACTGGTTCCAGAGGTTGTGATTCTTAAGATTCTAAATATCTGGGTTAGAGACCCACTCTTCCCTTGAAAGGTACCAATCACCTGGGCTGGAAAGTCTTCCTAGGTCTCTTTCCTGGGTGGGGATTATTCCTTGACTACCTGAGTTTAAAAGTCCTTCCTGGCATTCTTTTCTCTGTTCTCTGATGGATCCTGCTGCTTCTATGGGAATTTCTCTGTCATCTGAATCCCTTCCTTAATCCCTGCTGACTGCACTCCACCAACTCAGTTTACCTCCTTATTGGAACATCGTTGGCCTCTGGAAATTTAAAATCTTCCTAGACTGCTCTAAGCTGTCTCCTTTTCCATTGGTGCTGCTCCTTCCTCTCTTACCAACCGCCACTCTTCCTTTAAATTCTCTTGAATCCTTGGTTATCTCCCCTTCAGATTGCTACCTCCTTTATGTATCTCTCCACCCCACGAGACCTTTTTCTTCCTATTCAGTCATTTGAACTTTAGGTCCTCTGCCCTCCACTGGGGGCTCCCAAGGGACATAGGGACCCCTGAATGCATCAGGTGGAGGGTGAAAAGGAAGAAAGCTAATTGGAAATTGACTAAATATTTTTATCTACACCCACATGGGCTTTGTAGATATCCAGATAGTCTCTAGATGTCTCTTCAACCTTCATGAGATTTACATATGTATCTCCTCCACAAGTATTGGTGAATAAACAACTTTAATTTTTCTAACTTTGTCTGAAACATAATTTGGATAAAAATATAAGAGGGGAGAACATGAGAGCTATTTTATATAAACTCGTGAGTTTGTTTTACCCTTTTACTGACCTGTGGCCCTAGTTTTAGAATGAAAGATAAGATATAGGATTTCTTTGTATTTGTCTGTATGTTTATTGTATGTATATGTGTTTCTGTTACATATATGTGATATTTTTCTACCTCCAGATAATATTACCATATAAATTTATAAAATTCCTTAAAGGAATTCTACTAATTTTTTGGAGATAAATGAGCACATGTATAGTTAAAGAATTCTAAAGCTCCCAGAAATAAACCCATATACTTTTCAAGTTCATATGACTTGGATAAATCTTTTAAAAATAAGATTAGTCTGATGGTATTGGTTTAATAAAAACAGGTGTTCAGAATTGTCAACAATAATACATACAATTTTATCCTACCTGGGTTTACTAGTTGTAATGTACTTTATCTCTACTAGATGTTTAGGATTTTAAACTTTGTGTCCCAACCATGATAGTCCATGCTCGATGCGATTGCTCAGCAGGTTGAGGCCACATTGGAAGTGTGGGTTTGATTCCTGTCCCACCCTAAAAAGCCCAGTCGTGTGGCATGCGCCTGAACTTTTGAGGCTGAGGCAGGAGGATCATGAGCTGACAGCCAGCTTGGGCAACATAGCAAGATCCTGTTTCAAAGAGCAGTGCAGTGGTGGTGCATGGTCCCAGCCACTCAGGAGGCTGAAGAAGAGAATCCAACATGACTAAACCTGCCTACCCCCCAAAAAATAATCATGAGATACCACATGCATATGTACCACACCCTCACAATTAACATTCAAATTTAAGTAAAAGATTTTGAAAGTATAAATCTAACCTAAGAACAAATATACAATAAGAGATAATTTGTTTTTTTTGGGGGGGAGGGGGGAATGGGGGAGAGGTTTTTGCTATAGGGCATGTGCGCTCGCCAGACAGACAGACAGACAGACAGAAAGTGAGAAATCACCCCCCCCATGCTGCAATCCCTTCTCCTCCATTCTCCTCTTGGGATCTTGGGCACGCATACACATGCTTCCGGGTGAGTTTTAAACCACCGGGTCCAGGACGCGAACCATGGTCAACTACATGGGAGTCCAGCAACATAGCTATTACGCCAACTGCTGTTCCCAAGAAAGAATTCTTGATGCACATCAAGTTTTTAGTTATAAGCCCACAGGTGGCATGGTTGTTATGGCCAGCTGTGTGTTTTGAGCCCACAGGTGGCATGGATCCCATATGGCCAACTGTGTGTTTTGAGTCCTGGACCTGGTGGCTTGAGAAATCACGTTGGATGTGTGTGTGTGTGTGTGTGTGTGTGTGTGTGTGTGTGTGTGTGTCCCAACTCCCAATGTGTGTGTGTGTCCCAAATCCCAAGAGGACACTGGAGGAGAAGGGATTGCGGTGCAGCCATCCCCCCTGAGTGGTGGTTTCTTACTTTTTCTCTTCCTATCTCTGTAGTGAGCACACACTCTATTGTAAAAATAAAAATAAAAAAAAGTATGTAGTCAAAAATAGAGAACCATTTGTTTAACTTTTTAGGTTCTTTGTTTCTGTGATGTATTTGATGCTTGCCTGATTTATCAACAAAAGTAATTAGAATGGCTAGCTTTGTTCAGTGTCTCATGAAATTTTCATGAGTAACTCAGCATAATTGTTATAAGTGAATTAAGTAGATGTAAGTGGATTTGTAAGTGAACTTTTCAGTGATACATAGGGATTCAAAGAGTTTATGGAAAAGGAAATTAAAATGTGAGTTTCTTTTTGGTATAAAATTTTGAATTCCATACATAGTTTTATTTTCTCTTTTTAAAAAAATTAAATTTATTAACAGAGAGTGCATACACTTGCCAAAGAGGGAGAAAACACCCCACGAAGGACCATAGTCACATTGTAGTCCCTTTTCCTCCATTTCTTCATCCTGTCAGGATTTTTAGGCACAGATGTGAACTGTGATTGTCCATGTGACTACAGGGCCAGTCTTATTTATTTATTTTTTTAATTGCCAGAGGGCATGTGTGCCTGTTAGAGAGACAGAGAGAGAGAGAGAGAGGAGTAAGCACCACCCAATGGGATATGGTCACATTGTAGTCGCTCCTCCTCTGTTTCCCCATCCCGCCAGGATTCTGGACTTGCACACACATGCACCTGGATTGTCTCCCAGGCCATCACAACTGGCACTCAAACTACAGTCAGCGGTGGAGATCCAGCTTAGTTAACTACCAGGCTATGAGTTCACTCTATTGGTTTGCTCTTTTTTTTAAAAAAAAATTATTTATTTACAATCATTCACTGTACATCAATACAGTATACAGAATGAGATTTTTCATCCAGTTTACTTTGTATATTGGCTTAGTCAAGGATATTACCATACATGCTATCATCAACAAGTAATTTTCTATTTCTTGTTTCTTACATATCTTGCCGCCCCCTTGATTCCCTACCTTTCACCCTCTGCCAACTCCCCGCCTTCTCCCACACTGTCTCTGGTATGTTCAGTTGTTTTCCATACTTTTTTTTTTTTTTTTTTTACATTTTATTGATTCACTAAAGATCTTAATTAATTTAAAGACTTTCAGTAGCAAGCACTGCTGATATATACGTATTTATGATCACATGTCTGACTTCAGGCGTAAACCTTGGTAAGTAAAGTAAACATACTATAAAGTTGCACCTTGCTGGGGCTTTATAGCTTACTGCACTCATTAAATAGGTATTTTCTTAAATGGATTTTTTAATTTCGGAAAAAAGTTCTAGTTTTAATAGATCAAAATCAATAAATGTTGGGACCAGCAGTTGGTGTAATGGCTGTGTCGCTGAACTCCCATGTAGTTGATCACGGTTTGAGTCCTGAACCTGGTGGCTTAAACTCATGCTGGGTGCATGTACGTGCATGCCCCAATCTGCCATGTGGAATGTGACTTCCTATGCACAGGGATTAACAACTGTGCTCAGTTACTCGACAGTCTCAGAAACTTCAGGGTACTTGAAGAACCTTGAAAAGAGGAATTCACCTAATTCTCTAGGTACTGAAAGTGAAGTCTGGTGGTGAATTTTTGGCTTGGTCTCCTAGTATTGAGAGGCTTTAAAAAGTCTAAGATATTTTTGAAAAATTTAGCAAAAATTGTGGTCAATTGACACTTTTGCTGCACTTAGGTGAATAATCAGATCAAATCTAATGAGATCAGACTTATTTTACAAATTGAGAATGGAAGGAAGAAGTGACTATAGAAAGAAATTTTTTGCTTCAATGGAAACTATAACACACTCTTGTGGTTTCCACTTTGCACCTTTTGCCAACCTTTTCCAAATTCTTCTTTTGTTAGGTCATCAGGGGAAATGATGACTTAATTACTTTTCTGTGCAAAATTCTGTCTTGACTTTCCCGCCAACCTAATAGTTTTCTCTTATATCTGGCTACAACTCTCCAAATGAATGTTTCCAGTTTTTCTCCCTCCCTCCTGTCTTAGCAAGATGACAAAAACTTAGGGAAATCACTGCAAGAGATCCTGCATAGAGGCTGGCATTTGGCGTGGTGGTTTAAGTGCTGGACTCCCACATGGCTGCCTGTGGCTCTAGTACTGGAGCTGTGGCTTCCTTTTTCACTTTCCCTCTGTCTTTCTCTCTGTGTGTCTCTCTGGTCAAACTAAAAATTAATATTAAATAAAATAAATAATTCTTTAAAAAAATAAGGGAGAGAGATTATGCATGGGCAGCCTTCATGCCTGTTGCCATATGGACCACTCAGAGTTTGCCTTAACTCTCAATGACATTACTAGAATCGTTCACACTGTGCACCAGGAAAACATGTCATATTGTTGTGGCCTGCCTCACTCCATCTGAGGATACTTTGAGTTCAATATTTAGAAATCTTGACTGACTGCCTTGCAGGCTTTTGAGTTTATAATTTGTGTTAACCACTATGTTTTGTTTTCTTTTATATTCATAACATTCTCATTAAATGTATAACTCCTTTACCACCTCTTATAGCATATATTCTTCATTACCAAGTCCTAAGAACCAGGTGAATAAGCTGGTCTTTCATGAACAAAAGAATGAGAAAATGGTTATATTTTCCAAAGGAAAGGAAAATATATTTCCTTGAACAAGACAGGGCACTAACAAAAATAACCAGGTTTTCAGTGCTTTAATAAAGTATCACTGAATAAATTTTGCTTTAATAGTTGGTTTGAACAAACTACCATTGCAGGGAATTCTAGTGTAACTCTTTTGTTTTTAAAGTTTATGTATTTATTTCATTCATGCCACCAAGACAGACAGATACCATTTATAGATCCTTCATACATGAGACTCCCCCTAGTCCTGCAAGCCAGCCAGGATCATGGGTGCATCTGGCATGTTGAAACCTGGGACATAAACCTAGAGCCTTCCCAGATAGTCTCCAGCATTGTGCAGTAGTGGGCCTACTGTGTGCCCTTCCATAGCTAGGCTGCATCTCTTAGATTTTGCATAGGGTGCATGAGCTTGGTAGAGGGGAAGTTGAGAAATCACCTACTAGGGAGCTACATGCAATCCCTTCTCCACCCTCCTCTCAGGATATTGGGTATGCATGCATGCATGCACATGAGGTCTGCATCTTTTCTTAAGTTTTAATTTTAGTTAGTTAATTTAGGTGTTTTTTTTGTTTGTTTTTTGTTTTTTTTTTTAAGGTTTTTGCCATAAGGTGCATACACTCACTGGAGAGGAGACAGAAAGACAGGGAAAGTGAGAAATCACCCTCCAGGGGGATGGTCACACTGCAATCCCTTCTCCATTCTCCTTCTGGGATTTTGGACATGTACACATATGTGCCCAGCATGAGTTTCAAGCCACCAAGTCTGGGACTCGAACTGTGGTTAACCAAGTGGGAGTCCAGCGCTGTAACCACACCACCACCTGGTCACAAGTTAATTTTTAACTTAAGTCACACTTATAAAACATTTATTAAAGTCTCTACTTTTGGTAGACATCATGACACTTCACCCCTAAACATCGTAGCATGTTATTTCCTAAAAACACTAATGTTTTCCTATATAACCAAGAAAATTAGCATCAATAAAATAATATCTAATACACAATCAATACTCAAATGTCCCCAATGTCAAAAAATACCCTTTGCAGATTGTTTCCTTTTTCTCAATCAAAAATCACGTTATCTCATGCCCGCAAAGCAGTCCCACACAAGAATGTTCCTGGCTCACATCCAGAGATCTTCCTGAGTGCACTGGGCACATACTTGCCGTGCTCGAAGGCTCATTTGAAGGCTGGGATGGATCATGGCATCAGGTCGTATGGGCCTGTCTCTCTGTCTCTTTGTCTTTCTTTTAGGAGACATGGACAAACTTTTAAAAAGAAAAAGAATCACATATTTTATTTAGTTGTAATGGCTCTTTAATTATTTTTAATCTAAAGTGGTACCCCTGCCCTTTGATACCCCCCCGTCCCCAGATGCTGCCAGTTTGAATTTGTTTTCTCATGATTAGATTCAGATGAACATTTTTGTGAAGAAAATGTATTGGTGTGTGATAAAATTTTAATGCTAAAGAAACAGGATGAGAAGTAAAACAGGCTGTTTTTCCTTCTTTTCTTTTCTACAGGGTTCTGAACACAAGCAGTTTACTCTGTGATTGCCATTTGAAATGGTTACTTCAGTGGCTGGTTGATAATAACTTTCAACATTCCGTGAATGTCAGCTGTGCACACCCTGCATGGCTGGCAGGGCAAAGCATCCTGAGTGTGGATCTGAAAGATTTTGTCTGTGGTTTGTATTTTTGTTTTCAAACTTTACAATATCCTAACAAAATTTTAAAAGTAAACCAGAATGCTTTCCCACTAGCACACCTGTTTCCATTTCCTTCTAATCTTGTCTAACCCATGTTCCAATTATTATATTTTTATAATCAAAGGTTAAATTTTATATAGTTCAGTTTACTATTTCATAAGCAAGGTTTTTTGTATGTATTTTTAAGTGACCATTTTTACTGATAGTGTGATAACATCTTTATGAATATAGTCCTTTCCCTTTTAAAGAGTTCGTTAACTTTAACGAACTGGCAGCTTGCTCTCTCAGTTTCCTTCTCTCCCCCTCTGTCTCTCTTTTGTTAACTTCAAATAAATAAAATAAAATAATGACAGTGAATAAAATTTAAGAAAAGAAAGAAAGAAATCTGGAGTTATTAAAAATCACACCAGGTGCATGTACGTGCATGCCCAAAGTTCCAAGAGGAGAATGGAAGATAAAGGATTGTAGTGTGGCCATCCCCTCTGGGGAGTGATTTCTCCCTTTCTGTCTCTCTTTCTCTCTGATGTGGGCACATGCCCTATAGCAAAAATCTCTCTCAAAAAAGATTTCTGAATTAAAAAGTGCAAATATTTTTTTCCTTTTTCATTTGCTGTAGGGTACATGTACTTGCCAGAGAGAGAGAGAAAAAGAAAGGTAAAGAAAGCACTCCCATGGGCATGGTTATACCACAATCCTCTTCCTCCATTCTCCTCTCAGGCGTGCGTAAACACACCCAGCTTGCTTTTCAAGCTGCCAGATCCAGGACTTTTAACTGCATGGTCAGCTGTGTGAGGTGTAGTTACTTTTCACTGCCATGCCACCTGTCTGGCCTAGATTTTTCCCCCCCCCCGAACATGGACATTTTTATTAGACTTTGAACACTGCCATCAGGTATTTTACAAAAACATGAATTTGTGGTGTTACCAGCAGTGTATGGAGGACCCATTTCATGTGATTTGTATTTTGATGTATTCCCCCTCCCTCAAAGAATTACTTGTTCAGTTTTATTTATTATTATTATTTTAACATTTTTTGCTATAGGGCATGTGTGCTTAACAGAGACAGACAGAGATGGAAAGTGTGAAAGCAAGCTGCCAGGTTCCGCACTCGAACTGCAGTTGGCCATGTGATGGTTTAGCACCTCAACCACAGTGATACCTGCTTGATGCAGTTTCTTAAGACTAAAGTTGCAGGGGTTTTGGTTTTTCTTTGAAGGGAAGGAGATAGCCATAGACAAGTTATCCTGACTTTGTTACTTAAAATTTTAATTATGTCAGCTCATCAGGAAAGTCATGATGTATTTTTCTGTGTTTTTCTGTGCAAAAATGGGTCATGACTTTTCCAATGACCCAATATATATGTATTGTGTATTTTCTTTTTTTTTTTTAAAGAATTATTTAACCTTGTTTATTTATTTATTTAGCTTAATTTGACCAGAGAAAGAGAGAGAGAGAGAGAAAGTGAGAAAGCAAGCTACTAGGTCCAGGACTTGAATCGTGGTCGGCCATGTGGGAGTACAGTGCCCTTAACCACCATGTCACCTGCTGGTCCCTGTATTGTTTATTTTAAACTTGGAATTTTTTTTCCTTTACATGTAAATTTATCTGAAAATGAGATGGATGAGTCTTAGCTTTATGTAGTATAGCTTTTAGATCAGTGTTATCTGTGTTGCATATTGCTGGTATTTCTTAATCATTTGGGCATCTATTTGTATATTGCCAGATCTGTTTTCCTAATGTACTCAAAGATGTTTGGAACACTTAGAAGTTCAGGCCTGCAAAATTACCTTCATAAAGATATTAAAGAAAACAGATTCTAAGATTAAATTCTGTTTACATTGCCTCTCATGACCTTTTGACTTGTTTTTTTTTTTTTAAAGAGAAACTTTGTTTTTGTTGTTTTTTTTTTTTTTCCGTTTGTTTGGTTTGTTTTGTTTTGCTACAGGGCACTTGTGCTGGAAAGAGAGACAGAAAGCGAGAAGTCACTCCCCAAGAGGGTTGGTCATGCTGCAGTCCCGTTTCCTTCAGTCTCCTCTCAGGATTTTGGGCACACAACGCACATGCACTTGGCATGTTTTAAGTTACTGGGTCCGGTACTCGAACCACAATCAACTGCGTAGGAGTCCAGTGACGTAACATTTATGCCATATGCTGGTCTTTGACTTTAGTTTCAAATGCCGATGTGCTTAATTAATTAATTAATTAATTAATTGTTGTTTTTGCTTTAGGGTGCATACACTCACCAGAAAGAGACAGATACAATGAGAGGGAAAGTGAGAAATCACCGCTCAGGGAAGATGGCTCGTCACAGTCCCTTCTCCACCATTCTCGTCCTGCAATCTTAGGCATGCATGCACATGTGCCCAGCGTGATTTTCAGGCCACTGGATCCAGGACTCGAACCAAGTCAGCCATGTGGGAGTCCAGTGAAGTAACCATTGTGCCATCTGCTGGCACCCATGCTATGTATTTTTTCCCTTCTTTTCCACTTATTACTATAAGGGCACAGTGAAATTTTATCCAATGAGGATATTGGTTAAGCCTTCATATACCTGCTTTTCTGAATTACACTAATTACATTATTATTTATGAATCTGTAGTTTAGTAACCAATCCTAAGCCAGTCTTCAGTTGGACATTTGACATGTTTGAAATTTTTTACATTTTAGGTGAAAGCTATGCACACACAGTCTTTCAAATAGTTAATTTTGTTAATAAGTGTTCCCTGTGAAATATAAGTTCACAGGCCCCATTTTCTGTATTGGCACAGAAAGGACAGGGTTAATGTATGTATGTATGTATGTATGTATCAAATATAAATATATATACAAGGGGAGATAGTTCATGGAACATGCATATTCTGAAAATCTATGAATGAATTTCAATTTTTTTTGACCAAAATGAATTTTTTTTTACTCCTTTTTCTATGTGCTCTTGAAATTTCCTCATATAACCAAAGGATAATAGAATTAGAACTTGTCTTAAAATTCTATTAATAATACAAGGTTTCTCTTTTTCTAGTAATGGATAATGCTTAAGAAATACGTTCCAGGGGCAGTTGGTGACATGGTGGTTAAGGCAGCTGGATCCCATGTGGGCAACTGCATGGTTCGAGTCCCAGACACCTAGTGGCTTAAAAAAATAAAAATCTATTAATTTTTAAGAGCTCGCAGGTGGTGTGGTGGTTAAGGGTGTTGGACTTCCACATAACTTACTGTGATTCGAGTCCCAGACAGACCTGGCAGCTTGCTTTTTCACTTTCTCTTTCTCCCTGTCCCTCTCTGGTCAAATTAAAATAAATAAAGTTACATAAAAATAAATTTTTTAAAAAAGTGCATTTTTGTTTTCTTTTTAGTTTGTTATAGCGCATGTGCACTCGCTGGAAAGACAGAAAAATGAGAAAGTGTAATGAGAAATCACCACCCCCAGGGGAATGGCCACACCACTCTCTCTTTTCTGCTTTCCTCTTGGGATTTTGGGCACATTTGCACACGCATCCTGGTGTGTTTTCAAGCTACAGGGTCCAGGACTTGACTCATCCAGTTGACTGTGTTGGATCCAGCTGCTGTAACTTCCACACCACCTGCTGGCTCTGCCAGAAAGTGTTTTTTTCTTTTTAGAAAAGGAATTCAGGGCCAGCAGGTGATATGGTGGTTAGGGTGCTGGACTCCTACGTGGTCGACCGTTGTTTTAGTCCCAGACCTGGTGGCTTGTTTTCTCACTTTCTCTTGTTCTCTCTCTGTCTCTATTTCTTTCTGGTAAATTGAAATAATAATAATGATGAATACAATTGAATAAACAAATAAAATTTTTTTGAGAGATTTTTGCTAGTGTACTCCACAGAGAGATAGGAAACAAGAAATCCACCCCCCTGGTGAGATTATCAGTCCCTTCTTCTCTAGTCTTCTCAGGATTTTGGGCACACATGCACATGCACTTGGTATAAGTTTTTTTTCATTTTTGTTATTGTTCTTTAACCTTTTATTAGGGTAAATATGAATTTCCATACATCAAAAATGATGATGACATTTATTGAGGATACACTGAACAAAACATGTTTTATTAATATGATTTTTATTTCTTTCTTTTTTTTGGAGAGGTTTTTGCTATAGGGTGCATGCGCTTACCAGTCAGACAGAGACAGAGAGACAGAAAGGGAGAAATCCCCCCCCAGGGGGGATGGCCACGCCGCAGCCCCTTCTCCATTCTCCTCTTGGGATCTTGGGCACGCACACGTGCCCGGCCTGAGTTTTAAGCCACCAGGTCTGGGACGCGAACTGTGGTTGACTACATGGGAGTCCAGCGACATAGCCATTATGCTAACTGCTGGGTCCTGATTTTTATTCCATTCTTATGGCAAGTCTGAAAGTTAGAACCGTGAGCTCCTTAAGTCCAAATTTCATGTGACCAGGGGGTTTCTGAGCTGAACTTTAAATTCAGGTGTGCAGGATATTAAATCCATTGCTTTTTACCACTGACAGATACCTTTCTAACAGATAGCTTGGTCACCCATACTTGATGAGCCATAAAGTTTCTAGGCCTCAGCTTAGATATATCTACCTCTCTGACTTCTTCAGACAGCAGGAAACTTGAATAAAAACACTATAGACATATTCCACTACTATTTCCTGTAAACACAAATAAATCTGCAATGTTTGAAAGCAAAATGATTGTATTTGTATTTTCTATTAGTATATTTATATCAACCTTATTCTTTTTTAATGGCTGCTTACCATTATATCATAATTTGACATTGACATTTTTCTATTCATCAAAATTTGCTGGTATGAGTTTTAAGCTACCAGGTCTGGTACTCAAACTGCACTCGACTATGCGGGAGTCCAATATGTAACCATTAAGCCATCTGCTGGTCCCCAAATTAAGTAATTTAAAATAAATAAGTAAATTTAAAAAAATGCACTTCAGGCACACAAATGACAGTAAAAAGAGTATT
Organism: Tupaia belangeri chinensis; assembly: GCF_000334495.1. Classification (NCBI taxonomy): domain Eukaryota; kingdom Metazoa; phylum Chordata; class Mammalia; order Scandentia; family Tupaiidae; genus Tupaia; species Tupaia belangeri. Next base: position 3,159,212 of record NW_006159751.1, read on the forward strand.
GGAAAAAGTGCTAGATCTTTAAGTCAGAAAAACCTAAATTCTAGTCTAGGCTCAGCAGCTGATTTGCATGTCTTTGAAGAGTTGACTTTTTTGGACTTTGTTTTCCCATCTTTAAACAAGGAAATTGGATGCTAGCTCTATAGTCTTTTTTGTTTTGACCTTAATTTGCTACTTTGTTAACAGAACATGCTATTTTACAGTATTTGTTTTAAAATTGAATCTAAAAAAGCAAAAATAAATAACTGGCTTGTTTTCTGCTGCATTTTTCCATTAGATGATTTTCTGAAGCCGCAGATAAGGGCACATCCTGAAACCACGGTTGCTCTAAGAGGCATGAATGTGACTCTGACATGCACTGCAGTGAGCAGCAGTGATTCACCCATGTCCACCATGTGGCGCAAAGACAGTGAAATTTTGTATGATGTGGATATTGAGAATTTTGTTCGTTATCGACAACAAGCTGGAGAAGCTCTGGAATATACTAGTATCTTACATCTTTTCAGTGTAAATTTTACAGATGAAGGAAAATATCAGTGTATTGTTACTAATCACTTTGGTTCTAATTATTCTCAGAAGGCCAAACTGACTGTGAATGGTAAGAAATGATGTTCCTTGATTTGTTTGAGTTAAGGATTTCTTATGTTTCGTTTTTGAACCATTTGACCAAGAAAATTAGGTTAAACCTGACATTTGAGGGAGAACTTACTGTTATGTTCTGGGATGTGATAATAAGTATTAAGTGGGTATGATTTTTGATTTAGTCAGTTTACCCACTCAGTTTTCCTAATTGATCTTTGATCGAGGAGTAAATTCTACAGCCATAGGATATATGCTACTTCAGGTGCTGTTTATGTTTTTGAAAACATTTTTTTTTAAATTCTCAATTTGTTTTTATTTTGAAGTTTTACATTTACTCCTTCCATGAGAGAGAGACAGGTAAGGAAGGAGATAGCCATCCCCAACAGGGTCTTCACAGTGGGATCTACCCCTAGTCTCAGCCAGCTCACACCACAACATGCACGCACCTAACATGCTCAGGGAGAGCCCAGGATGTGAACACAGGACTGTTTTCACGCATGCGAGTGTACTTATGTTACTGCTGTGGCACCCTCAGGCTGCCAGAAATTCTCAGTTTTCTTTCCAGAACTACTGAAAGCTGTGAAATTTTATTCTTTCTGCTGTCAGGGGTCTTCTAGTAACTGAGAATATTTAGGATATCTCTGGATCTGATGATGAATACCGTTGGCTAAATGTAGTCACACAGAATCATTTCTGAAAGTAATGCTCTGAAAGCAATGGCTCCAAAAACTTCTTTAAAACAGCTTGATTTATCTATTACCTCTCAGATTTAGTAAATACAACATTTTAGGCTTTGTGCAACTAGAAGATGTATTGGGTCCTCAGAAAAGTTGTGACACATTTTTCTAGGCAAAAATGTATCATGACTTTTCAGAGGACTCAATACTATTATTGACTTGCTTCCGTGGTTTTTTTTCTCCCTATTTTTTTATGAGAGTTTTGAAGGCATAACTCTTTTTTAACATGTAGTTCTCCTAGCAGCTTTGTAGATGATAGCTTGAGAAGCATTGTTTAGTGTCATAAGTGAGGGAGTCATAGTAAAGATCAGGCCCTAAAGTACAGAGTTAAAAAGGGTTGTGGCTTTCCTTATTTCCATCAGGGTGATCAGATAAGTGTGTTTTGCATCCTTGGAATAGTTACCATTACTCCAAATACTCTGGAGAAAAGATGGCCTCTAAAGCTGCATTCTCTGTAAATCCAGAGGACCTGTCTTCTTGAAAGAAATAGAGCATTGTAGTAGTTACTATTTTGCCTGCCAGATTCTTTGATGTGTATCTGTTTACATGTATGTGTGTGTATTTATAATAGTCTCTCCTTACATGGAGTTTCACTTAATGTGGTTCAACTACCTGTGGTCAGCTATGGTTGGAAAATAAGAGAGTATAGTATAGTATAGTACACTAAGATTTTGAGAGAGACCACATTAAGACCATATTCACGGAATTTATAAAAGTATACTATTGCAATTGTTCCATCTTACTGATAAGCTCTTACTATGCCTAATTTATAAATTAAACTGTCATACATATGTATGTATAGGAAAAAAATGGTATTTATAGGGTTCAATACTATCTGCAGTTTCAGGCATCCACTGGAAGTCTTGGAACATAACTCTTGTGAATAAGAGGAGACTATATGTATTTCTCCCTATCCACTTTTTCTCCGTGATCTTTCTTGGAACAGAAATGCCGTCTTTTCTGAAAACTCCAATGGATCTAACTATTCGTACTGGTGCCATGGCCAGGTTGGAATGTGCTGCAGAGGGGCACCCTGCACCTCAGATTTCCTGGCAGAAAGATGGTGGTACTGACTTTCCTGCAGCTCGAGAAAGACGCATGCACGTCATGCCTGAAGATGATGTCTTCTTCATTGCCAACGTGAAAATAGAAGACATGGGAATCTATAGCTGCATGGCACAAAATACAGCAGGAGGCCTCTCAGCAAACGCTTCACTAACAGTGTTAGGTAGGTTTACTGTTTACGAATCTTGCTTTTAGTGTAGCCTTTGGGAGCTACTCTTGGTATATAGACAAGAACAATAATTTTGAGATTTCAGTTTGATTCTTAAGTCTTTTATATCTTTGTCTTTTTATTTTGGTTTTTGCCTTAGGACTTGTGTACTTGTTGGAAAGAGACAGAGAGAGGGTAAGGAAGAAATCACCCCCAGAGGAGATGGCCATGCCGCAGTCCCTTCTCCTCTGTTCTCCTCTTGGGATTTTGGGCACACATGCATACACACCTGGCATGATTCTCTAGCTGCCCTGTCTAGGGCTCAAACTCTAGTCAGTTATGTGGGAGCCCAGTGCCTTAACCACTATGCCACCTGCTGGCCCAGTAGTTCATTATGTTAAATCTAAGATATGCAGAATGTTGGGAAAATGGATGGAAAGTCACTCAAACACTTGAAGATTTTAGCATATTCTAGACTATGTTTTTTAAACTCATTTTTATATAGTTACGTATGCCTACTTTTTTCCATATAATATTTATCACCAGACAGACCTTGTCATTAAAAAGTTTCCACAAAACATCACATGTGTGCTGTAATTTGCTTAGTCATTTTCTTGTTAGGTTTCTAGTTTTTTTTAAATATTTAATTTTTTTTTTTTTAGAGAGATTTTTGCTATAGAGTGCGTGTACTCGCTGGAGAGACAGAAAGCAAGAAATTACTCCCTCAAAGGGCATGGCCATACCACAATCCCTTCTCCATTCTACTCTTGGAATCTTAGGCATGCACACACGCCTGGCGTAAGTTACAAGCTGCTGGATCTGGGAGTCAAATCATAGTTGACTGTGAGGGAGTCCAGCTACATAACCACTATGCCATTTGCTGCCTCATCATTATTACTATTATTATTATTTTTAAAGAGAGATTTTTGTAATAGGACATGTGTACTAGCTGGAGAGACAGAAACAGAAAGTGAGAAATCACACACACAGACATACACACACACACCCAGGAGGGATAACCATGCTACAATCCCTTCTCTTCCATTCTCCTGTTGGGGATTTTGAGTATGTACACACATGTGCCTGGTGTGAGTTTTAAGCTACTGGGTCCAGGATTAGAACTGTGGTCGGCCATGTGGGAATTCAGCAATGTAACTATTACACCATCTGCTGGTCCTTGTTTTTTTTTTTTTTAATGACAATTTTGTATAAACATCTCTGTGTATAAATATTTGAATTTCTTATGATAGCTTGCTTGCTCAAAGTAATTTTTTTTCTTTTTTTTATTTTAACTTTCTTTATTATTCATGATAGAGTGTGTGCACACACGAGACAATGGAAAAGATGAGTACCCTTCATAGGATCTGATCACCCTTATCTAGTCCTCCAGTTGGTTGTATCCTGGACACTTGGGTGTATGTTGATGTGTTTTGGAAATTAATTGGGCTGGAGATTTGAATTCTGGTCACCTTGTGGAATGTAGCTTCTCTTGAGCAGTGCACTACCCCTGCACTATGGAGCCGCATTCTAGATGGAATTGTTGAGATAAGATTTAGGGGTTTTAGTTTGCATATAGGGTGTGTGAACTCACTGGAGAGAGACAGACAGGGAAAGGGAAAGTGAGAAAACTCCCACAAGGGGATGGTCATGCTGCGGTCCATTTTTCTCTATTCTCCTCTTGGGATTTTGGGCATGCATGTTCACATCCCTTTGTGTTTTTTTAAGCTGGAATGGTCTCAGACTTGAACCACTGTTGGCCATGTGAAATCTAGCCACCTTAACTACTTTGCTACCTATTGGCTCTAGATTTAGGGTTGTTTGTTTAAGGTTTCTGTTTTCCTAAAACATTTACTTCTAATACCCTGAATATATGAAAGTGTTCATTTCATCCTATTCTCATTAAGTTGGATTTAGGGAATAAAATTGTCTAACTTGATTTTTTTTTTTAAACATACTCCTGCTAGAGACGCCTTCATTTATTAGACCCCTGGAGGACAAGACAGTAACCCGAGGTGAAACAGCGGTATTACAGTGCATAGCTGGAGGGAGTCCTGCTCCTCGCCTCAATTGGACTAAGGATGATGGACCGCTGCTTGTGACAGAACGGCACTTCTTTGCTGCAGCCAACCAGCTTCTCATCATTGTAGATGCTGGACTGGAAGATGCTGGGAAATATACCTGCATTATGTCTAACACCCTTGGGACAGAGCGTGGCCACATTTACCTAAATGTCATTTCATCCCCCAATTGTGACTCTTCCCAGAGTAGCATTGGGCATGAAGATGATGGCTGGACCACAATTGGCATCGTCATCATTGTTGTGGTTTGTTGTGTTGTGGGCACCTCTTTGATCTGGGTCATTGTTATTTACCACATGAGAAGGAAAAATGAAGACTATAGTATCACAAACACAGGTGAGCGATGCCTTTGGCTTTTTCTTACATTAAGAATGTAGTATAGTTTTATTAGAAAATATGAAGAACTAAAGGGCTATGGTACGTTATCTGATAATATGGTGTAAGGAAGTTTTTCTGTTAAAATGTCCAACTTCCTTGATATAATAGGACCTCTTTGAGGAATGATTTATAAACATTCTCTCCAAACTTAGCTCTTACAAAGATATTATAAGAACACTTTTTTTTTTTTAAGAGATTTTTGCTGTAGGACACACACACTCACTAGAGAGACAGAAAGTGAGAAATCCCTGGGAAACAGCCATGCCACAATCTCTTCTCCTCCAAGATGTTGGACACACATGGCCACACACACACACACACACACACCTGGCTTGAGTTTCAAGCTGCCAGGTCCAGGACTTGAACTGCAGTTGGCCACGTGGGAGTCCAGCAACGTAACCATTACGTCATCTGCTGGTCCCAAGAACACCTTTCTTTAATGCCCAAAGCTCATTTCCATCATAATTTTGCAATAGGGAAAAGCAGAACCCTTAAAACTGAGGTTGGTCTTTTATAGATTTTTGCCATAGGTCGTGTGTGCTTGCTGGAGAGAAACAGAGACATAGAGGCAGGGAAAGTGAGAAATCACTCCCCAGAGGGGATGGACATGCCACAATCCCTTCTCCTCTTCTCTCAGGCTTTTGGGCATGCACACACATGAGCCCAGCATTATTTTCAAGCTTCTGGGTCCAGAACTTGAACTGTGCAGTCCAGCCATGTGGGATTCAGCACCTTAACCTCCGTGCTACCTGCTGGCTCATCCTGGTCAGTCTTTTTTTTACTCTCACTCCGAATTTGTGTGAGAGAAGTGTTCTAGCCAAATAGATTGTGAAAATATGCCTGTAGACAAATTTCAACTTTTAGGTTCTGTTTTTTTTGGTAGTACTTTTTTTTTTTTTGGAGCTTTTAGGTTCTGTTTCTTTTGGTAGTACTTTTTTTTTTTTGGAGAGGTTTTCGCTATAGGGCGCGTGCACTCGCGAGACAGACAGAGCGAGACAGAGAGACAGAAAGCGAGAAATCTCTCCCCAGTAGGGATGGTCACACCGCAATCCCTTCTCCACTCTCTTGGGATCTTGGGCATGCACGCACATGCGCCTGGTGTGAGTTTTAAGCCACTGGGTCCGGGACGTGAACCGCGGTCGACTACGTGGGAGTCCAGCGACATAGTTATTACATTAACTGCTGGTCCCGGTAGTACTTTTTAAAGGAAATTTTAAGAAGAATTCTAGGGAGAAGTAGTTTTAGGGGAGTACTCAGAGCTAGTACTTCCTGGCCGACAGTATCCAAGTGGAATACTTGGAAAATAGTCTTCTAGGTTTTGACTTCAATTGCCTTCCTTGGAGAGTGACAGATATCTCTTTTTACAGAGGAGCTCAATCTGCCTGCAGATATTCCCAGCTACTTGTCTTCCCAAGGAACACTGTCTGAGCCACAGGAAGGCTACAGCAACTCTGAAGCAGGCAGTCACCAGCAGCTTATGCCTCCTGCCAATGGCTACGTACACAAAGGCACTGACGGTAATGGCTCTTTGTTTATGGTTACAATCTACCATATCTAGTTTCAGCCTGTCCCATCAAATATACATTTCAGTTTGTAGTTCCCCTGTTATTCTGAAGCAGTATTTTAAAATATTAAAAACATTTAGTCCACACAAAATGGGATAGAAATGGACTTATGACTTTAATAAGGGAAGAAAATCATCTTATAAAAGGGAGAAGCACGTTGTTCCTAAACAAGGGTTTGGAATCCACAGCCAAGCCTTCCAAACCTATGTGGTTATAGAAGGGGGGTACTTGAGACACTGTCTCTTACCCTTTTCAGGCATGAGCATTGTTCAGTCCACATTCAGGGGAGATTTGTTTTTCCTCCTGAAAGTAAAGTTTCAGTAAAGCTTAAAGGACAGCAGTGGTTCTCAGTAAATATTGGAGAACATCAGAGATGTGAAATGCTCCCTAATTAAATGAACCTGAGTTTTCAGCACGACTTCTCTCTGCTCTTCCATACCCCCCATCACAGGGTGACGGGACATGGGGAGGTGAATTAGGAGATAGAAAAATAGGGGTTGATTCCTAGTTTTTTCACTTTGTATCTCTGTGACCACGAACAAGTTTTTTTCAGATTTGAGCTTTATTTTCTTTGTTTTTATTTATGTTTTTTTTTGGTTTTGTTTTTTTTCTTTTTTGGAGAGGTGTTTTTTTTTTTTTGGCCATAGGGCTCGTGCACTCACCAGACAGGCAGAGAGAGACAGAGAGACAGAAAGCGAGAAATCACACCCCTAGGGAGGATGGCCACGCTGCAATCCCTTCTCCTCCGTTCTCCTCTTGGGATCTTGGGCACGCACGCAGGCACACGTGTCCGGCGTGAGTTTTAAGCCACCAGGTTTGGGACTTGAACCATGGTCAGCTACATGGGAGTCCAGCGACATACCTATTACACAAACTGCTGGTCCCAAGCCCAGCTCTTGAACACTACATTAACCATCTTTGTCCAGCCTGGATAGGTGATGCTCAGATTATGGGAGTAAGGACAAGGCTGTACTTTGCTACAAGAAACATGGTTGACTTAAGCAAACTAAAGCAGAGAACAAGGAGTTATAATGACTTAACGTCATAAAAGCCCAGTTACTTTCACATGTTAAGAGGTTAAGCAGCATAAGGGCCAGCAGGTGGTGTGGTAATTAAGGCCTAGACTCAAACATGGCCAACCAGAGCTCAAGTCCTGGACCCAGAGGTTTGAAAATCATGACAGGCATGTGTATGTGGTGCCCAAGATCCTGAGAGGAGAATGGAGGAAAAGGGATTGCAGCATGGCCATCTCCCCCTAAGGGGTGATTTCTCACTTTCTGTCTCTCTGTCTGTCTTTTTGGCGAGCACACGTGCCCTATAGCAAAAACCTCTCCAAAAAAAGAAAAGAAAAAAAAAAGAGCTGGGCTCTTGAGCCAGAGTGCCTGAGTCAGATTTTAGCTCCTCCTCCTGCAGTATGACTTTGGTCAAAGTACTTTTGTATGCTGTAGTTACCCTATCTATGAGGTAGGGATAATAGTACTTACCTCATTGAGATGTTGTAAGGAGTAAGTTAGTTCACAGAAAATTTTGAAACTTCACCTGGTTCATAAAGTAAGTACTCAGTAAATGGTAGCAGTGGTGATGACAGCTGTTGCAGAACACTGATGATTGGCAAAACCAATCCCTTAATGGAAGGATGTTTGGGTTCTTTCCCATGTTGTCATTAGGTGGCACTGGTACTCGGGTGATCTGCTCAGATTGTTATGACAATGCCAACATCTACTCCAGGACTCGAGAGTACTGCCCGTATACCTATATTGCTGAGGAGGATGTTCTTGATCAGACACTCTCCAGCCTTATGGTTCAGATGCCCAAAGAGACATATTTGACACAGCCTCCTCAAGATGCCAGCGTCCTGGAAAGCCTGATGTCATCAGCAGACAGAGAGCTGTCTGCCTTTCCCACCAACCATGAGAGGATAAACGAGAAGAAACTTGCCTCCATACAAAGGAGCAGTGGTAAGGGGTACAGTTTTTTGTTTATTTTGTTTTCAGTTTCACCTGACTTTTCCTTCTGTCTCAGAGAGGTGCACTCTCATTTGACAAGGAAGCAAACAAATTGGTGTGCTGGAGTAACTGACGATTGTTAACTGGTATAAACTAGAGCCAGCGATTTTTACACATTAGAGTTACAAAGAGTCTCCATCCGTAGGATGAAAACACCTTTTATAGGGGCGACAAGATCACTGAAAACTCAGAGACCATACAGAAGAAGGGTATTTAGAAAGTTTAATACAGAGTATGAATAATTTTTTCTCATTTCTTTATTTAAATAATGGAGATTTGAAATGCCAAGAATATAATTTGGGCATACTTTGGTGAAGGCTTTTTCTGAGATTTTAAAATGTTTTGTTTGGATGCTGTCCTGTCAGGTAAATATTTATTTTCAGCTTCACTTGGCAGTATTTTCTTTCTCTTATGAAGAATGATTAAGGCCCTAAATAGGAAAAATTTGGGGATAGTGTTCTTTGTCCCACATGGCCATGAAAAGAAGTATACATTGTATTGGTATAGATTAGGCATTTTTTAACATCGTGGTCAGTAAAAGAAGACTTTTTAGACCATGAAAGGTTCTGCTAAGCATGTCTTCCTAACCACCCAGGCTTTTCATCAGCTGTTTTCCTCCTGTCAGCCTGGAATAGATGAGTGCTGAGAGTGGGTAGGGGGTGAAAACTACAGGTTTATAGAGGAAGGCAGAGTGTATATAGTGGGCCTTCCAGGGACGGAAGGAGTATATACCTAATTCAGGACTTTAGATGGGCCCCTTCTTTTATTTTTATTTTTAATTTTTTATTTATTATTATTTTGAAGTGTTTTGCTATAGGGCATGTACACTTGCCAGAGAGAGACAGAGAAAAAGTGAGAAATCACTCCCCGGAGGAGATGGCCACACTGCAGACTATTTACAGTGTCCTTGGAATTTTGAGCATGCACGCAAAAGCTCCAGTGTGATTTTCAAGCCTCTGGGTCTGAGATTTGAAGCCGGCCTTGAAGGATTCAGTGCCTTACCGCCTATGCCACCTGCTTGCCCATAGATAGGCTATTTTTTAAGAGACCAACTCTACAGATTGCTGAAGAGTGTACATGTCAGAGAAAAGTAGTATTGATGTTAGGCTCTTAACGTTACACTCTGTTTGTGAAAGAAATACATTACCACTAAATCATTTTTCATGTCCTAAGTAATATAGCTTCTTTTGATTATTTGTTAAAATTATTAGCATACTGCAAGTCGGAGAGTTATACAGAAAGCGTCTAAGAACCAAAAATATAGTGTATCTTTTTTCTAACCTTAAAATGCCTTAACTTTTGGGAACCAGCAGTTAGTGTAATGGCTATGTCGCTGGACTCCCATGTAGTCGACCGTGGTTTGCGTCCTGGACCCGGTGGCTTAAAACTCACGCCGGGTGCGTGTGCGTGTGTGCCCAAGATCCCAAGAGGAGAATGGAGGAGAAGGGATTGTGGCGTGACCATCCCCCTTGGGGGGTGGTTTCTCACTTTCTGTCTCTATGTCTCTCTCTGTCTGTCTGGTGAACGCACGCGCCCTGTAGCGAAAATCTCTCAAAAAAAAAAAAATGCCTTAACTTTTTAAATTTTTTAATTTTATGATTTCTTATTCACATTTTAGTTGTTGTATATCACTGTAGTACAGAGTATTGTTTTTCAGGATATGCATGCAGTACACGACAGAGATCTTACCATATACATCATTTTCTTAGAAGAACTTTATATATATGTGTGTGTGTGTGTGTGTGTGTGTGTGTGTGTGCATGTGCACTCAAAATCCTGAAAGGAAGGAGAAATGGAGGAGGGTTTGAGGTGTGATCAATACCTGTGGTCAGAGAGAGAGAAAGCGAGAAATCACTTGCCAGGAGGATGGCTATGCCGTAATCCCTTCTCCATTCTCCTCTCAGAATCTTGGGCATGCATGGACATGTGCCCGGTGTAAGTTTAAGCCATCCGGTCTGGGACTCGAACTGCGGTCGAATACATGGGAGTCCAGCAACATAGCCATAAACTGCTGGTCCCAAGAACTTTATATTCTTAAGTCCATTAATTGGGGACTATAATGCCTCTCTTTCTTCGTCTGCCTTAATTTATTTATTTTTTTTGAGAGAGACTCTTGCTGTAGGGTGCATACGTTTGCTGGAAAGACAGAGAGAGATAAAGAGAGATAAAGAGAAAAAGCGAGAAATCACCCGTGGGGTGAATGCCTATGCCACAATCCCTTCTCCTCCATTCTCTTTTCAGGCTTTTGGGCACATACACACACACTGCCCAGCCTGAGTTTTAAACCACCAGGTCCAGGGCTCTAACTGCGGTTAACTACATGGGAGTCCAGCAACATAACCATTATGCCATCTGCTGGTCCTGTCTCCCTTAATTTTAAATCTGGTTTGTAAGTGAGAAAATCAGCAAAGGAGAGTGCTTTGGTGCATTTGTCCTTTCTTTATGTAGGGAATTCTAGTTTCTTGCTACTCAAGGTGTGTTCCTTGTAGTCAGTAGAAGGGTGCTAGAAATGCAGAATCATGGTCCCACCCCAGGCTTAGTGCATCCAAGTTTACCTTTTAACAAGCCCACCAGGTTGTTTGTCTGTATATTAAAGGTTGGGAATTTGTGCCTTTTACTAGGATTTTTTTTTTTCCTTTGAGAGATTTTTGCTATAGGATGTGTTTGCTTGCCAGAAAGACAGAGAGACAGAAAGCTAGAGAAATCACTCCTCGGGGAGATGGCCACTCTACAATCCCTTCTCCTCCATTCTCCTCTCGGGATCTTGGGCACACATGCACACGCACCCAGCGTGAGTTTAAGTCACTAGGTTTGAGACTTGAACTGTGATCAACTACATGGGAGTCCAGCGACATAGCCATTAGGCCAACTGCTGGTCCCTGGATTTTATTTTTATTTCTGGGTGGTGGTTTCCAAAATGTGTGGTGGCTTTTCCCAAAATGCACCTCATGAAATTAATGTAACTTTCAGTAAACAAAATATTTGAAAAAAGAGTTCACCACTGTAGTAAATAAGAGTGAGAAATATATATTTTAAAAACCAAAGTGTAGATAATCTGATTTAATATAGCCCTTTTTGGTTATTATTTGTTGTTAAAATTATTAGCATACTACAAGTTGGTAAGGAATGGTGGTTTATTTTTAAAACTGTTTATTTCTTTCATAAGAGAGACAAAGGCAGGCTCTCTTAACAAGATCTTGCCATGCCAAAATCCACCCCTCAGCCCTTCAGCCAGCCAGAATCACATACTCACTCATGGGCACACCCTGTGTGTTCAAGTCCACCTGAGATCCGAACCTAAGGCCTCCCACATGACTCCAGCAGCACCCTACCACCTGAACTAATGTGACTTGGCAGCAACGATTTTTTTTAACATATTTAAAGATCTAATACGTGCACTGAATCAATGATTATTATTGTATTATGAGATATTCATTATAATGCACATACTCATAAGCCTCTTTTAGTTCTATCCCATGTATCTAAAGAGGTTTCTTTTAAATTTCTAGAGCAGCAGAACCACTAACAGAGCAGCTGAAAGTACATGACATATATATCATGATCTCAGTAAGTAATAATTGGTTGGGTTTGCTTAGTAGATGGATTTGAAAGGCCATGGTCTCAGATGATGCCAAGTACACGTGTGATCTCAATGTCCTTTTTCAGAAGAATTAGGCATCATTATTTCTTTGAGGATTTGATTAAAAAGGCATTAGTTTTAAAGAATTAAAGTTTGAACTTCTAGTCACTATTGATAATTCTTGCTTCCATTCTCAGAAACATCGCCGCGGCCTCTGTGGAACATAAACAGAGAACTAGGCCTGCCTCACCCTTCTTTTGCCCAGCAGCCAGTCCTTGAGTCACCACAACATTGTCGAAATGAGGGCCTAGCAGAGAAGGACCCAGACTGCCCCACTTCCCCCGTGTCCTGCCACAGGTTACATGAGCACACTTTTGATTTTAGTAGGACTCAGAACATTCACGATAGCAGCGAGGGCACATGAAACTCACTGCAGGATGAAAGCGTGGCAGATACTCATTACTTAATTTTGTATTTACTACCTCAGAGTTCAGAAGAAACCCAAAGTCAGCATTTATTTTACTCTTTGTTTACAATTACATCTGACCACACCAAAATGGGGCAGGCATTTGTTTGAGCTTATACCTGACGAAGAGAGGGTACTGGCTGACAGAGATGGGCAATGGCAAGTGTGCAGCACCAGCGGAGGAAGGTTCGGGGCAAAGTGTGCTTTCTGATGGTTCCATGAGCATGCGCCCAGCTGTGCCGTGCTCTTCAGGAAGAGTCTCATTGCTGCTCACCATGCTGGAGTGTCCTCCTCCTCAGAATGATCCTGAGGAAACACCATTCCTTTGATGTTCTGCTTTGTCTTCCTAAGAGCAGAAATAACTGGAGTCTTCTGGGAAGTGTACCTGGATTCTTCATTGCTTTCCAGTAGTTAGATGAGACTGGGGCTTTGATATTCAAGGTCTTCAGCAAGAATCCCAGGCTTGAACACTGGTAACAAATCAAAGGTTTTTGTATCTTGTGAATTTGTGTGTGTGCTGTTGCCCAGGGATCTCATTGTAAATACATGTACATTTATAAATAATTTTTCTATGCATTGACTCTATGTGTGGACTGTAATGTAAATATTTTTGATATGCCAAAATGATATGATATCCCAGTATAATATTGACAGCAGCTTCTTAGATCACAGATTTTTGGATAACTTGGTTTAGTGATATGTGAAACTGTTTAAAGTTTTAAAAATGTGTTCGTTAAGAAGTATATAGAGGCAGGGTACCTAGTAATTGCATACACACAAGTCTTGGTGTAATTCACTGCCTTATCATGCCTAGAGATTCATATATCTAATCATTTGCCATCTGTTTACAAGTGCCAGGTGATCCCTTTCTTCATTAAAAAAGCTGGCTCTTTTATAGCCTGGGAGACCCATCACAGTCACATGCATGTGGCTAGAGGAAAACCTGTTTGGAGAGTATTTTCTTTCAGCAAAGTATTTTAACAAAGAAACCAAAGATTGCTTGATTTCTTTCTTTCTTTTGCTTTTAATCTCTCTTACCAGTGTAAGTGTATCTTAAAAAGAGAAGAGTGCTCTGGGAGTAGAAGAGTGTAGAGAAATTTCTGTACTGTAAAGCTTTGGAGTGGTCTTTGTTTTGTACAAGAGATTATTTAAACCAAAAAGTTTTCCTGAATTTCTGATAGTAAAAGCTTTATGTAAACAAAGAACTTAACACTAATGGAATATAATGGACTCAAGTTCTTTGTGCTTTCAGATTCTTTTAATACAAGCTGTCCAGTTCTGCCATTTAATTGTAATGTTCTTACTAGATAATTTCAATCACTTGAAGAGAAATATCAGTGTCACTGTACATTTCAAAAGCCCTGAACTCAAAGTAATTTTTTTTTTTCTTTTTGCCAGAAAGTTGGGCTGGGTTTCATACTTGTTTTCAAGCTTATTTATTTATTTTTTTTCTACTAGATAGTAGCACTTCTTCACCTGTTTAGTTCTGCTGCTACTTTTTCCTCTTTAAACTCTCAGCCTTTGTTCAGTTTTACTTTGAATTTCTAAAATAGCACTATTTTCCTATCCCTTCAATCTGTGATTCCTGTTCTTAACTTCTTTGGTTGCAGTGTAGTTTGTATGGACTGACTTGGAATTGGACTTGGTTCACTTCGTGGCCCTGCTCCTTACTAGTTTTGTAATCATGGGTGAGTCTCTACTTCTCTGGGCTCAACTTTCTTATTTTTGAAACCAGGGCATTTTACTAGATTCCGTAAAGGCCTTTCCAGCTGTAACATTATGTGCATCTGTAATTCCCTCCAGGAACGAAGGAGGATTAAGCTACTTTCATAAAAAGCTGCTTTCATGAAATGTTTGTTAGAGAAGAATAAGAATGATGCTGCCTTCTCTGACTTGAGCCAGATTTATTTCCTCTCTAACAGAATTAATGAGCTAAGGAGTATTCGTGAAGAAAAAAATACGCTTCTAAACATTGTCAATAAACTTAAAGAATCTTGACTCTGTTGAAACACCACCCTTCACTCTCTGGAGCAGCAAGCAGGTCTAATGTTCGTGTCACAACACACCAGGGGATTAGATAATTTGTAACTAGTTTGTGACTCACTTACCTCCCTAATGTAGTCAAGGTTATCCCTTTAATTATAGTGCTTTCATTTCAAATTCTGATAGACTCTCTTGAATAAGGGAAAGGTGGAGTCGGGGCTGTGCTGCCAAAGATTATGAAGTGAGCATCAGTCATCACGTGTGAGGGCAAAAGCAGGCTGCGAGCCGGTGCTCTAGAGAACCTTCGGTGTAAGAGTGTTGCCTCAAGTGCTCTAGCAGGGGCCCTGCCATTGGGCTCAGAGCCTGATCTCCTGAAGGGCCAGGGTTTCCCCCATTATGTCAGTTCGATGGTTGAGATGTCTTCCTAGATATTGCTAGTTTGCCTAAATAATTAGGAATCTGTTTGAATATGAAGAGCCTACCTCTAGTCTTAAAAAAAATAATAAATTCTAACCCTAACAGAAGCAGTTATCAAAACTTTATTATTGCATATGTTTTTGACCAAGCAATACTTTAACCCTCGAATTTAAACAGGATTAGTGGCTCATCGTGTTTCCTTACAGTGCAATGTCTGCCTGATGGTAATGTAGTCAGAGATGTTGCAAAGTGAGGCAAACTGAAATGCTGAAATCCTTCCCCTTTCTTCCCTTTCAATAAGGATACATAAGTTTTCTTAATTTGTTTGTGCCCCTCTTAGACGGTTTCTCCCAGTCTACCTGGAAGAGTAACATTTCCTGTAGTGGTCCAGGATCTGTACCTAAGCCATTGGTTTTCCATCACTTGGAAACTTCTAAAGTACTTTCCCTAGTATGCAAGCTACTCTGTAAGGTAGGGCATAGCAGAAACTTACACCAATGTACAGTTGTCCCAAAAGTCACAATAGACTGCTTTGAATATATCTTTTTCAGTAAGGTAACTTTCCTGTTTAGAAACCGTTGTTTTCACATTGCCCATTGAGATGTTGTTTAAGGAATTTAAAAATGTCTATCAGTTTATATTCTGCTGTCCATTTTGCTGTGAAAAGGAAGATGTAATAGAAGCCTTTAATTACTTAAAGGGTTGTCATATGAAAAACAAATGATATTCCAGAGGATAGTAATTGTGTTCAGAGAGGTAAAGTTTACATTTGCTAAGAATTCTATATAAGCTAACTCTGACAGTTGAATTAATCTGACAGCTGGAATAATCACCCTTTCAGGGGAGA
This sequence comes from Tupaia belangeri chinensis, assembly GCF_000334495.1. Lineage (NCBI taxonomy): Eukaryota > Metazoa > Chordata > Mammalia > Scandentia > Tupaiidae > Tupaia > Tupaia belangeri. Next base: position 3,175,061 of record NW_006159751.1, read on the forward strand.
GGTATGTGCATAAGCTAAATAATCATGTTAAAGAAATTCCTGCATTGAGATGGGATATGGACAGGATGACTTAAAAGATCTCTTTTAATTTTATCATTGGAAATCCCCAGAAGCAATCTGATAATCTTAAACTGTGTCGTTTAAAATCTTTTGTATTTAGTTTAGAGCACTTTAGATTTTCTTTCTTTAAGGTAAAGCATTTTAGACTTTGGCGACAAAAGGGGACTGACCTGTGTTGTGCTCATGAAAACATGAAATTCTGGACTTATTCTCCTGAGGAAATCTGGAAGCAATTACCAACATCAATTGTGTTACTATGATTTAAAAAACGTAAAGCATAGAATGTATTGTAACTCTGCCTTTACCCTTTGATTAATTCTTATTCTTGTTTCTTCAAATCTATGGGACTCTTAATTAGAATGGTGTGAAATTTGTGGTATTCAGTTTTATAGCCAATATTTTACCGAAATGTGTAACGTGTTCTGGCCTTTTCTAATCATTTTAATATTTGCAGAACTGCCAGAAGAGTAATAGAACAACAGATAAATTTGCTGTCATTTTATGTGACATCCTTCATTTCCCACTTTGCTTCTTGATGCAGATTACACAGGTAATTGTGCAAACAGCTGGGCCCTAGATAAGACCAAGTTGGTTTTTTGTTTTTGTTTTTGTTTTTTTTTTTTGTAACTTTGTTGCTGGACTCCATTTTTATATTACATGGTCTTTTTTCCCAGTTTGGTAGATGGTTTCCCACTTCTACCTTAAATTGTTTTGTTTGGAGTGCAATCTAAACCAACATCAGTAAGCCTTGACTTTCCTTCTTTCTTTTTTGGACAACTGCCTGTTTTCCTTGACAAAAAGAGATATATTACAAGTTGGACTTACCAAAACAACATCTGAGAACCCAAGAGTTGTGTGGAGACTTTGTGAGTAGTACGGGAGTGCATGTGTGTGCGCACATGGGTGTTTTAGGAGTTAATGTTGTATTGAGTATTTCCTAGCATTGTAATGATCCCCAAGGGGTGGGGTGAAGGTCAAGAAACAGCTTGATTTATGCCTGTTTTTAGATGTAAAGCATAAGGTGATCTTTCCCCAAATGTAACTGTCTTGAAAGAGAAATTGATTGTCAGGTAGCCAAGTGCTCTTGGAATCTCTCGGCTACTTAATGTGGCTTCTTGATCCGTAGAGAAACTTATTCCTTCTCTCTCCTTTGCCCTATTCTTTTCTTCTTTAACAGAGGATGACAGTCTGAGCAGCCCTGGAAGTAGAGGTACTTTCAGATGGGTGTAAGCAGGACTAGCAGTTAGCGTAATGGCTATGTTGCTGGACTCCCACGTAGTCGACTGCGGTTCGAGTCCCGGACCCGGTGGCTTAAACTCACGCCGGGCACATGTGTGTGCGTGCCCAAGATCCTGAGAGGAGAATGGAGGAGAGGGGATTGCGGCATGGCCATTCCCCCTGGGGGGTGATTTCTCTCTTTCCGTCTCTCTGTCTCTCTCTGTCTGTCTGGCGAACGCACACGCCCTATAGCGAAAACCTCTCCAAAAAAAAATAATAATAATAAATAAAGATGGGTGTAAGCTAAGTCATCATTCAGTGTGGCTCTTTCTTGGTATCTATTTATATTTTCTCACACATAAGAATGTATATTTTATATAGCATGTGTTTGTCTACTTGTTTGTCTACTGTAATATGCCTTCAATAAAGCTAAAAGACATTATGATTTTCTTGTCTTCTCTTGCCTGTGAGAGTGAAATGATGCATTTTGAATGTATGTCCTTTTGACCGAGAGGTCTTCAGATAGCTGCACAAGTTAAAAGGGGGATAGAGTTGCTCTTCTCTAGTTCTTCTCAAGTCACAGACAGCTTTGAGCCTGCCTCTAGCCACACCCTGCAGCTGTGAACTGCTTGAGGACAGACACCATGTGCTGTCCTGCTTCCTTCCTCACGGCGTCCGTCCACTAGGGCTGTGTGTCTGGCAGGAAGGGATACAAATACACGTGATAGTCCATTAGAAAATAAGAGTACTTCCGTATCATTAACTTAAAGTTCATTAAATTGGATAACTTTTAGTATCCTGTTAAACACAGAAGAGAAAGTAAAACTTTTTATGATCATTACAAAATTTCTCTAAAACTGGGCCCAAGATCTACAGTTCGTCAGGAAATTATCTAATAAATGTGACCTATTCCTTTCAGAAAACAAAAAAAAAAAAAAAGAAAAAAGTACTTTCTATGTAGGGAAGAGTTTGAAGGCAACATTTTCTAATTTGGTAACCTTTGAATAACAGACTGTTTGAACAAGGCCCGTGTTCTTGTTCACTGTTAGTGCGCTGTCCTGGGGACCATTTACGCTGAGACTGTCGGCCTTTGGAAGGCTGGCCTCATAATACTGATGCCATTGTGCACTTCTGCTTCTCTCTATTCTTCATGAGGCACTTCCCATAGACAACATCCCATCCGAATTCCACAACACTCTTGGACAGGTAATTTTGTACATTGGACAGATAATTTTTTTCTTTTCTAGTTTTTATTTTCCCCCTTTCTTGCATGTGCTTGCCAGAGACTGGGGTGGGGGGGGGAGAGGGATGGGGGGGCAGAAGGTGAGAACACACCCCTCCTGGGGGGATGGCCACATCACAATCCTTTCTCTTCCATTCTCTTGGGATCTTGGGCACACACACATACATGCCTGGCATGATTTTCAAGGTGCCAATCTGGGACTCAAACCATGCAGTTGTTCATGTGGGATCCCAGTCCTTAATCTCCATGCCACCTGCTAACCCAATTAGGCAGGTAATTTTAAATCTCCACATTTTGCTCAGGAGCTCAGTGAGATTACCACACAATGTCAAAAAATTTTTAGATAGTCACATTTTGTTCAGGAACTAACTCAGTGAGACTACCACACAATGTCAAAAAATTTTTAGATAGTAAGGCCAGGATTTGAATCCCAATTTTCTAACTCAGATACAGGGTTTTCCCCACTATAATACCTTATAATTTGTAGCAGAGTATCTTGTCTATGGTCTGCAGAAACACTTGAATAAACTCCTATGGATGTCAGTCAATTCCAGTATTTCAGGAACTAACTCAGTGAGACTACCACACAATGTCAAAAAATTTTTAGATAGTAAGGCCAGGATTTGAATCCCAATTTTCTAACTCAGATACAGGGTTTTCCCCACTATAATACCTTATAATTTGTAGCAGAGTATCTTGTCTATGGTCTGCAGAAACACTTGAATAAACTCCTATGGATGTCAGTCAATTCCAGTATGAAAGTTTGGGCTGGAATGTAACCTGGAAGCTGATATTTACTAAATTTCTGATTGAGAAGCAAGGTTTTCATTTTCTTCTGTAAAGTGAAATGCAAAATAAAAAAAAATCATGGTTATATTGTATTTTTTCATTTTTGAGTAACGTGTGTTAAGACTAAAGTAGTAACTTTCTGCTGGGTTATGAAGACATGTCTAGAGAGGAGAAGGAATTGCCATGTGGCCATCTGCTCAGGGAGGGATGATTTCTTGCTTTCTCGTTCTCTTTCTGGTGAGCACATGTACCCTATAGCAAAAACAAAAGCAACAAAAAAAACCCAAAAATAAATAAATGATGTCATGATTTCAAAGCACAAGTACTTCTTCCTATGCTAAAAAAAGGGAAAGCCCTTCCTTTGACATGTAGTGACTATTGACTGAATCTCCCTATCTAAATCCGTATGTTGGAAGTCCTAACCCCGATACCTTTGAGTGTAATGTTATTTGGAGTTAAGATCTTAAAAGGAGTAATTAAGCGAAAATGAAGTCTTCAGAGTAGGCCCTAGTATGATCTGACTGGTGTCCTTAAAAGATGTTTAGACACCAGGAGCACAGGGGAAAGACCAGAGACCATGTGTGGACCCGAGCAGGTGGCCATCTGCTAGCCAAGGAGGAAGCTCTCAGAGGAATCCAGACATGCTGACACATTGATCTTGAACTTCTAGCTTCTAGAACTGTGAGAAAATAATGGTAGTTTAAGCTACCCAATCTGGGATTTCGTTGTAGCAGCCCTGGCAAATGAATACAGCCTTCCCACAACCCACCCAGGCTGGTAGGATCTTCTTAAAATTTTGCAAATGAGGAAATTGATTGAGGTTATGTGATTTGCCTCTAATCATGCTCCAAAGTCCTGTTTTTTTTTTTTTTTTTATGAGCCACACTGTCCTCTGAACCACCTTCAGCTCTTTGTATACCAAAATGCACTGGCTAGACTTGATATTCTAATAGCTAACCCTGAGGAGAAACTGGAAATGAAACCAGTGAACACACTGGCTAGCCCACCTGCAGCCTGACAGCACATCCCCAGCCCCACAGAAGTTCAAACAGAAGGCATCTACAGCACTGAAAGGTGCTTGCCAGAAAACAAACTGACATGTCTTTATGGCATAAGTGAGTGCATCTGGGAACAAAGGAGTTATCTGGAACATTCAAAGTAAGTGCTTTTAAGCTCCTATTTTATCTACCCCTTCCAAGAAAAAAACAGGTATTTAAGTCAGTATGAAGAATCCCATATGCAGAATGATCGGCTGCTCTTGAGTTCTATGCAACTTTAAGTAGTTGCCTCTTTTCTAAATGCTCCATCAAAGCCAATGTGAATTCCTCTGTCCAGAAGACAGTGAATGTGGTTAAAGTTCGCAGCGATAAGGCTAGCCTGAATTATTTATTCTTTTGAGCAAGCTCCAGAGGCAAGCACTGTTTCTATGCCAGAAACAGTGCAGAGAAATACAATTGTCATCAACCAGTGAATTACTGCTGCCTCTATGGCCTTGTGCTATGTGTAACCTGGGGGTGGCTCAGGGACTCCACAGGCTGTTATTAAAAAAGAACGCAGGTTAAGATTCAAGTATGTGATGTTGAGAACTTTTGACTTGGAGAAGCACAAAGTCATCATAAATCGCAGGTCTGGGGGGAAAGTAATACATCATGTTGGCAAGAGAGCTGCCTCCTAGGCCCGCTTCTCCATAAGCACCAGCTTCCTCTCACCCCTTGTCTATGCCTTAGTCACTTGTCTAACCTGCAAAATGTGTACCACTTCCTGTTCCCTTGCACGCCGAAGACTTGAATACCCAAGGAGGTAAGGAAGAATGTGGAACTACCCTTTGTGTTTCCCTATTGGTCGTTTCATTTTTCTACCTTTGGGCAACCTTAATTAAGAGAAGGCCCCAAGAGCTGTCTACTCAGTGCTTCCTTCAGTCCAGGAAAAGGATTTTGAAAAGAGACATCCCAGTTTACAGAGATGACTAGTTCATTTTACTCAGAATTCTCTTCTTGGGTCTAATTTAAGTTCTGCTTGGTGGAAGAGAGTGGTGGAAGAATTGAAATTTTTTTTTCCTGTTGCTCTTAAAGGCTGGGTGTGCCTTTTAGAAAAATTTTGGTTAAGAAAACAAACCTATTCTATTAAACCTGAATGTTTGCTTCCTCAGTGCCTTTCCTACCCTTCCCCTACCACTCCCAGGAAAAGAGTTTGGGTAGAAGAAACAAGGAACTAAGCTCCTAAGTCCCCAGTTTGCCATCCATGGTGGGAGTCCCAGGGTTAAGCAGCCAGTCAGGTTCCTGCAGACACTGCTGCCTAAGTATGAGGATTCTTTGAAGTCAGCCAAAGTTTGTTTCCCTGGGCCCCTGCGTTTACTATATGGTGGTGGTTTGGTTTGTTTTAAATTGTAATCCAATGCCATCATGGCTCTTTTTAAAATTTTCATTAATTTATTTATTTTACATACTTTCATTGAACATCACTGCAGCATACAAAATGCAACTTTCCAGCCAGAATACACTGTAAAGTGGCTTAATCATACATGTTATCATCAACAAATAATTTTGTTTCTTGCCCCCCCCCATTCCTCACCTCCTGCCATTTTTCCATCCTCCCACCCTGTCTCTGGTATCTGCACTTGCTTTCCATTCCTTTATTCTTTCCCACATGGTACGATATGGGTTTAAAAGTCATTGGTTGGGACCAGCAGTTAACGTAATGGCTATGTCGCTGGACTCCCATGTAGTCGGCCGCAGTTCGAGTCCCGGACCCCGTGGCTTAAAACTCATGCCGGGCGCCTATGCGTGCATGCCCAAGATCCTGAGAGGAGAATGGAGAAGGGATTGCAGCGTGGCCATCCCCCCGGAGGGTGATTTCTCGCTTTCTATCTCTCTGTCTGTCTGGTGAGCGCACATGCCCTATAGCAAAAATACCTCTTCAAAAAAAAAAAAAAAAAGTCAATGGTTCAGAGCACTCTGATGGGGAACAAAATTGACTCTAGTCCTACTGCGGTCTCTTACCAGTTGTGGGAGTGTAAGGCAGTTCCTTAGCACTTTGTGCCTCATTCTACTAATCTGTAAAATGGAAATAGTCATGCCTACTTCCCATGTTTGTTGAGAGAATTAGATGAGCTAACACATGTAAGATACCAAACGCAGAGCCCAACATAGTGCTCAATAACTTTTGGCTACTATCAGCTATTGTTATGGGCATTCAAAAATGGAGCAACCTTCCCTCCTTTTCGTATCTAGGCCAGCTCAAGATGAGGAGTGGTGAATTAGCAGTTTCCACGAAGAGTCATTTCAGATATAGCTCTGGAAATTTAGGTTCCTAGCTGGGTTTTGCTTAGAAACAGATACAGTCTCCTGGAGTTATGGTGAAAAGTGCATTTGGCTAGGAATCAGTCTAATATGCTGACCAGTTCTTCCACTCACTGTGTGACCTTGGGAAGCCATTTGACTGCTGAGTCTTGATGCCATCTGCTCTTGGAGACAATCATCTCTTAGAGGCCCCTTCAGCTCTGAAACACAGTGGTTTTTCCAGGTACAGAAGCCATAGACAGCATAGTCCCCTTATGTCTTCCCCCCACCCCCCAACTGTTTTACAGTGGTTCTCAGCGCTCCCAGAAAAGGACTCAGTTTATTAGAACATAAATTACAAATACTTGCATGGAGTTTTAGATGGGACAAAGAACCTGTCAGGCTTAAACAAGGAATGAAGTAGAAAACAAAATCAGTAGAAATCTCTTTTGTTTAACAGAAGTTTTGAGCCTCCTAGAAGGTGTGTTGTGTGAACAGACCGACGAGTATGATTCCTGAAAGAGGGTCATCCTTGGCCCACAAAGTCCACCTTAGTGTCGTCCCAGTGATTACGTAAGAATTCATGTTGCAGTCTGTGGCAAAGTCGATTGCTTCTTCAAATACCTTCAATATTTAGTACATTGGCTTCATGCCAAGAGAGATGGTGGCACAGGGAGAGCTGCAAATGTTTGGGAACTAGAGCCAGAACACTTGAGTTCAAGTTTTGGCTACTTCACTAATAGGCAAATTACTAAATTTTTTTTGAGTTTCTTTCTTTTCTGCAAGACAGCAATGATAAAAATAGTCATCTCACAAGATTGCTATGAGCACCAAGGGGTATAGTTTCTGCTGGGAAGAAGGAAACACTTAAGTTTTTATAAATCTAACTTATTTAGGAGTGTGGGTAAAGGAAATGGCAACTTCACGTTCTCTGGCTCTTTGGTAAATCAGCTGACTGGATGTCATCCCTGGGGAACAGCTGTGGCTTATTAATAGATTCAAACATCACTCTAGTTTTCCCTGGGCTCCTCAAGGTTTACTGTAAATGGGCCCTTGTTTGAATTGTTGATCTGAAGAGGGACCAGCAGCTGCTCGCTGGCAAAGATGTGCTATAGCCTCTGTGGGCATTCCCTGGCCTCTGCCCACAGCTGCTGCCCTCACATAGCAGAAACCAGGATACTTTGACAGTGAGAGCTGGAGTATTTTTAATTTTTATTTCTTTACTTGCCAGAGAGAGAGGAAAAAAGTGCACTCACCAGAGAGAGAGGAAAAAAGCATTCCCTCCCCATGGAAAGTGAGTACGCTGCCATCCCTTCTTCATTTCTCCATCTTGCCAAGATTAGGGGCATGCACGCACACAGGCCGGGTGTGTTTTTCAAGCTGCCGAGGCTGGGATTCATATTGTGGTCAGCCATGTGGGACCTGGCTTTCTTAATCACTAGGCTCTTGGGTCAGCCCAAGAGCTTGAATGTTTTTTGTATTTTGTTTAGAATTCAATAAGCTGGGGACCAGCAGATGACATAATGATTACATCACTGTACTCCCCCATATTCGACTGAGGTTTGAGGTCTGGACCCGGTGGCTTAAATGCACACCAGGTGCATGTGCATGCGTGCCCAAGATCCCAAGAGGAGAATGGAGGAAAACGGATTGTGGCGTGGCCATCCCCCCTGGGGGTGTGTGTGTGATTTTTCGCTTTCTATCTCTGTCTCTCCAGCAAGTGCATGCGCCCTACAGCAAAAATCTCTCTAGCAAGTAAGCTGAGTAGTTGGGAGTTAAATTGCCAGCCTGTCAGGAATGAACAGAAAAACCTTTAGAAAGGGATTTTTACTCTTGCTCAGTTTCAGAACCTGATTCTCTTTTCTTGATATTCTGTTATTGACACAGTTCAAGCGGGGCCCCTGAAGATGTTAGGATTATCTAGCTTGGATTTTTCGATGTTCACTTTCAACTATTGACATTATAATCTTTGATGTTTTACAGACTCATCCATCTATTTCTCAGGAAATGGTCCAGGATAAATGTATGTTCTTGCCTCGTGCTGGCAGCAGATCCACAGGTGTAAGCAGGGTCAGTGAACTCACCTGAAAATGATGCCATTTCTCCTGAAAAACTGTCTTCTCAGGCTAGTCAGAGAGAGTGAATTTAGGGCAGGAAAAGAAAAAGAGATGCACCGAGGTCCAGGATGTGGGGCAAATTGGAGGGTTGTGAACATACTTGCTCTTCAAATCTAGAATGTAGAATACATGAGCAGTAGCGACTTTCTCATCCTAGGCTCAAATCCTGTCCCACTGAGAAGCTGAGGCAAGTCAGTCCTTATTAATAAACATAAAGGGTCTGGCAAAGGGACTGATGTATCCTTTCAAGGGTCTTGTGCCTTGTTTTTTTTTTTTTTTTCACTTAAAGATGTCTCTTTTTTTCTTTCTTGTTTCCTACTTCGAAGCAATTTGTTGTCTTTCTTTCTTTCTTTCTTTCTTTCTTTCTTTCTTTCTTTCTTTCTTTCTTTCTTTTCTTTTTTTGGTTAAGGTTTTTACCATCAAGCACATGGGCTTCCTGGAGAGACCGTGAGAGGGAAAGTGAGAAGTCACCCCTCCAGTGAGGATGGCCACACCAAAATCCCTTCTCTTTCATTCTCCTGGGATTTTGGGCATGCACGCACACATGCCCAGGGTGATTTTAAAGCCATTAAGTCTGGGACTCAAATCGCAATTAGCCATGTGGGAGTCCAGTGCTTTAAACACTATGCCATCTGCTGGCCCCATCTTGAAGGAAAAAAAAAATTTTTAATTTAATTTTATCCATTTATTTTTTAAAGGATTTATTCTTTCTTTCTTTCTTTCTTTCTTTCTTTCTTTCTTTCTTTCTTTCTTTCTTTCTTTCTTTTTTTCTTTCTTTTCTTTTCTTTTCTTTTCTTTATTTTAATTTAATCAGAGAGGGACAGAGAGAGAGAAAGTGATAAAGCAAGCTGGTCTGGTCTCCAACCATGGTTGGCCATGTGCGAGTCCAGCACCCTTAAGCACCATACCAGCTGCTGGACCCCCTTGAAGCAAATTTTAAAACTTAATGGCTAGGTTGCTGAACCCCCATGTAGTTGACTGTGGTTCGAGTCCTGGACCTGGAGGCTTAAACTCACGCCGGCGCATGTGCATGTGTGCCCAAGATCCCGAGAAGAGAATGGAGGAGAAGGGATTGTGGCGTGTCCATTGCCCCTTGGGGGTGATTTTTTGATTTCTGTTTCTTTGTCTCTCTGGCGAGTGCATGCGCCCAATAGCAAAAACCTCTCAAAAACAAACAAATTTATCCTAGCGTCTGGTGGTGGCACAATGGTAACCTAACTGGGCCACATGGTAAAGGTCCTGGGTTCACATCCTTGGACCTCTCTGAGTATGTTAGGCATCTGTGATCTGGGCCAGCTGAGACTGGGGGTGGATCACAACCTAAAAAAGACCCTGCCGAGGAGTCTGTTCCTTTCCTTCTCCTTCTGTCTCTCTCTCAATAAGTAAATACACCACACACACACACACACACACACACACACAGATAAGCAATGGAACAGTGGGTCAGCCTGGTAACATGATGGTTAAGGTGCTGTATCCTACACGGTTGACTGCGTGGTTCAAGTCTGGGGATCCAGCAGCTTGGAAAGATGTGTGTGTGTGTGTGTGTGTGTGTGTGTGTGTGTGTGTGCATGCCCAAAATCCTGGGGAGAGACTGGAGGAGAAGGGATTGCAGCATGGCCATCCCCCATGGGGGATGCTTTTTCTTTCTTTTTTTTATCAAAATTTTTTTTAATTATTATTTTTTATGTATTAATTTTAATTATTATTTATACATTTAATCATGATATATCATTTAGGTTGTAAAGAGACTTTCCCAGAATGACATAACCTCAGACCAGCCCAGCCAGCCTAGTTGAGAATACCATGCACGTCCTCATCAACAAATAATAAACCATATCTGTGACCCACAAATGTCTGACCTCTATTTTTTCCCCCAAATTTCCTTTCTTACATTCTTCCCCTCCCACCCCTAGTCTCTCTACTTTGGCTCTAGTGTCCATAACAATTTTTAATGCTTGTCTGTCCTCCAGTCTTTCAGTCTCTGCCGTAGAGTGTGGACAGTTGGTTATGTTGCTTTTTCACTTTCCTCTCTTTCTGTCTCTCTCCCCTGAACCCATGTCCTCATAGCAAAAACAAAAGAAAGAAAACTCGCCCTTCCCGTTTGTTTAGCTAGAACTGGCCTCTAGGTGGCGCGTTAGCCCAGACAATGGCAGTGGCTGGCGTCACCTCAGGCCACCATTTCTCAGGGATACAATTATATAAGGGGATTCATGGGAAATCAGGCCTCTCAGCTGCACGGTTATTGGAGGGAAGGTCTGGCCTTTGCCACTGTTCAATCTGGGACCCTGAAGAGGCTGGGAGCGGGGCTGGGCTCTGAAAGTGCCTAGTCTCAGCAATCGAACACAGATGGGTTCTTTCTAGGATAGAGCCCACAGCAACTTGGCAAGGGGTTTCTCCTCCCTGGAGAATGAGCCCAGAGCTTCAGGCTGTGGGCCCTCACCAGAGAGGCCTCGCTCAAGCTCACAGCCCCTGGTGAGCACTCAGCTTGCGGCCTGCCCAGGGCCCCCAGGCAAGGGTCCCCAGGCAAGGGTGACAGCCCCTAGGTTGAATCCTCCTGCTTCCCCTTAATTCTCCTCTCCCTCCTCTTCTACCTCCTATCCTACTCCAACCTCCCCACATACCTCATTCCAGCCAACGTTTACAAAGCACTTTCCCCTGAGTGTCTCATTTGCTGCCCACAGACTCCCAGGGAGAAGGGACAGGTTGGGGCCCTCCTCACGCCCCGTCCACTTTAAGGACACTGCGCATTGGTGCACGTAAAGATCCTTTCACCTGTCACTGCCAGCAAATAGCCAGTTCCCTGGGGCAACTACCCCAGGAATTCAACTTTGTGGTTTCAGGGTTTTCTTAGTGCTCTGTGCTTGTGCTGAGGGAGTGCTCAAAATTATGTACTGAATGACAATTTAGAGATGAAAACACTGCATCGAGGGACAGTGGGTGGTAGTTTCTTCTAGAAGTTAGGGCTTCAGGCTCCTAAGACCACTGACAGTGCTGCACTAGACACTAGTTTTCCCACCAAATCTACGGGATGCGAGTGTGAAAGGGACCTGTGTGGACCCGTCTCTGTGTCTGACACTCGAGGACATGAAATTGTACTCTGGGTCAGGCACTGGGGCCCTGTTTCCTTTCAAAAGGACACTAGTAGATGTGAGTGAGTCTCGGGGAGCAGCTGGCCTTTATGGGAATCTCCTTAGAAGATTCTCAGGAGTGGAGTAGCCACTCTAATCTATTTATCAAAACCTTTCTATCTTGAACTGATACACTGTATTGGGGTCAAAAACTCCAGCCAGTTACTGCCCATCCCACCCCATTCCAACCCATGCATCGGCACTTTGTGTTTTTATCTTTTTTTTTTTTTTTTAAATTTACACATTTAGGCAGTTTAAGACCCTGAAATGAGACTACGTAGGTTCAGATCCCTGCTCCACCACTTGCTAGCTGTCTGACCTTTTGTGCCCCTGTTTAACCTCTTTGTGCCCCTGTTTCCTATCTCTTAGATGACAATAAGAAGAATATTAACTGATTGTTGTGGGGATCTAGGAGGTTATTGTATAGAAAACAATTAGAGCAGTGCCTGGCAGTAAGTAAAGGCTAGTTTTTAATTTACACATTTAGGCAGTTTAAGACCCTGAAATGAGACTACGTAGGTTCAGATCCCTGCTCCACCACTTGCTAGCTGTCTGACCTTTTGTGCCCCTGTTTAACCTCTTTGTGCCCCTGTTTCCTATCTCTTAGATGACAATAAGAAGAATATTAACTGATTGTTGTGGGGATCTAGGAGGTTATTGTATAGAAAACAATTAGAGCAGTGCCTGGCAGTAAGTAAAGGCTAGAAAGTATTCAGCTGATCTCTCTTGATCGTATCTTGGGTTTGAGAACTGGTTTGTGTTCACCTTATGGGGGCTTTTTGTTCTTTTTACTTTTTTTTTTTTTTTTTGAAGAGGTTTTGGTATAGGGTGCGTGCGCTCTCCAGAAAGACATAGAGAAACAAACAGAAAGCAAGAAATCACCCTCCAGGGGGATGCCCACGCCACAATCCCTTCTCCTCCATTCTCCTCTCGAGATCTTGGTCACACATGCACACATGCCTGGTGTGAGTTTAAGCCACGGGTCTGGAACTCGAACCACGGTTGACTACATGGAGTCCAGTGACATAGCCATTACACTAACTGCTGGTCCCATATGGGGGCTTTTCATGATTTTGTAGAATTCTCTCACTTTGGTTTCCAGGCTCTCAACTTTGTTCCACTTGGTTGCAGCTTTCTTCAGGTCTGTAGAAGACAGGAAGCGGGGCCAGCAGGTGGCGCGGTGGTTAAGATACTAGACTCCCGGGACCAGCAGTTGGCGTAATGGCTGTGTCGCTAGACTCCTACGTAGTCGACTGTTGTTAGAGTCTCAGACCCGGTGGCTTAAACTCACGCCAGGCGCGTGTGCGTGCGTGCCCAAGATCCTGAGAGGAGAATGGAGGAGAAGAGATTGTGGCGTGACCATCCCCCCTGGGGGATGATCTCTCGCTTTCTGTCTCTCTGTCTCTCTCTGTGAGCACACGTGCCCTATAGCAAAAACCTCTCCAAAAAGATACTAGACTTCCGCATGGCTGACTGCAGTTTGAGTCCCAGACCTGGAGGCTTGCTTTCTTACTTTTCCTCTCTCTTGCGTGACTATGCATACTCTGTAGCAAATTAAAATAATAATGATAAACATAATTCTTAAAAAATAATAGACAGGAAGCAACTTGAAATGCATTTTTCTTTTCTTTTTTTTGGGAGAGGTTTTTGCTGTAGGGCACATGCGCCCGCCAGACAGACAGAGAGAGACAGAGAGACAAAAAGCGAGAAATCACCCCCCAGGGGGGATGGCCACGCCGCAATCCCTTCTCCTTCATTCTCCTCTCAGGATCTTGGGCAGGCACGCACACGCACTGGGCGTGAGTTTAAGCCGAGTCCAGGATGTGAACCAGGATGGGAGTCCAATGACATAGTCATTATACTAACTGCTGGTCCCTTGAAATGCGTTGTTCTGTTGATGGGACTGGTGGTATCTTTATTTCATATATGGCCTTCCATGGCTCCAGGAGGAGTACATAGGCTTTCTTTTCCACAGTAGTCCTTACCACATGGCACAGAGGAGGTGTTTAATAAATGCTTATGGCAGAATGGAAGGAAGGAAGATGCTCTACAGAGGAAAGCACTAATGAGTACAAAGTAGTTTATATGGACAAGGTCCCTGTGGAATACACACTTGTCTGCTACGATCTACTGACTAAGCATGAAAATCACCAAGGAAATGTGATCAACGCAGAGAAAGGGAGGGGGGAGGGCAGAGAAGAAACCGAAGCAGCCTGTTATCCGACCAAAGATGGGGAGTGAGCCAGTGCTCTAGGATAGTGCTCAGAAGCTTTTCTGACCTCGACAGTCTTATTCCAACTTTTACGGCAAATAAGACTTTTTTTTTTTTAAGTACTCTCTTTTTAAAAATTATTTTATTGAACTTTATTTATATTTATTTATTTAACATTTTAATTTGACCAGAGAAGGGCAGAGTGAAAGAGAAAAAGAGAGAGAAATTTAGAAAGCAGGCCACCAGTCTGGGACTCAAACCGTGGTCAGCCATGTGGGAGTCCAACGCCCTTAACCACTGTGCCACCTGCTGGTCCCCCAAATTAGACTTCTAATAGATCTTCACCCACACCCGAGTCTTCCACTCTGAAAGACTTGGAGTAGACAGACTGTAACTAGAGACTACTCTAGTTTAAGCTTCCATAGGAGGTTGAAATGGAAACGGGGGTTTTTGAGTAAACACAGCAGCTATTCAGTCAGCTGGACATTGATAGGAAGTAGGGCTGTCTCAGCTGCGTGCCAGCTCTGATGGTGGGTAGAGCCCGCCTGCGCACTGTGTTGAGCAGGATTCCGAGACTATATCATCGCGGTTAGGGCTTGGAGGCAAGGGCTGTGTCTGTTACAGGGGCAGGAGTGGGGAGTGCCCCCGGAGAGGTAGCCATTTACCTGTTCGAGTTACTAATGAGAAGAGAAGGCTGTTTCTTTGAAAGATGGTAAAACAAGAGGGTTGAATGGTTGACTATGCTCATTGAATGCAGTCATGATAGACACTGGGCAATTCAGCTCAGGAAGGAAGGCAAAGAGGAAAGAGGGTGGGGACAGAGGCGTGTTCTGATGCCATGTCCATATAGGGCCTTGTCAGTATTCAAAAACAGATCGAGAGGCCTGACATTAGATGCTTGTCTGAGTTGGAGTTCAAGATCTGGGCAGATCCTAGAATGGAGAATCAAGCTATTGCCAACCATATGGGAGGACATAGTGTTTCCCAAACTGAGCTCCATGAATCACTTAGCATCTACGAGATGTTACAGGGGTTTTTGCCATGAAAAATAGGAAGTG
>NW_006159751.1:3190367-3202781 GCF_000334495.1 Tupaia belangeri chinensis
ATTGTAGCCTAAGGTGTTTTTTTGTTTTTTTTTTTTTTTTTTTTTTTTTGAGAGATTTTTGCTATAGGGCACATGTGCTTGCCAGAGAGACAGAGAAAGAGACAGAAAATGAGAAATCACCCCCCATGGGGGATGGTCATGCCACAGTCCCTTCTCCTCCATTCTCCTTTTGGAATCTTAGGCACACATGCACATGCGCCTGGCATGAGTTTTTAGCTGCTGGGTCCGGGACTCAAATTATAGTTGACTACGTGGGAGTCCAGCAACATAACCATTACACCATCTGCTGGTCCCCCAAGGTGGTTTTGGAACTGAGGGAGTTAGAGAAAAGAAATGTAATAAGCTTTGGAAGCAGGGCTGGTCTAGTTACACACTTAAGGGAGCTGAGTCCCATGTTCATGGCCCCAGTGGCTGGAAAAGTACATTGGGTATGTGTGCGGTGCGTGTGTGCCCACGACCCTGATGGGAGGGAGGACTGAAGGGGAGAGGTTGCAATGTGACCAGGCTTCACCGAGGGCATGCTTTCTCTCTCTCTCTTTCTCTCTCTTTGGGGAGAGCAGGCACCTTCTAGCAATGAGAAAGATGGGGGTCAGCAGGTGGCATGGTGGTTAAAGGTGCTGGACTGCCACATGGCCAACCATGGTTCAAGTCCTGGAACTGGCAGTTTACTTTCTCACCTCTCTCTCTTTCTCTGGTCTAATTGAAAAATGATGATAGCAATAAATAAAGTTAAAATACTTAAAAAAAAGAAAAAAAAAAAGAAAAGCTAGGGAAGCACAACTGTAGGTTGGTTCAGGCTCTGAATGACCTTGAATGATAGCGTGAGGACTATGATTCGATCTGGAGGCATGGAGGATTTGTAGGCAGAAGTGATTCAACGAGGAAAATGAGTGCTGAAATCATGAGGGAAAGATTGAAGAGAGGAGAGACTGGAGGGCAGAAAAGTAGTTAGGAAGCTGTTGCACGGTCCAGAGGCAGTGCCGGCCTGCATGTGCAGTTGCGATGCAATGGCAAGGAGGCAGAGTCAGGAGGTGTCTCCCCAGTAGTCACGCCAGGACCAGCAGACTTCAAGCAGCCCTGACCTTCATAAAGGCTGAACCGGAAGAGGACCGGCCAGCCCTAATGCCCAGCCCTGAGAACAAAGCCAGCAGCGTGGGGGGTGAGCTGCTGAGATGGAACATTTGAGTCAATAGAAAGTACATCTTCCTAATGCTAGGGCTGATTAAGCCCTGGAAGGACTACCAGGGCACTAGCATGGCTCTTTCAAAGTGGGTGGCCCTCTGCCCTGGACCGCGGGGGCACACATCCACTCGAAGCTCCTCTGCTTGATGAGCCTATAATTAATGCATCACAGGAGTTTAAATATTGAAGAGGGCCCTAGAGCTTATCCAGGCAGTGGCTCTCAAACCTGACTGAACATGGAAAGCTTTGAGAAGCTCAATACAATGTGGATTCTTTTTTTTTAGAGAAATTTTTACAATAGGGCACATGCACTCACCGGAGAGACAGAGACAGAGAGACAGAAAGTGAGTAGTCACCCCCAGAGGGAATGGCCATGCCGCGATCCCTTCTCCTCCATTTTTCTCTCAGGATTTTGGGCACGCACGCACACCTAGTGTATGTTTTAGGTTGCTGGGTTTGGAACTCGAACCGTGGTCAGCTACGTGGGAGTCCATTATACCATCTGCTGGTCCCAATATTATCCCCATTTTATAGAAGAGGAAACTGAGGCACAGTGAGGTTCAGGGGGTGAGATGGTGCTTTCATCCTTGTATGGTAACTGCTTTCCTTTGTCTCAGGGCACCTGGAACTTCCACCTGTGGTCACTTCCTACATTCTCCACCCTCGGAGCTGGCGTCTTCCTCTCCATCCTTACTTCCTTCAGAGAGCATTGAGAACTGAGCAGGGGGGGAGTTTGGCCCGGAGCTTCCCCACAACCAGAACCAAGGCCCACCGTGGGTCCCCTTTACTGAAGGACCACAGGTGGAGAGCTGTCGGGCAGCTGGCAGTGCGCACTGGTGACCAGCACTGACGGTTAGCTTGGGGCAGGCACAGGAGAGAGGCTCCACTTGCTCACCCCAGCTTGCTGCTAGGAAAACAGGCATTTTCAGAGAGTTCCCTCTGTAGTAAAGGGGCTGGCAGGCTCGTCCTTAAGGCGCATTCTTAGCCAGAGCAGAGCTGCAGAGTTGTGGAGCTTAACAAGCTTTTGCAGGTGGACAGAGACAAGGCACATGTAACATCATGTCTAGAATACGGTTGGAGCAGTGTCCACTCTGTTACTCACGGACCTCTGTTAGGACTCCCCTGACATGATGTTCTTTTTGCACTTAGTGAAAATAGTCTCTCTCTCATGGAGGTCCTGGCAGTGCATTCACGTGGCTGTGTTTTTGTTTTGCCGTGACCACTAGGAAGCTCGGGATTCTATTTGTTGCTAAAGTGAACCATGCATCTGATTTTTTTTTTTGAGAGGTTTTTTTTTTTTTTTTTTTTTTTTTTTTTGTTTTTTTCTGCTATAGGGCGCGTGTGCTTACCAGACAGACAGAGACACAGAGACAGAAAGCGAGAAATTACCCCCCAGGGGGGATGGTCACGCCGCAATCCTTTCTCCTCCATTCTCCTCTTGGGATCTTGGGCACACACACATGCACACGCGCCCGGCGTGAGTTTTAAGCCACTGGGTCTGGGACGCGAACCGCGGTCGACTACGTGGGAGTCCAGCGACACAGCCATTACGCTAACTGCTGGTTCCCTCATGCATCTGATTTTGATTTTGATAGAAGTAACTTGCCACTCTTTAATTTTCCCTCAGTTGTAAATGGTTATTAATCTCTGTCTCTGTTTTAAGTAATATGCGTGCCTTTATTTCCAGCTACCTCAAAGAGTTTGCCAGAAATAAGTAGGGCAGAAAAAAAAAGACTTGAATTGTTACTTTCTATCCTATATGAGCATGTGTGAGACAGTCTTTTTGACTATCCACTTGATCTACTTTTGATTTCTGCGACAATCGCCTACACTTACTGCGCACTTACAGTGTGCGAGACGCTGTTCCTTACCTACACGAACTCACTTCATAACAATCCCATGCGCTGGATATTAGCTCTGCTCTCATTTTACAGATAATAAAGTCGAGGCACAGATTGGTTAAACAACCTGCCCATGTTCTCACAGCGAATGATAAAGCTGGGTCTCAGATTCAAACCTATATGCCAGTGGTTCTCAATAGGATATCATCTGTTTGTTCGTTTTTAGCGATTTGTGTTACAGGGCAAACACACTCTCTGGGTAGACAGTGAGATAGAAAGTAAGAAATTACCCCCTTGGTGGATGGCTACACCACAGTCCCTTCTCTCCGTTCTCTGGGGATTCTGGGCACACAGGCACACACACCCGGCGTGAGTTTCAAGCCACCAGGTCCAGGACTCGAACCACAGTTAGCCACATGAGAGTCCAGCACCTTAACTACTATGCCACCTGCTGGCCCTAACAGGAGATGGTTTTATACATACACACCAGGCTCAGGGGGAGACATTTGGTCGTCACAACTGGGAAGGGGCCCACTATGATAGGGAAAGTGGAGGCCGAGGATGTTCTAAAGCTCTTCAGACTGGTTGTCTATCCTGGATCTGCCTAGACAGCTGAACCCCCTCAGAATGGGGTGGGCAGTCATGTCCAATGAGGTAACGCAGGTATCTCAGAGGATGTGGCCCAGAGCTCAACACAGAGCTGGCAGGTCCTCAATAAGGTCCGCTGTAAACCCCGCCTACCTCCCTCTACCTTGTGTATATAAGAAAGCACTCTAGCCCTCAATAAATGAGCGAAACTTTTACATCAAAGAGCTGTGACACTATGTGAGCTGTGATACTTCTTTCGCTCCCGTGCTGAGACGCTGCTGCGCCGGTTCCAGACCTCCGCCCCCTCGCTCGAGTTTCCCTGCCCGATTCGTCCCGCGGGTTCGGGACAATCCTGGATCTGCCTAGATAGCTGAACCCCCTCAGAATGGGGTGGGCAGTCATGTCCAATGAGGTAACGCAGGTATCTCAGAGGATGTGGCCCAGAGCTCATGTAACCTGCATGGGAGCCTAATGGAGAAGAGTGCTGAAAGTGGGGAGCCCGAGCAGGAGGCTTCATACCCCCGTCATTGCTGTTCTGAAGAAGGGCAGGGATTGCAGACGGAGTTTCTGGGCTCATTACATTAGGGCCGGGTGCCTCACTCCATGCCTGGAACCATCTAGAAAGCCCTCGGTTACTGGAGCCCCAAACCCTAGGTGTTTTATTGCCCTGCACTCCTGCTCCTTCCTCCGCTCATGGCTCACTCTCTCCCAGCTTCCCAGAATCTCACCCCACCTTCTGTCAGGTCCATGTCCCTGGGACAGGTCCTTCTCCTTTTCCTTTTTTTTTTTTTTTTCTTTTCTTTTAATTTGTTACAGGGCAAATATGCTTGCTGGAGATGAGAGAGAGAAGAGAGTGAGAAAGCACCCCTCAGGGGCGATGGCCGTGCTGTAATCCCATCTCCTCCATTCTCTTCTCAGGATTTTGGACATGCACATGCACCTGGAGTGTTTTTCTTTTATTTTTTAAATATGTTTTAAATAATTATTTTATTTATTTTTTATTTTAAAGTTTGCTATAGGGCATGTGCGCTCGCCAAAGAGAGAGAGAGAGAGAGAGAGAGAGAGAGGCAAAGTGAGAAAACGAGACACCAGGTCCAGGACTTGAACCACAGCTGGCCATGTGGGAGTCCAGTGCCTCAACTACCACACCAACCTGGCTTGTTTTACAAGCCACCTCGTCTAGGACTTGAACCGTGCAGTTGGCCATGAGGGATGCAGCCACCTTAACCACCATGCCACCAACCAACCCAAGCAGGTTTCCTCTTAGCCTCTCCATCACACCTGGACTACCTCTGCAGCCACCACTGTGAGCTTGGAGGGAAGATGAGTCTTGTTTCCATTGAACTCTGGCACCTTAGGCCCGTAGGTGAGTCACTCAGAGCAGAAACTCTGCAGCCTCCTAGTGCATGCTACTAAACCTGCTCCTAAACTTGGCAATGGGGACATCAGTTTTGGAAGGCAGGGCTATTGTGGAAAGAACACGGCCTGAGAAATTGGCAGGCCTGGGCCAGTGGAAGTGTGTACCCAGGAGCCCAGCGTGGGGCCCACTGCAGGACTGAGTTCCATTTGTCTCCTCTGCGGTGGTTGGCATGGAACTTTGCATGGGCTGGCTCTCAGCAGTTATTTGTTGGATGAAATAAATGCAACACTGCCCTCCTCTACTCTCCTATCTGGGCCAAAAGAGAGCACCTCCATCAATGGGCCCAGCTGGCGGTAGCAGCTGCTCCTTGCACAGTATGTGGAGCGCCCGGCGAAGGGCTCAGCAGCACCCTGCCCACGGTGCAGGTGCCTGGATGCGGCGGCAAACGCTGCTCTTGTCTGCGGGCTTGTCTCAGCCTACCCCGCTCCACCCTCCAACCGCACACACTTCAGGCTATATGAGCCATGAGGCGAGGGCTATTCGTTAATTAAACTAAGATTTATTAGAGGCCAGCCATGTGCTAAATACTGGCTAAGTGTTACAGACAAGCAATTAATAAGAAAGATACAGTCCCTGATTCGTGGGGAACAAAGATTTTGAGCTAATAGCAAGTGGAATACAGCTAATGAAAGCAGTACAGGGAATCGGTTATTTGTGTTACTGATAGATGGAAATACTAGAAATTCAGTGGATGTCCTGTTCATCTCTGAAGCCACATTTTTACCCAGTTCCTCAATGCTGACTCCATCCTCAGGCAAAGGTGGCAATTACATGCATGGCTCGATTTGATGAAGACTCTGAGTATACCCATGCCCAAATGCCCCGCTTCAGGGCCTATGATGATAGAGTTGAAACAGTGCTGAAGTGGCCAAAAGATCTGTTTGTCCACCTCTGGTACGTTTGTGTTTCTCCTCCTCAGCAAAATTAGAGTAACAATAAGCATCCCCAGCAACCCAGGAGGTACCCACTTAGTCTCACAGAGGTCAGCCTCATGGTCTCTTCTATCAGACCAGAAATCCCCACAGCCAGTGGAAAGCCAGGCCCACCACAAGGCCTGTGAGTAAAATGTCCACAATGGTTGAGAAAGAGAGGACATACAGAGACTTAAGACAGTGAGGAAAATGGAATTAAAGTATGAGTTTAATTTGGTGCAAACATTTTTGAAAGCTACCTACTGTTTTATCATACTATGCATTTTCTGTGAAACCACTCAGAGTTGTGCAACCAACATC
Organism: Tupaia belangeri chinensis; assembly: GCF_000334495.1. Lineage (NCBI taxonomy): Eukaryota > Metazoa > Chordata > Mammalia > Scandentia > Tupaiidae > Tupaia > Tupaia belangeri. The sequence continues at coordinate 3,196,631 of NW_006159751.1, forward strand.
ACGATTTTAGAACATTTTCATTTCTCCCAAAGAAAGTACTTTTTAAAGAATTATTTTATTTAACTTTATTTATTGTTATTATTTTCCAGTTTGATGAAAGAGAGAGCGAGAGAGAGAGAGAGAGAGAGAGAGAGAGAGAAAGTGAGAAAGCAAGCCACCAGGTCTGGAACTCAAACCATGGTTGCACATGTGGGAATCCAGCACCTTTAACCACCATGCCACCTGCCAGCCCCCCAAAGAAACTTTGTAGCCATTAGTAATTGCTTCCTTCTGCCAACTTGCTGGCAAAAACTGATCTATTTTCTGTCTCTATGGATTTGCCTATTCTGGATATTTCATATCAGTGAAAACATCTATGTAATATGTGATCATTTGCGTGTCTGGCTTCTTTGACTTAGCATGATGTTTTTGAAGTTCATCCATATAGAAGTACTTCTTTCCTTTTTTATGTCTGAATAATATTCCCCTGTAATGGCTATGCCACATTTTATTTATTCATTCATCAGTTGATGGACATTTGGGTAGTTTCTACTTTTTGGCTATTATGGAGAATGCTGCTATAGACACTGGTTTACACATCCTTGTATGGGGATACATTATTTCTCTACCTCTTGAGTAGAGAGGAAATTTTCTGGCAGAATAACGGAGGCTTCCAGAATCCACAGGGAGACGACAAAGGGCTAGGCCTGGAAAATGGGGCAAGAGCCATAAAAAGTTCAGTGGCCAGACAATAGAGCCAAAGGTGGGGCTACCCCATAAAGATGTTTGGGCTTGGGACCAGCAGTTAGCGTAATGGCTATGTCGCTGGACTCCCACGTAGTCGACCGCGGTTCGCGTCCCGGATCTGGTGGCTTAAACTCACGCCAGGCGCGTGTGCGTGCGTGCCCAAGATCCTGAGAGGAGAATGGAGAGAAGGGATTGCGGTGTGGCCATCCTCCCTGGGGGGTGATTTCTCGCTTTCTGTCTCTATGTCTCTCTTTGTCTGTCTGGCGAGCGCACATGCCCTATAGCGAAAACCTCTCCAAAAAAAAAAAAAAAAAAAGTTTGGGCCTGGGCACTGTTTCAGCCCGTCCTTCTGGCTCCCACTAAAGATTCAAAGTCTAGGAGACAGCTTCTAATTGGCCAAGTCTTATATCTCTCTTCCCCATTTTACTACCAGCTATGGGCTAGGAAAATGGAAGAGATGGCTCCTGCAACCCCACAGCTGCAGGGAAGTATTACACAATGGGGGATTTCCCCAGGAGGGACATGTAGGCAATGATATGAAGTTGAAATTGGGGAGAATACTGGCCACTTTAAAAAAAGATAACATCTACTACAGCAAGGCCAGGTTAGGAGAGGGAAAGGCCAGTCCTGGCTAGAGCAGCAGAACCTAGCCACCTGGAACAGGAAGAGCAGCCTGGATGAAATGCAGCAGGAGGAGAAGGCTGGAGGAACAGGCGGACAGATGGCACCTGAGGGAGAGTACAGGCTTTCTACCTCTTCATCTCTCCCCATCTCTATATTTCCTTCTTTCTGCCCACTCTTGCTTCTTTTGACAAGATTTTAAAGACACTGAAAGTGATATAGAGCCACGCTGGGAGAATTCACTAGGAGGTAAGCAGCTTGAGTCCAAGGGACCACATCTCCCTTCTTCCCCACTGTGTCCTTAGTACTCGGAACAGTGCCTTGCACATAGTAGATGCTCAATAAATGCTTGTGAAATCATGAATGGCTATGAGCAAGAAATAGTTGAGAAAAAAGAACCCTACATCATAAATAGATTGCATTGTTATTCACAGCTCTTCATTCATTCTCCATCATAGTACTATACGTTGATGGGGTTCAGGACACACCAACCCAAAACAGAGCCCCTTGGCATTGGAAGAAACAGCCCAAGCCAGGCGGTGACTCATACCTTCCCTTTGCTTTTCTCCCAGAAGGTCATAAAGCTCTCTTTCCAGAGAGGCCCTATCTATACTTAGAGGAAACGAGCATTCTTATCTCCGAAGACAGGGACACAAAGAATCTGCACAGAACAACCTTCTAAGTTCACCCCCCATCTAGTTTATTATTGGTAGATCATATCCCCTTTGGGCAGCCATGCTTCCCCATGACTGTCCACTCTTTAACAAATGTAAGGGTAAAACACCCAGGTTTCTCTTATTTTTGTCTACATTTCCTGTGAAAGGCCCCCGTGTCACATAAAACCTATATTAAATACATTTGTATACTTTTCTCTTGTGTTTTGTTATAGAGGCCTTGGCTGTGAAACCAGTGATAGGTGAGGAAGAGAAGTCCTTTCTCCCCTACAATATTCATATCCTGCAGGGCTTGGTAGACATGGTTGGCTGCCCATGAAGCATCCGTTCTCTCTTTCTCATACAATCCTAAGTAACCTTTTTAAAAATTTTTTTTATTCACATTTAATTGTTGTACATCTCTATAATACACAATACGGGTTTTCAAAGTATGCATGCAATACGTGACAGTCAGATCAAGAATATGAACATCTGAAAACCAGCAGTTAGCGTAATGGCTATGATGGGTTTTCAAAGTATGCATGCAATACGTAACAGTCAGATCAAGAATGTGAACATTTGGGAACCAGCAGTTAGCGTAATGGCGTCCCAGACTGGTGGCTTAGAACTCACACTGGGCGCGTGTACGTGCGTGCCCAAGATCCTGAGAGGAGAATGGAGAAGGGATTGCGGTGTGGCCATCCCCCCTGGGCGGTGATTTCTCGCTTTCTGTCTCTATGTCTCTCTCTGTCTATCTGGCGAGCGCACGTGCCCTATAGCAAAAACCTCTCAAAAAAAAAAAAAAAAGAAAGAAAATCAACATTTACATCGTTTCCTGTGGAGAACTTCACATTCTTACGTCTGCTAAGTATTTTATTTATGTGACCCATATATCCCTCTATACTTCTAGAAAGCTGGCCTCATCTTGAACTTTGGAGCTGGTGTTGACTGCTGTGAGGGCAATTCCAACCCTGTCCTCACCATCCCTGCTCAGGAGCTCAAGTGTGCACCAGGGCAGCAGAGGGCATGTGCTCAGGAGCGGGGTATGAACCAGTCAGGGTCTCATCTTCAATAACAGAAGCTGACTCCGATGATTCAGCACTCTAGAAGTTTCCAAAGAGGACAATGGGTTGCTCACAAGATCCTAGGGAGGACTGGAGAGCCAGGCTCCAGGCCAAGCTGGCCGGAATCATTCCACAGGTTAGGGCTGGCGAGAAAGCTGGCAGTGCCTCTGAGCATTGGATGCAGGCGCTGCAGGCTGCACGCCGGCTGCTTCTGTGATAGGAACTGGACTTTCTGTAACCGCTAAAGCCTCCATAAAGAGAGGGAGAAGTAGAGAGAGAGAGAGAGAGAGAGAGAGAGAGAGAGAGGAGGGGGAGCGAGGAGAGGGAAAGGAAAAGCGTGCTCTGAGCTTTTCTTCTTACACCACCAGTTCCTGAGTAAAAACATCCATGTCTATGTCTTGGCTGCAAGGGGAGCTGACTGGCTCTACCTTGGGGAGATGGGATTGGTCTTTTCAAACTTGTCCTAACAAAGGACAAGTGTTCAAAAGAGCCAGAATGACCCCAGCATACAAGATGGCTACCACATGGTTTATTGCAGTTTGAGAAAACGAGGCACAAGGAGGTTTTTGGTTGCTTCTTACAAAGAATCTTCTTTATTCATCAGAGTGACACAAGAAGAGACTCTCGTTTCCTCTGGACATCGTGCTGTGCTGATGTGGAGCTCGGATGTGCCATAAATCATTTTACTGGCATGAGGGAAGCCAGCCTGAAAATGAAGGCAACACAGTCAGGAGGGAGAAAGCAAGGGAGGGGCAGAAGCAGAGAGCAGAGCCTGAAGCTGATGAAGCCACCCGACCTCCAGCTTTCCGGTCCATGAGCCCGTGCCACTTGGATTCTATTGCTTGCAGCCAAATTCATCCTAACTGAGACAGTTAGCAATGACACGGAAAAGCCAACTAGAAACGGCGAAAGGCAAGAAAACCAGCGAGAAGACCTGGTCGTAGCTCCATGTTGCCAGGTGCCGCTTAGCCAAAGCATTTGGGTTCTGGACCTCAGTTTCCTCTTTTTTGCATGGAGTGGTTGCAAAGTGAAATGAAGGATAGAAAAGCTCTGCAGAGGTGAGTTCAAAGTGCAAAGGCTTATTATTTTTCCCCACGGGCTCTCGTAATCAAATGAGACAGGAGCAAAACCATGGTAATAAATGAGCAAACAAACAGCTGTTTTCTCAAAGGCTTTAACAGTCCCGGTCCCCATTCGGCCTAAGTTTGCATGTGTTCTCTATACTTGGCAGCTGGGTGGGAGGTAGTGGGAGGTAGGGAAGAGAAGGAAATCTTTGAAGTAGAATTAGGTCAAAGCTGATCATTAAACCGAGTGTAGATTTTGGAAATTTGGTTTTCTTTTTCTCTACACTCTTAAAGAGGGACACGGTGGAAGGAGAAGCACGGAAGATGCCAGGCGTGCCAGGTACTCCCCTGCGTTCTCTTGTTTTGTCCCTCTCGCTGCCTTTGCAGGGAAGGATGATCATTTGCTCTTTTCAGATGTGGAACATGGTTCAGGGGTGCACTTTGCTCCATCCGATTCCAGATCTCAGGCTCTTTCCAGGGCAGTTCCCCAGCTCCCAGTAAAACATAAAAAATTTCATTTGGTATTTTAGCTCCAAAAGAGTAAATGCAGTTTAGAGAGGGCTGAGGGAAGGCATTGTTTCCTCGGGTTAACTTCAAACGTTCTTTTTCCCTGAGGAAGGCAACCGTGATATCAAAAGAACGTGGTCATATTTGTAAATAACAAGGAGAAGGACTCTTAAGAAACTGGTCCTGGTGGGTGACTTGAGGATGGCAGAGGAAGGAGCTAGGTCAGTTGGGGACAGGAGAGAGAGAAAAAGAAACTTACTTTTCACTGTTTCTCTCCCTCTCCCCTCCACATAACAAACTTTTTAAGAGCAGTTTTGGGCTAGAGCAACACTGAACAGAAAGCATGGATTTCTGGTATACTCCTTTTCCCCGTACATGGACAACCTTCCCCCACTATTGACATCCCACACCAGAGTAACATTTGTTACGATCCATGAGCCTACACTGACACACCATTACCACCGAGGCCCAAAGAACTTTCTCTATGGATTTTAACAAAAGTGTAAATGGCATGTATGCATTTCGATATCATATAGAATACTTTCACTGTCCTAAAACTTCTCTGCGCTCTGCCTATTCATCCCTCCTTCCATTCCAGCCTTGATTGTTTTTATTATCTCCATAATTTTGCCTTCTCCAGAATGTCTTACAATTAGAATCATACGGTGAGTATCGTTTTTTAGATTGGCGTCTTTCACTTATAGCAATATGCACTTAAAGTTTCCTCACGTCGTGGCTCTGAATAATATTCTGTTGCCTGATGTCCCACAATGTATCCATTCACCCCTGAAGGTAATCTTGATTGCTCTGACAACTATAAAGAAAGCTGCTTTAAACATCTGTGTGCAGGTTTTTGTGTGGACCTAAGTTTTCAACTCCTTTAGGTAAATACCGAAGGCAATCACTGCGTCTTATGGTAAGAGTATATAATATTTAATTTTGTAAGAAATTGCCAAGCTGGGGACCAGCAGTTAGTGTAATGGTTATGTCGTTGGACTCCCATGTAGTCAACCGTGGTTTGAGTCCCAGATCTGATGGCTTAAACTCACGTCACGTGCGTGTGCGTGCGTGCCCAAGATCCCAAGAGGAGAATGGAGGAGAAGGGATTGCAGTGTGGCCATCCCCCTGGGGGGTGATTTCTTGCTTTCTGTCTCTTTGTCTCTCTCTGTCTTTCTGGCAAGTGCATGCACACTATAGCAAGAAACTCTTAAAAAAAGAAAGAAAGAAAGAAAGAAAGAAAGAAAGAAAGAAAGAAAGAAAGAAAGAAAGAAAGAAAGAAAGAAAGAAAGAAAGAAATTGCCAAGCTGTTGGGACCAGCAGATGGCACAATGGTTATGTCACTGGACTCCTTCATCATGGACCATGGTACGAATCCCAGATCCGGCAGCTTAAAACTCACACCAGGCACATGTGGGTGTGTGCCCAAGATTCTGTAAGGAGAATGGAGAAGGGATTGCAGCATGGCCATATTCCTGGGGGTGATTTCTCACTTTCTGTCTGTCTCTGTCTCTCTGGT
>NW_006159751.1:3202804-3218670 GCF_000334495.1 Tupaia belangeri chinensis
AAATTTTCTCTCTTAAAAAAAAAAAAAAAAAGAAATTGCTAAACTGTCTTTCAGAGTGGCTGTATCATTTTACATTCCCACCAATAATGAGTGTGAGTTCCTGCTGCTCCTCACATCCTCAAAAGAATTTCATGTTGTCAGTGTTTTAGATTTTGGCAATTCTGTTCTTTCTTTTGAGAGGTTTTTGCTATAGGGCAAAATCACCCCTGGCCACACCACAATCCCTTCTCCTCCATTCTCCTCTTGGGATCTTGGGCACGCATTCACACACACATGGCGTGAATTTTAAGCCACTGGGTCCAGGACTTGAACTGCAGTCGACTACATGGAAGTCCAATGACACAGGCATTACGCCAACTGCTGGTCCCAGATTTTGGCAATTCTAAAAAGTATGTAATAGTTCCTCATGGTTTTAATTTGCAATTTCCCAATGGCATATGAAAGCATGTCATTGTTGAAATACTTTTTATATGCTTATTTGTCATCCGTATATCTTCCTTGGTGAGATTTGCTCAGGTCTTTGCCTGTTTTCTTTTTTTAAAAATTATTTTATTTAACTTACTTAATTAATTAATTAATTTTAATTTGCCCAGAGGGGACAGAGAGAGAGAAAGTAAGAAAGCAAACTACTAAGTCCAGGACTCAAACCACGGTTGGTCATGTGGAAGTCCAGCACCCTTAACCACCATGCCACCTGTCAGTCCAAGTCTTTGCCTATTTTTAAACTGGGATATTTATTTTCTTTCTTTCTCTCTTTCTTTTTTTCTTTTTTTTGGAGAGGTTTTTGCTATACAGTGCATGCACTCACCAGAAAGAGAGAGACAGAGAGACAGAAAGTGAGAAATCACCTCTCTGGGGAATGGTCATGCCACAATCCCTTCTCCTCCATTTTCCTCCCAGGATCTTGGACATGCATTCACATGAGCCTGGCATGAGTTTAAGTCACCAGGGGACTGGGACTCGAACTGCAGTCAACCACATGGGAGTCCAGTGACATAGCCATTACGCCAACTGCTGGTCCCATGGGTTATTTATTTTCTTATTGTTGAGCTTTAAAGACTTCCTCCTATATTTTGAATAGTAGTCCTTTATCACACGTGTGGTTTTCAAATATTTTCTTCCAGTCTGTGGCTCATCTTTTCATTCTCTTGACATTGTCTTTCAAGGAACAGAAGTTTTAAATTTTAATGAAGTTCAACTTAATTCTTCCATGGGTCATGCATTTTGTGTTTTATCTAAAAAGTTATTGCCCTACCCAAGGTCATCTAGGTTTGCTCCTATGCTGTCTTCTGGAAGTATATTTATAGATTTGTGTTTTACATTAATATCTGTAATCCATTACAGCTAGTCTTCGTGAATAATATAAATCTATGTCAGTTTCATTTGTTTGTTTTTGTTTTTTGTTTGCTTTTGGAGAGGTTTTTGCTATAGGGCACGTGTGCTCGCCAGCCAGACAGAGAGAGACAGAGAGACAGAAAGTGAGAAATCACCCCCCAGGGGGGATGGCCATGCCACAATCCCTTCTCCTCCATTCTCCTCTCGAGATCTTGGGCATGCACGTACACGCGCCTGGCATGAGTTTAAGCCACCTGGTCTGGGACTCGAACCGCGGTCGACTACGTGGGAGTCCAGCGACATAGCCATTACGCTAACTGCTGGTCCCAGTTTCATTTGTTTTTGTTTGTGGATCTCCAGTTGTTCCAGCATCATTCATTGAAAAGACTACCTTTGCTCCATTGTGTTCTTTGTTTCTTTGTCAAAGATTAGTTGACTGTATTAATGTAAGTCCATTTCTGGACTCTCCATTCCGTCCATAGAGAGTTTGTTCTTCAGCCAATACCATGCTGTTTGAATTATTGGGGCTTTAAAATAACTCTTGAAATCTGGTAGTGCCAATCCTTTCACTTTATTCTTCTTAAATACCGAGCTGGCTATTCTGGGTCTTTTGCTTCTCCATATAAATTTTAGAATCAGTTTGTCCTTATTTACAAAATAACTGGCTGGTATTTTGATTGGTATTTCATTGACTCTATAGATCAAGTTGTGAAGACCTACCATCTGTGCAGCATTAAGTCTTCCTATCCTTGAACATAGACTATCTTCCCATTTATTTTTCATGTCTTTTCTCGGAGTTTTGTAATTTTCCTCATGTAGACTTTACACATAATGTATACCGAAGTATTTCTTCTTTTTTTTCCTGCCAAAGTATAAAACCTATACCTAAGTATTTTTATGCTTAGGCATTTCATTTGGGGAGGCCTTATGTGTTTTAATTTCAAATTACACTTGTTCATTTTTGGTATATAGGCAGGTGATTAACATTTTTTTTTTTTTTGAGAGGTTTTTGCTATAGGGCACGTGCGCTCGCCAGACAGACAGAGAGAGACAGAGAGATAGAAAGTGAGAAATCACCCCCCAGGGGGGATGGCCATGCCGCAATCCCTTCTCCTCCATTCTCCTCTTGGGATCTTGGGCATGCACGCACACGCGCCCGGCGTGAGTTTAAGCTACCGGGTCCAGGACGTGAACCACTGTCGACTACGTGGGAGTCCAGCGACATAGCCATTATGCTAACTGCTGGTTCCATAGGCAGGTGATTAACTTTTGTGCATTAACCTTGTGCCCTGGAGCTTTGCTATAGGATGAGTATCTCTTATCTAAAATGGTTAGAACCAGAAGCATTTTAGATCTTGGATTTTTTTCAAATTTTTTGGAATATTCATGTATACATAATGAGATATCTTGGGGATGGGACCTAAGCCTAAAGATAAAATTTACTTATGTTTTACATATTTCTTATATACATAGTATGAAGATAATTTTATGTAATATTTTTGTATTACAGTGCTATAACTGTGACTATCACATGATGTCAAGTGCAGATTTTTTCACCTTTGGCTTTATATTGGTGCTTACAGAGTTTTAGATTTTGGAACATTTAGGAGTTTTGATTTTTTGGGTTAGGGATGTTCAACCTGTATAATTGCTTATTAGTTCCAGGAGTTTTTTCTGTCAGTTTTTTTCAGATTTTCCACATAGACAATCATGTCAACTGTGAACATGGAGCCTTCTGTTTTCTCCTTGCCAATTTGCATACTTATTTTTTCTTGTTTTATTGCATTAGTTAGTACTTACAATACACTGTGGAAACACAGTGGTAAGAGGAGACATCCTTGCCTTGTTCCTGATCTTAGTGGGAAAGTGTTGAGGGTTTCATCAAGTATTTTTTTCTTTCTTCAATGTTGTTAATTTTTGCCAGAGGGTATGTGCACTCACTGGAAAGAGAGAAGACAGCAGGAAAGTGAGGAAGCATTCTCTGCTTGGGGAATGGTCGCACCACAATTTCTTCTCTTCTATATCACCCTCCTTTTGGGGATTTTGGGCACATACGTACATGTGCTCAGAATTGAACCTCACCGTTGGCCATGTGGGATCCAACCATCTTAACCATCAGTCGTGGGCTGGTCCCGAGTTTTATTTCTAACTGTGAGCTTTTTGTAAATGCTATTTATAAAGTTAAAGACTTCATTGATTTTTTTAAATGTTGAACCAGCTTTAAATACATGAAATAAATCCCACTTGGTCATTGCTATAGGCTGAGTGATGTGTTTTCATTCTTATGCTGAAATCTAATTCCCAGTGTGAGAGTATTTGGAAGTGGGGCCCGTAGGAAGTGTAATCACATGGTCATGAAGGTGGAACCCCCATGAATGGCATTAATGCCCTTGTAAAAGAGATCTTGGAGAGACCAGCAGTTAGCATAATGGCTATGTCGCTGGACTCCCACATAGTTGACCGCGGTTCAAGTCCCAGACCCGGTGGCTTAAACTCATTCCTGGCGCGGGTGCGAGCGTGCCCAAGATCCCAAGAGGAGAGTGGAGGAGAAGGAATTGCGGCGTGGCCATCCCCCCTGAGGGGTGATTTCTCGCTTTCTGTCTCTGTCTGTCTGGTGAGCGCATGCACCCTATAGCATAAACCTCTCAAAAAAATAAAATTAAAAACAAAGGATCTTGGAGATTCCTGTTCTTACTGCCATGTGAGGATGTAGCAAAATGATGACCATCTATAAACCAGTAGACGCTCACCAGACTCCAAATCTTCTGGCATGTCGACTTGGACTCCTAAGCCTTTAGAACTGTAAGAAATAGGCATTTATTGTTTAAGCCACCCAGTTTATGATATTTTGTCATAGTAGCTGGAACAAACTAAGGTAGTCAGTATATAATTCTTTGTATACATTTTGGACTTGATTTGCTAATATTTTATTGATTTTCTTTCTTATCTTTTTGCAACTATATTCATGAGGGATGTTGGTGTGAAGTTTTTTTTTTTAATATCTTTGCCTGGATTTAGTATTAAGGTAATGCTGGCCTTAAGGATGAGTTAGGAAGCATTTCCTCTGGAAAAGATGATACAAGTTGGTACAATCCTTTATCCTTAGATGTTTAGTAGACTTTCCCAGTTAACCTATTTAGGCCTGTCACTTTCTATTTTGAAGTGTTATGAATAGATATAGGTCTATTCAAGCTGTCTATTTCTTTTGGTGGGAATTTTGGCAGATTATCTCTTTTAAGGACTTGATTGATTTCATTTAAGTTATCAAAATTGTTGGCAAAGTTGTTCATGTTATTTCTTTACTATTCTTTTAATGCCCATGGGCTGTAGTGGTATCTCTCCTTTTATTTCCGATATTAGTAATTTCTGTCTTCTCTCTCTCTCTTTTTACTTTTTTAATGTATCCAGAGTCTTATTGATTCTGCTGTTAAAAGCTTCTGGTTTTGTTGGTTTTCTCTACTGATTTCCCCTTTTCAGTTTCTTTGGTTTCTGCTCTATTTTTTGTTTCTTTTCTTCTGCTTGCTTCTTTTTCTAGTTACCTAGGGAAGACACATAGGTTGTTAATTTTCTATAGATATTCTCTAATGTATGCCTTCAGTACTCTTGAGGTGTGATCTTTAAAAGGTTGATGGAAAATGCATATCATGAAAAAACAAACGCATATATTTTAAAAATCTGTAAATAATCTTGTACTTTAATTCAATTTTCCATAAAGGTTTTAAAGTCCCCTTGTATAAATTTTCCCTAAGCAGTGCTATTTCAGTATTCCACAAATTTTGATACATTTTATTTTCATTTAGTTCAAAATAGTTTTAAATTTCTCTTGAGATTTACTCTCTGACCCTTGTGTTAGTTTGAAATGTGATGTTTAACCTCCGAGTGTTTTCCAGCTATTTTTCTGTTATAATGTCTATTGGGTTGTTGGAAAAGTCATGACATATTTTTCCCATGTTTTTTCGACGCAAAACTGTGTCATAACGTTTTCGACAACCCAATAGTGGCCACAATAATTTCATTGTGGCCTTAGAGTAAACATTACATGATTTTTCATTTTTAAAAATTTGTTAAATTTGATGTGCTTTTATGGCTTATAATATGGTCTATCTTGGTAACTGTTCTGTGTGAGTTTGAGAAGGATGTGTAACCGGCTGCTATTAGCTGAAATTGTCTATAGATGTCAATTATATCCAGTTGATGGATGGTGCTGTTGACTTCAACTATGTCCTAACTGATTTTCTGCATGCTGAATCTGTCCATTTCTGATTGAGGAGTTAAAGTTCCCAACCCTCCTTGCTAGTCTATCAGTTTTTGCCTCATGTATCTTGAAGCTCTGTTGTTAGGTGTCTGCGCAGTAAGTATTACTATGTCTTCTTGGGGTATTGACCCTTTTATCATTATGTAATGCTCCTCGTTGTGAGCTTTCCTTGTTTTGAAGTCTGCTCTGAAAGTGATAAAGCTATTCTTGCTTTTTAAAAATTAGTATTATCATATGATCTCTTTCTCCAGCCCTTTGCTTCCAATCTATATGTGTGTGTTTGTTTTGAGAGGGAGAGAGAGAGAGAGAGAGAGAGAGAGAGAGAAAGAAAGCACCCACCAACAGGGCATGGTCACAATCTTTTCTCTTCCACTTCTTCCTCCCATTTAAATTTTGGCCACATGTACGTGCCTAGTGTGTTTTTCAAGTTTCAGGGGCTGGGACTCAAACCGTAGTTGGTCATGTAATGTCTGGTTCCTAATACACAGGGCTTAACCACCATGCTATGGGTCCAGACTTCTACATCTGTTTTTATTTACCAGCAGGGCATGGTCACAATCTTTTCTCTTCCACTTCTTCCTCCCATTTAAATTTTGGCCACATGTACGTGCCTAGTGTGTTTTTCAAGTTTCAGGGGCTGGGACTCAAACCGTAGTTGGTCATGTAATGTCTGGTTCCTAATACACAGGGCTTAACCACCATGCTATGGGTCCAGACTTCTACATCTGTTTTTATTTATTTTTAATTTTTTAGTTTGCTATTTGGCACTTGTGCTCCCAAAAAAGAGAGAGCGAGAGAGAGAGAGAGGGAGACAGCAAGAAAATGAGAAGTCATCCCCCACCCCTCAAGGGGCTGGCCATGCTGCAATCTCTTCTTCTCCATTCTCCTCTCAGGATTTTGGACATGCAAGTGCACTCAACCTGCTTTTTAAACTGCCAAGTCTGGGACTTGAACTGCACAGTTGGCCATGTAGGAGCCAGCCACCTTAACCTCCATGCTACCTGATCACCCCTTATGTATTTTTATATTTAAAGTGGTTTTCTTGTAGACAGTATGTAATTAGTTCTTATTTTTTGATCCACTCTGATAATGTTTTTTTAATTGGTGTAATTAGTCCATTGATATTTAAAGTGATTATTGATAGAGCTGTATTGATATTTACTATATTTGTTCCTTGTTCATTCTTCCTATTTTGTTTTCTTCACTTTTTCTGCCTTTGTGTGTGTGTGTGTGTGTGTGTGTGTGTGTACTTCTTTCAGTTTAGTATACACACTCCTTGGAAATACTTCCTTTTTTTTTTTTTTTAACCAGAAAGTGTTTTTTGCCAGAGGGTGTGTTCACTTGCCAGAAAAAGAGATAGAGAAAGATAGAAAGGACTGCCCCCTCATGGGGTGTGGTCATGCCTCTGTCCTTTTTCCTCTATTTCTCCATCTTGTCAGGATTTGGGGTACCCACATACACGTGCCTGGAATATTTTTAAGCAGCAGGGGCAGGATTTGAATCTCTGTTAGCTATGTGGGTCCAGCTCTTGCCACTCAGTGCTTAACCACTGCACTACAGGCTGGTCCTTTTCATGGGTGCCATGGAGCATTTTATATGATTCCATCCTCTCTTAATCATACCCATTTGTTTTTACTTGTTTTAGTTGTTGCTTTGGAGTTTGTGATTTACATGTACAACTAATCCAAGTCCACTCTTTTTTAAAAAAGAATTATTTATTTATTTGGCATCATTAGTCTTCACTTTGGCCAGAGAGAGAGAGACAGAGAGAGAGAGCAAGCCACCAGGTCCAGGACTTGAACAGCTATGTGGGAATCAGTTATGTGGGATTCTAGCACCTCAACCACTATGCCACCTACTAGCCCCCAAGTCCACTGTTTTTTTTTTTTAATTATGTATTTATTTTTGAGAGATTTTTGCTATAGGGCATTTGTGCTCACCAGAGAGACACAGGAGGATGGCCATGCTACAATCCCTTCTCCTCTATTCTCCTTTTGGGATCTTGGGCATGCATACACATATGTCCAGTGTGAGTTTAAGCTGCCAGGTCCAGGACTTGAAACACAGTCAACTACATGGGAGTCCAGCAATGTAACCATTATGCCATCTGCTGGTCCCAAATTTTATTTATTATTATTTTTAAATTTGTATTAATTATTATTATTATTACTAATTTTGCTATAGGACAATTGCACTCACCAGAGAGAGACAGAGATAGAGAGGGGGCAAGTGAAAAAGCAAACCACCAGGTCTGGAACTTGAATCATGGTTAGCCATGTAAGGGTCCAGTGCCTTAATCACCATGCCATATGCTGGCCCCTCCAAGTCCACTCTTAAATAACACTGGATTACTTCATGGGTAGGGCAAACACCTTATAATAAAATATTTCTAATTCTTCCCTCCTGTCCCTTGTATCATTGCTATTATTCATTTTACTTTTATACCGGCATATATAAATATATGTAAATATATATTCTATTATGTATGCCTATATATATTTGACACAACTATATATGTGTGTATACACACAGAGATACCTAATGAAATACATTGCTGCTATTATTATTTTGAAGAAACTTATCTGTTAGATCAATTAAGAATAAGAAATATTAAAGTCTTAATTTTACTCTTACTTATTTATTCTCTGACTCTCTTCTTTTCTTTACGTAGATCTGGGTTTCTGACCTATATAGTTTTTCCTTCTTCCTGAAGAACTTCTTTTAATATTTCTTTCAAAGCAGGCCAACTGGCAAAAAAAATTCTCTCAATTTTTGCTTGTAAAGCTTATTTCTCCTTTACTTTTGAAAGATAATTTTGCAGAATTTTAGGTTGATGGGTTTTTTTTCTCTCAAACTTTAAAATTTTTCACTCCAGTCTCTTTAGGGAATATTATAGAACCTTGATTCCTACAAACTCATGTAGCTTGAACCCTCAATTTACCTGGATTTTTATAGCAGTTATAGCATTCAACTTTTTTTTTTTTTCAACTTTTAAAAGAGACAATTAGAGACCAGCAGTTGGCATAATGGCAGTGTTGCTAGACTCCCATGTAGCCAACTATGGTTTGAGTCCTGGACCCAGTGGCTTAAACTCACACGGGGTGCGTGTGCGTGTGTGCCCAAGATCCTGAGAGGAGAATGGAGGAGAAGGGATTGTGGCATGACCATCCCCCCTGGGGGGTGATTTCTCACTTTCTCTCTCTCTGTCTCTCTCTGTCTTTCTGGCGAGCACACGTGCCCTATAGCAAAAACCTCTCAAAAAAAAAAAAAAGAGAGAGAGAGAGAGAGACAATTAGTTGGGAATGTGAAAATAAAAATTCAGTTCCTAAAATATGTGCCGGGGTCAGTACAAATCCATCCCAGTGCTTTCCTCTCCTTGTATCTGCGATGCCAGCCTATGAGACTTGAATTTAAAGTGACGACCCCTGAGGCAGTGACGTCTCCATCATCAAAGAGAGATCTATTTTATTCACTGGACTCGGCTTTGGCGAGAATGTGGGCTGAGATGTTCCAAATATCATCAGGAAAACTTGCGATGTGAGAAGGTTTTATTCTTAGCCTGATTCCCACTTCTTAAGCCTAAATTGAGATCCCATTGTCCTTGAGCCCCTAGAAGGGAAAGCGGATCAGGGTGACTAAGTCTGTCCACAGGGCTGCAGAGGGGCCAACGGCCTGGGCGGGCAGCAGGGTCAGGAGCAGGGTGTGGCTAACTTTCCGTGACTGCCCAATACCCCAGGCTTGGTGCCTTACACAAAGGGAAATGTACACCGACAGTTCTAGGCCTAGACGTCTGAAATCAAGGTGTCGGCAGGGCTCTGCTCTCTCTGAAGGCACTGGAGGGGTCCTTCCTTGCCCTTTCCTAGGCTTTGGTGGCTGCTGACATTCCCTAGCACTCCCTGGCTTTTTGTTGATAGGTGCCATCACTCCCATTTCTGCCTTCCTTGTCATGAGGAGGTCTCCCTGTGCCACTCTGTTCTCTTCTGATAAGGATACCAGTCATTGAACCATAACCCACCAATTTTTTTTTTTTTTAGAGGTTTTTGCTATAGGGCATGTGTGCGCACCAGACAGAGAGAGGACAGAGAGACAGAAAGTGAGAAATCACCCCCCCCAGGGGGATGGCCACGCCGCAATCCCTTCTCCTCCATTCTCCTCTCAGGATCTTGGGCACGCGTGCACACATGCCCAGCGTTAGTTTTAAGCCACTGGGTCCGGGATGTGAACCGCGGTCAACTACGTGGGAGTCCAGCGACATAGCCATTATGCTAAATGCTGGTCCCAACCCACCAATTTTTAAAAAATGGTTTCTTTTTTTCTTCCATAAGCAAGAGAGAGAGATGGAGAGATAACAGTCCCCAATGGGTCTTTTAAATATTTTTAATTTACTATTATTATTTTTAAAATTTGCTGTAGGGCATGTGCACTGAGAGAGAGAGAGATAGAAAGAGAGAGAGAGGGGAGGAAGAGGGAGAGAAAGAGCAAGCCGCCAGGTGTGGGACTTGAACCATGTTTGGCCATGTGGAAATCCAGTGCCTTAGCCACTATGCCACCTGCTAGCCCTTATTATTTTTAAAATTTGCTATATGGCATGTGTGCTCATGAGAGAGAGATAGAGAAAAATGAGAGAGCAAGCCACCAGGTCTGGGACTCAAACCATGGTTGGCCATATGGGAGTCCAGCATGTCAACCACCACACCACCTGCTGG
This sequence comes from Tupaia belangeri chinensis, assembly GCF_000334495.1. Classification (NCBI taxonomy): domain Eukaryota; kingdom Metazoa; phylum Chordata; class Mammalia; order Scandentia; family Tupaiidae; genus Tupaia; species Tupaia belangeri. The sequence continues at coordinate 3,213,101 of NW_006159751.1, forward strand.
CCCTGAGGGTCTTGATGCCATGATCTACCCCAGATTCAGCCAACACTGACCATAGGCCTGCATATTCCTAGTGGGCTCAGGGAGGTCTCCACATGTGAACCTAGGACTTTGCCATCCGAGTCAGCCTCACAGAGTGTTCTGTTTTACTACTATACTGCTATCCGGCCCCAGGGCCTGCCCATCTTAACTAACTACATCTGCAAAGATCTTCTTTTCTTTTCTTTTCTTTTCTTTTTTTTTTTTTTGAGAGGTTTTTGCTATAGAGAGCATGCGCTCGCCAGACAGACAGACAGAGAGAGACAGAAAGCGAGAAATCACCCCCCAGGGAGGATGGCCACGCCGCAATCCCTTCTCCTCTATTCTCCTCTCGGGATCTGGGACACGCACGCACACGCGCCCGGCGTGAGTTTTAAGCTACCGGGTCCGGGACGCGAACCATGGTCGACTACATGGGAGTCCAGCGACATAGCCATTACTCAACTGCTGGTCCCCAAAGATCTTATTTTCAAATAAGGTTACATGTACATGTACTTAGGGTTAGGACTTCAGCATATCTTTTTTGGGGGGTGACACAATTCAGCCCACAACAGAGTGCTCTTTCTATTGCTGAGTTTCTCAACAGAAGGTTATCTGCTGAAATAATCTGTCAGATAAGGAGGATTAACTGACTGAAGGAATGAGGCAAGGACAACCAGCCTAAGAGGGAGCATGTCCACATTCCTGAAAATGGGGCAGTGGAGACTTTGGTTGCCAACTCAGTCCTTAGTGTCCCCCTATCCGAGCACGGGCAGATTTTCAAACCTGACATCTAACTGCTGGGTACTTGGCTAGCCTTCACCTGACCCATAAGTTCACAATAAAGGCTGGTAGACTGGTCTCTTTGTCATTTATAAGACGCATTTTTATGTGATGGCTAACATTCTTTTTTGAGGTAGGTATATGTGAAATTCATCCCAGTATTTAAAATAGATCTTTTAGGGGGCAGCCAGTGGCATGGTGGTTAAGGTGCTGGATCCCACGTGGCCACTTGTGTAGTTCAAGTCCTGGACCCAGTGGCTTGAAAACCATGCTGGGTGCATATGTGTCATGCCCAAGATCCTGAGAGGAGAATGAAGAAGAGAATGTGGCGTGGCCATCCCCCATTGGAAGTACTTTCTCACTTGCCCTCTGTCTCCGGTGAGTGCACGTGCACTATAGCAAAATTTTAAAAAAGAGAGAGATCTTCCAGAATTCCACTCAGATTTATTGTCAAGTTTCCAACAAATTGCATCTGATGCTGACTCAGGCCTGGCAAGGAGAGTTGCCACAGCCACTGAGCCCTGGCATCGATTTGTGACTTCCCAGCAGGAGAACCTCAGGGGTGGAAGCCCACAGGCCTGATTGCCTTCTTAGATTAATATTTAATAGGATGACCGCCCCCGTCCAGCCTGCCAACCCCAGATCAGAGCGACAAGCCAAGGCTCGGCCTTGCTGTGCACAAGGGCTGCAAGGAAGATTTGGCAAAATTTTAATTAACTGTAGATAAACATACACAGGGAGCGTGAGTCCATTAGCTGGCACCACCACCCAGAGAGAAAGGGCCTCACTAATCACCCGCCACAGCAGGTGAAATGACCTACAGACCGGCAGCGTCCATTTGCTTTCAAATTAAAAAACATATTTTCAAAATAAATATGCGTGGGGCCCCTGTTTGTCAAGTTGTTTCTCCTGAAAGCAGGAAAGCTGGGATGTTAATGAGCTACTGTTTTCCATATTTCAGCCTAGGGAAGCTGAAAACACAAGTACAACAGAGCAAGGTTGGACTTGCACATCCCATGGAGATGGGAGGATGTTGGACAGGAAACCAGGCAAAGGCAATCAGAAATTGAAAACCCATCCCTGAGGAAGAATACAGATAACACAGTTGGCTTGGGCTGCATCCACTGGATCTCGAAGTGGGTGCGGAATCAGGTGCGGCAGAGGTACGCTCTTTGCTTCAAGTCAAGGAGTCAACAAAGTTCGATCTTACAATAGATCTGCAATTCATCAGCCTGGGCCTGGATTGCAGGATGCTCAAGCAACAGTTCTGGACCTTGAGGTTTCAATATTCTTATTTATTTGCTAGAGGGTATGTGCACTTACTGGAGAGAGACAGAGAGACTGAAAGGGAGAAAGCACCCTCCAGGGTGGTGTGGTGGTTACACCACAATCTCTACTCTTCCATTTCTTCATCCTGTTCAGGTTTGGGGCACTCATGCACATGTACCCAGCATGTTTTTCAAGCCACTGGGCCTGGGACTTGAACTGTGCAGTTGGCTACATGGTATCTGGCTCCTTAACCACTAGGCCCACTTTGGGGCTGGTCCAAAGTGTCTGCAGTGGTAGGGAGATTTTACAGAATTTGGTCAGAAGATAGGTACTTTGCTCACTCATTAGGATGATACTCATCACTCAATATGGAACAGGACTATTCCAGGTCTAGGGATACAGCAGTGAAGGAGACTTCACAAAGTCACTGTTCTCCCCTCAAAGTCACTGTAGTTTAGAATTTAGTGGGGCAGATAGTAAAAATACTCAAGAAAGTACCAGGTGGCAATCAAACAGGAGACCTGAGTGGCCAGGAGACAGCAAGTACAAAGGCCCTACGGAAGTTAAGAAGCTTGATCTGGTTGGAGGAATGTGGGAAGAATAGCGTGCATGGAGCTTACTGAAGAAGGAGATGAGTACTTGGAGAAATAAAGAGCAGGCAGGAGCAAGGTTAAGGAGACTTGGTTTTAGTCCAAGCGCAATTATTTGTAATTATTGATATGAAACCTGTTATTCCCACTAGATCACAAGCTTCAGGAGGACAGAGACCATATCTGCCTTGCTCGCTCAATAAAAGACTGCTGCATTCCAGGGTTCTGGCTACCTTCTCCTCTTTGAGCCCCACCCTCTTGTTTGGACTATTCCATTGTATGGTAAATGAGACTCCAAGATGACCTCCGATGACCTCCAATGACCCTTGCTTCCTGGTGTAGTTCCCTTTCACATTGAATCAGGGCTGGATCTTTGTGACCAGTAAAACAAAGTAGAAGAAATAGTGAATGGCTCTCCAGGATGGGTCATAAAACTCATTCCAGCATCTATCTTGGTTTCTTGGATTTCTTGCTCTGTGGAAAGCTGGCTGCTCCACCATGAGGACACTCAAGCAGTAGTGTACAGTGGGCCACATGGAGTGGAACTGGGTCTCTGGACAAGAGCCAGCTACCACCTTGCGGGTCATGTGCATGAACTATGTTGGCAGTGGGTCCTGCTATCCTTGTGAAGCCTTCAGATGACCATCGTCCCGCTGACATAATGATTGCACTCCCATGAGGGACCCTGACCCAGAAGGGCCCAGCTGAATGAGTCCTTCCCATGTCCTTAACCAGCAAAAATCATGAGAAGGAGTAAGTGATTATGTTTTGGGTGAGTTGGGACATAGCATAAGATGACCAGAACACACAGTATAAGGACATGCACTAAGTAGTGGGGCAAAAACACAATTTGAGGTCATCCTTAAAGGGGTGAGACAGAGAGGATCAGGAACACCTGAGACAAGGGAGAACGGATGTTATTTCTTGAGGAGATCCAAAAAGGAGTTCTCAAAGAGGAGATTAGTGATGAGACCACCTAAAAATAAATGTGTACAGCAGCAGTTATCAGTTGTTACCTCCTATAAAGGAGACAAAAGCCAGGCGGCCTTCAAAATACATTTGCAAGAGTCTAGAACCTGTGTAACTTTCCAAGTTTGTTGTTTTTATTCCTTTGCTCTAGTCTTCCAGGGTACAAAGTTTTTGAGTGTTTGTTAGGATAACAAAGAGAAGGGAGAGGGGGAGGCTTTTTCCCACTCAAAGCTATTTTGGAGGCAGCTACCAGAGAGGAGGAAGCAGGCTGAGTCCCTGAGACCTGTAAGAGGAAAACACTACTCAGTGATACTTTTTAAAGCACAGGAAGGCAGACTGTACCCAGAACTTTCATGATAGGTATAGGGTATTACAGGGGGAGAGAAAGATCGGGCTCAGCTCCAAGGACAGCAGGGCAGTGGGAGTTGATAGCTCAAAGGCAGTGTGCGGTCCATACATGGGAGGTTACTAGAGAAAACGCCCAGGGTAAGAGGGATTCTAGCTAAACCTACCTAACAGGATTCTTGCTGAGGACAGGCTGGCCAGGATCAGACATTACCTGGGGGATGGTGGCAGCTGAGGAACTGGATCAGGTATCGAGGATGATCAGATATCAAGAATGAGGAGCTCCAGTTAGCGACTGGGCAGGTTTCTTGCTAAACCTGGATTTTGCAAGGAAGTGCACAGAGGCGTCTAGGAGAAGGTTCAAAAGCCTCCCTGAAGTTTGGCCAAGCACACTTGGTTAGACCTGTTGAAGAAACCAAGTTCAGGACAGAAAGCCTGACAGGGCCTGAGGCAGGATTGGGATTAGTGGCTGAAAGGCCATTGCACAAGTGCACTGAATGACGTGAGGTCAGTTCAGTAATTTCCTGGGGTACGGGTGCAGCTGCCCACCAAACATGCCCTCTTCCTGAGCAGCTTGTCTTTGGTCGGCGCTGGTACCTCTCAGGTGAAAATGTGGAGTCATCTCAATTAGCTGTGTGAGGTATATGCCCGGCAAATTATTCATCCTCAACAACCCCCTCCTGACTCATTTGCCTGGCTACTTACTTCTGTAATGAATTGATGCTGTTCAATTGAGGCCTGCTGAATTCTTGATTCAAATTAAATTTTGTTTGGAACGCCATGTATTAAACCAGTAAAAGCAGTGCTGTTCCAGTTCAGGTGCAAATGGGAGAGGGGTGCTGAGCCCTGTCTCCCTCAGCCTTTTCTCTCCTCCCCTCCTCCCGAGGGTCCCTGAGGCCCTTCCCAGGAACCCAAGTGTTCTGAAGACTACAGCTTAAAAACCACAGATGGAGGTTATTCTGGAGCCTGCCGCTTCATTTCATGGTGCTCTTCTATTCGTGATTATTGGTGCCACTGTTTTCTTCCACCACTGCCAATGACTGGATCAGTCCTCCTTGGGCTCCTTCTCACCACATACTTCCATGCCTAATGCCTCCAAAGGGACCCTGTTTCTGAGCAGTGCAAGTCAGACTGCTTTCTCAGCCTTGGCTCTGCTCCCCAGGCACCAAGCCCTCTCTAGTCAGGCTCCCTCCTGCAGTCCCCAGGTGCCCGACCACCTGCTATGCCATCTCTTCCTCCCATCCACAGGCATGCTCTGTGAGGCCTGGCTTAGACCCCCGGATCTCAGGAGATGACTTCTCCACAGCCTAAGGGACTTTTCCACATCGCTGTTCCATTAGTACCCCTATCTGCACCAGTTATTTGACCAAAGTCGTTGGATCAAAAGTCCCAGAAATAGGAGTGTCGGGCAGACCTGAGGAATGGCCTAGAGCAAGCTCTTGTTTCATAAATGAGGAGACTGAAGGCTGAGAGTTGAAGTAGCTTGCTCAAGGCCACACAGCCAATTAGTGCCAGTCAAGCTGGGAGTCCAGTTCTCCAGGTTTGGATAGCCACTCTGAGAATGTCTTAAAGGTAGAGCTTGCTTTAAGTCTCTTTGTG
>NW_006159751.1:3218701-3224778 GCF_000334495.1 Tupaia belangeri chinensis
CATAGTAGATGTTCAATTAATATTAATATTTGTGAAGTTACTGACGATTGCTGTTTATAATAGTGACTCCCCTTCACTTCTGAAGTTAAGAAGCTAGTGCTGAGAATGAAGGCTGAGAGGCAGCAGCTGTGGAGGAAGCATTTGCTATTTAAACTACAAGAGCCTGGGCCGTGCCATTGTGAGATCCTGCCTCTCTGGGCCCTGCCACTGTCAGATCCTGCCTCTGGAGGGTGCAGGTATAAGAACGGCCAAGAAACAATCTCCTCCAAGAAGTCGTGTTTCTGTCACCGCATGGAGAAGGGTCTTTGAATCAGGCAAGTCTAACTTTGGTATTTACAGCTGTGTATCTCTGGGCAAGGCACTAGTCTCTCTAAATGTTAGCTTTTGATGTGTAAAATCAGGACAATATGAGGATTTGGGAAAATGTATACCTAGGCACCCAATAATTGATTGCCTTTTTTCTTTTTTCTTTTCTTTCTTTTTTTTTTTATAGAAGTTTTTGCTTTAGGAAGTGTATGCTTGCCAGAGAGACAGAGAGAGAGACAGAGACAGTGAGAGGGAAAGTAAGAAGTCACCCCCAGAGGCAACGGCCATGTCACAATTCCTTCTCCTCCATTCTCCTCCTGGGATCTTGGGCATACATGCACATATGCCCAGTGCGAGTTTCAAGTCACCGGGTCTGGGACTCAAACTGTGGTTGACCATGTGGGAGTTCAGCAGCCTCACTACTAAGCCATCTGCTGGTCCTGATTACCATTTTTAAAAAAATCACATCTCAGGGCCAGCAGGTGGCATGGTGGTTAAGGCACTGGTCTCCCAACGGCCAGCTGGGAGTTATCTATTTCTCCCTCTATCTATGAATCTATTTTTAAAAAAATATCTTTTGCAAACGTTATAATTTTTAAAAACTTCCTGTTAGTTATTTATTCCATGCTTGAGAGAAACAGACAGACATAGAGGTAACCTCCCCAACTGTGTGTTGATGCCACAATGCAGTCCTAGCCTCAACCTCCTAGATCACAGGCATGTGCCTGGCATATCCAGGGAGGTCTGCAGATGAGAATGTGGAACCTTCCCACGTGGATCAGCCTCCAGAGCCTTGTTTTACCACCACACTACCGTACAACTCCTTCACAAATCTCCTATTTTAGTAATGCATTTCAAACTAAGTTGCAGACATCAGTATATGTTCCCCTAAAGATTTTAGCATGTTTATCATTAATTAGAGTTAAGTATTTGTTTAGTTTATTCATTTGGATGCAAAATTTAGATACAAAGAAATATAAAAATCATTGTATATATGCTGAGTTTTTAACAAAATGCAACATGTGAGTAATTCACAACCCCATCAAAATACACAGGACATGTCTAATCACCACAGGAAGTTCCCTCATGTCCCCTCCCAGATCTTCCCTCTCTCCCTTAGAGTTGTTCTCAAACCATTAGATTTTCAGATTCGAGGGACCAGTAAATGGCATAATGGTTATGCCTCTGGACTCCCATGTAGTTGACTGTGGTTCAAGTCCCAGACCCAGCAGCTTAAACTCATGCCAGGAGCATGTGTGTGCATGCCTAAAATCCCAAGGGGAGAATGGAAGAGAAGGAATTATAGCATGGCCATTTCCCCTGGGATGATTTCTCACTTTCTGACTCTTTGGCAAGGGCACATGCCCTATAGCAAAAATCTCTCTTAACAAAAATAAAAAGATTTAAACATTTTTTCTCCATACAATATCTATTATATAATATTGTAGAAATGAAATCATATGCAGTTCTCCAGGTGACTTTAGATCAACCCAGTTCTCCCCACTTTCTTGACTGTAGTTAATAACTGTAGAATGTGCTGGAAATGCAACATCATGAGATAAGGCAGAGCTGGCTGGAACAGCCCAGGCTTTGCTCTGTTCCAGAATCCTCCATACCCCCAAATGGGATGTGCTTTGACACTCTAGCCCACTAAGTCTCTAGAGTATAAAACCAGGGTGTGCTGCTTCCTGGAGTCCTTCGGAGGCCATATGAGTGGGGTGTGCTCAGTTCCGACTCCATCTGCTCCAGGGCCTTGGGGGGCCTGTTCTCAAAGCCTCCTAGACTTTTGCTGCCCATTGCTGCTTTCGCTAGATAATAAACCTGCTGCATGTAACTTGTGTGCATGGGTGTTCTGCCTCACTGGGCTCAAGCTGGCATTGGGTGTGCAGAGCTTCACGTTGTATAGCACATACTTTTTTCTGTAAGGCTCCTTCACTCAGCATAATGTTTCTGAAACTTGTCCATGATGGCGTGTGATCAGTGGCCCATCTTTTTTATTGCTGAATAGTATCCCATTGTATGAATATATCACCATTTGTTTATCCAAGCAGTAAGAGGGGAAGTGAGAAATCATCCCCCAGTGGAGATGGCCACGCTGCAATTCTTTCACCTCCTTTCTCCTCCTAGGATTTTGGGCATGCATACACAAGTGCCCAGCATGATTTTCAAGCTACCAGGTCTGAGACTCGAACCACGGTTGGCCATGTGGGAGTCCAGTACCTTAACCATTAGGCCACCTGCTGGCTCCTCTGCTATTTATTTTGAAGAAGTGTATTTATTTCCCTTCTTTCCTTATGGTAGAACGTCATCAACCACCACAACACACAGCCAGAAGGAAATGAGCATCTCTGAGACGGAAAAAGCCCTGAGCCAGTGGGGGCTGCTCCTCACAATGGACATGAAGGCAGTCCTTCCCTGGCTCAAATGAGCATGTAGATTTGGCGTGGTCATTGATAGAAGATTGGACTTTAATTTCCTCCAGGGAGATCCCTCTCTCTGTCTTATTCGTATTCAGTGCATTTCTCCCAGCTCCCTCCACCATGAAATGACTTGGAGCCAATTAAGAGCCTTCTGCTTCCTCATCAGTGATATTTATGACTATGGAAATATTTATGATGCATGGAGAGGGCTTGGGTCAGGGAGGAGAATGAGCTTTTGCTGTCCTTGTAAATGGGATGTGTCTCCTGCTTGTTTGTGCCAGGGTTGTAAAAAGGAAGAGTGCAGATCATATAGTTTAGGGTTGCCTTTTTTCTCTCCCAGCTATCCTTTGCATTCTGGCTCTGAATTAAGTGGTGATAAACTCGTTTTTATTTCTAACCTCCTTGCTAAGAATGAAGGAGACATTTTGGCTTTCTGGACACATTGGTAGTGTCACCTCCTTTTTCTGAGCCTGCCCTCAAATGCCCTGTCCATGCTAGAATGATGGCACACTAGGGGAGGGAAATTTTAATCCAATGGCAGAAATTTCTGCATTCTGTAAGAGGCCCGACAGCTGCTGAAAGCCACCTAGATGCCTCTCCTAAAGGAAGGGCTAGAGTCATTTTATGTTTTTGGTAAGGTTGCCAGGGAAGCAATCCTTACCTCGAACTGTCCATTTTCTTTACCCTAACTACATGCTATTATCCCCGTCACTCAGGATTCTCCTTTCTCCTTGCCAGGCTGAAGGCCTCTACCTGGCTTTGGGGTCCCATCCTCTGTCTCATAGCTGGCTTATCTCTGTCTACCAGTGCTCCATGCAAATGCTTCTTCCACTCCTGCCCACAGACACTGCTTCTCTCTCTTCTTTAATACTGAAGCACATTTTATAAAAATACACATAGGTATCGATCACACTTCTGTTTCAATAGGTATATCTAGGAATATCAAACTGCCCTTTCGTGTGACTGCCCCCTTTTCCCTCCACTTCTGAAATGTTTGAAACCTGTACCCACACCTTTGCTTCCTCACTCCTAGCCCTCTGTTCATGTTCTCACTGCAGCGCGGAGGTCCTGAAGGCCACCATCGACTGCTCATCTGGCAGACAGAGCAGCCCCTCCTCAGTCCTCCCTCTGATCCCGATGACCGGTCACCTCCCCCTTGACTTCTGTGACTCAGCAACGCTCCCACCACTTCCCCCAAGGCTGCCATTCTGCTTTTCCTTCATGGACTTCATTTTTCCTTCCATTTCCTAAAGTTGGTCATTGCTCAAAATGGCGTCCTATGGCATCTCTTCTCCCACCACAATTTCAGCTCTCCTGTGGACAGTGACATCTGAAGTCTTGTGTCTAGCTCTCCCCTCCTCTCTGATGCTCAGCCCCCTCATTCCAAGTAGCTCCCCCAGACACCTCTTCCCAAGTCACCTCACACCTAACACCAACCTTCCCCCATAAGCAAAGAGGCATCAGATGTGGTTTCTGCCCTCAGGGAGCTTATAGAGACGCACACACTGATTCCGGAATGTTCTGTATCAAACCCTGAGAGGTAATTAATAGCAAAGATGATGTTGAAAGACATACTGTATGACAAGATGTTGAATGAGTGGTGTTGAGGGGCCAGCGAGTGCTGCAGTGGTGAAGGCGCTGGACTCCCACATGGCCAACCATGGCTTGTCCTGGACCTGAAGGCTTGAGACTTGTGGTGTGTGTGTGTGTGTGTGTGTGTGCAGACTTGTGCTGTGTGTGTGTGTGTGTGTGTGTGTGTGTGCCCAAAATCCTGAGAGAAGAATGGAGGAAAAGGGTTGTGGCATGGCCATCTCCCATTCCCCCACCCCCCACTGGAAGGGATTTCTCACTTTCTCTGTCTCTCTCTGTGTCTTTGAGGAGCACACATGCCGTATAGCAAACATCTCTCTCTAAAAAATACCAAAAAACAGAACCTGAGTGGTGCTTTATAACACTATTGCCTACTGAAGCAGAGAGAAACCATGGGCTATGTTGCCCCAACAAGGTCTCATCGAATGCAGGTCAGCTAGTTCATTAGGGAGGGACAGAAACGTGTTTATTCCTGACAGGCAGAGCAAAGAAAATTCTCTTCTACCCACACCCAACCACTCAGGTCATGATGCTTCTTCACCTGAGGCAGTACTGCTCTTCTAGGGAGATGCTGGAGGCCTTTTATCATTGTCAGTTGTCACAATAATGTGTGTGTGCTAGTAACATTTAGCATGTGGAAATCAGAAATGACAAATGTCTTGCAGTGAGAGTTCATCCCATGTCCTATTGGCAGCACATAAGTTGAAAACACCACATGTAGGGGGGCCATGGGAACCTGACTTTCTCTTGCATCTCCATCCCCCCTAAGAACCCCACCTTGGCTTGTAAGACATGAGTAGAATCCACATGCAATGGCTGGAATTGCCCTCCTGTGTAGGTGACTAGTGCCTAATAGACAAACCACTCACCGAGGGCCCCTGCTGCCTAAGAGACAGAAAGGGAAGTTCAGCTATACCGAGCTTAGTCACAATTTTGCAGGCAGAAGATCTAAAAAACATCAAGAAATCTAAAAAATTTTAAATTTTAGCATAAAGCTTAATGTTAAAATCAAAAATAAAATTGTATATGGACTTCATACAAAGTCAGTCCCTGTAAACACATCAGTGCTGAGGGCCAGCGAAGACACTCAGACCGCAGGAGCATGCCCTAGAACACTTCGAGTGCCTGACTGGGATAGTACGTCCACAGAACTCCATAAACGCCTGACTGTGGAGTTGCTGGGTGTATTCTCCATGCTGGAGAGGTTGGTCTCCCTGAGGCGAGACTGGAAAGGAGTGTGATAAGGACACCTGGAACCCAGTCGATGGTGTTCTAATGTCCGGGAAGACCAGGTCAGTGTGAGTCTGTCGGCCCACACGTGGCCATCTGGTGATACTATGTCCCTGGCGCTGGCTGGACACTGGGATTCAGTAGTGAAGGAGGCAAGTCCTTGTCCTCTGGACTTATATTCTGGGGCCAGGGAGGGGCAAACAGAGGAAAATACCACAGAGAGATATGTCCATTTCTACATCCAGACAGACATACAGATAATTGCAGGTCAGGGACAGCCAAGAGAAAAGCAGAGTAATTGGGCATTTTATCTAACCCTCTCAGGGGAGTGGGGATCTTGGTCACTGGTGGCCCAGGTCTCACCAAGGCTGGAAGAAAGGAGGCTAACCACTCCCCTTGCTCTGGCCCCTGTCCCAGCACCCCCACTCTTAGCCCAAGGGCTGAACAGGCAGAAGAATCCTGGCTGGGGAAGGGGTGAAGCCAAGGGCCAGGAAAATCCCGAGTCAGAGCCAGGGATTTCAGGCCAACTGG
>NW_006159751.1:3226692-3257805 GCF_000334495.1 Tupaia belangeri chinensis
CAAGGGGGGGGGGGGGGGGGGCAGGATGATCCTGATTGGTCACTAGGGAAAGGGCTGGTGTGCACATTCTTTGCCTTATTGACTGTCAGGTCTGTGGGGGTGTGGCCTGATTTACAGGAACAAGGTATTATTTTATGAACAATTCAGCCTGGGTCAAGAGGGTGTGTATGACTCAGTCAGGGTCCCAACAGGAAACAGATGTCACATACACGAGAATAACTTGGACGATGAGTTTACAAAGGTGTAGGTGAGATGCGGGGGAACCACAAGGGGTGTTGCGGTGATTCCGCAGTTGGTCAGGAGAGCTGTGACCATCCCAGGCCTTAAGTGAGGGGAATGGGAAGTGGATATTGAAACCAAGAAGGAAAAAATTCCCATAGAGAAGGGTAGAGCTGTAACCGTGAGAAACACTGAGGGGTTACAGCCAGCCTGGGCCTCCTCATGTGGAGACGACCAGAACTACAAACTAAATGCGCTGACATTGCGACTTCTTAACCTGTCTTCTTCTTTGTTTTTTGTTTTTTTTTTTTTGGGAGGGTTTTGCTATAGGGTGTGTGCGCTCGCCAGACAGACAGAGATAGAGAGACAGAAAGCGAGAAATCATCCCATCCAGCCACACCACAATACCTCCTCCTCCATTCTCCTCTTGGGATCTTGGGCACACATGCACACACGCCTGGCTTGAGTTTAAGCCACCGAGTCCGGGACTTGAACCATGGTCGACTACATGGAAGTCCAGCGACATAGCCATTACACCAACTGCTGGTCCCAACCTGTCTTCTGTGAGTTCCCCATTGGCCAAAGCAAACGAGAAATCAGAAGATAGGAAATGGGGTGGGAAGAGTGAACAGAAGATATGCAGCACCCAGTGGTCAGCAGGCAAGGACAGACGCGATCCTGTTACTGGAAAGAAACACCTTCCATTGTAAATCAAGAACCCAGTCTCCCCTGGTACTGGCTGGCTGAGGAAGGATGGGGAATGAGCCCCAGCCACCCCTGCCCCTGCCCTTGCTGTGATATTTCTCTCGCCTACTACCTGCAGTGTTCCTCTCTGGTCTATTTCTCACCATGCCACTGTCTCTGACCACCACCTTCTCTGGCCTGTCATTCTCTAACGGTCTTTCTGCTTTCCCCCTCACCCTGTCCACTCTGGACCGTGCAACCAGAGTATTTCCAATGTGCTGATCTGAGCATGTCACTTCCTTCCATAAAACCATCTCACCTTCACATAGCATAGCATCTGACGTAAATCCAAACAGCTCATCCTGGCTTCCACGATCCTTTATGATCTGGCTCTGGTTTACATTTCCAGGGTTTTTGTTTGTTTGTTTGTTTGTTTGTTTTGTTTTGTTTTTGCCATTTCTGTCCCAATTAGCTCCCCTTTTTATTCTCAACCTCCTCTCAATAAACCCTCCTCTGCAAATCTGGCTGACTGGGCTCCAGCCATACAGACTGCTCTCTGATCTTGCTGTGACCCCAGGGCCTCTGCCCATGCTGTTTCTCCTCCTGAAAGTCAGGAAGTCAATTCTAACTCCACTAACTGTCTTATTCTTTATTCCTTTGTCATTGGCTGCCCTTGGGAAAGGTTTGGTGCCCCTCCTATTTGCTCTCATAACACTCTGACCCTGCCCAAATCACAGTATTTATTTATTTTGACTAATTCAGTAAATATTTACTGAGTACCTGAAATGCACCAAGCCCTTCCCGTCTCAGGGCCTTCACTCCTGCTATTCTTTCTGCTTCACATAGTCTTCCCTTCACTCTGCATCTGCCTAATTTATCTTTTGAGTCTCAGCTGAAATTTATTTCCTACGAGAGCTTCTCCCTCCCTCTTATTGTCTCCCACAGCATCCTGTGTGATCTGGTTTATTTGACACCTGTCTCCCCTCTGCACGTGGGAAGGGGCCAGGTCTGTTTCGCTCACTGCTGAGTGCCCATCCCTAGCTCCGAGCCTGGGGCCGAGCCTGGTGCTTGTGACATACACGGTGAGGGGAGGGAGGCGATAGAGTTCTTCCCTAAGACCAAGACAAGGAATAAAGGACTGAAGAAAGGACGGAATGTATTCCAGGGGCTGGATTCAGGTTTTATGGGCCCTTAAGCTCAGCGATTTGGGGAGCTCTTTAAGAAAAATACAAATTACCAAACTAAAATGAGGTATAAGTAATCTCTAGATTGAGGGAAAAAAAGTGGCAATAAATTGTAAAAATTTTATTTAGATTGAGAAAAAAAAGTGGCAATAAATTGTAAAAATTTTAAAGCTGAAAAAAATCACAAATATGGAAAATAATATAATCTGGAAATATAATGTTTTGTTATTTACCTGTCTAGCACACTGCTGGTTAGTAGTCCCCTCTTATCCATGGGGCATGTGTTCTAAGTCCCCATTGGATGGCTGAAACCCAGGAGAGTACTGAACCCTACAGAGACTCTGTCTTTTCCTATACATTCATACCTATGATAAAGTTTAATTTATAAATCAGATAGAGATGGGGCCCTCAAGTGATGCGATTAAGACACTGTACTTCCACATGGTTGACTGTGGTTCTAGTCCCAGACCTGATGGCTTGAAAATAATGTATGTGTGCAAATAATGTATGTGTGTATGCCTAAAATCCTGAGAGGAGAGTAGAAGAGAAGGGATTGTGGTGTCGCCATCCCCCTGGGGAGGAGCGGTTGATTGCTTACTTTCCTACTCTCTGTCTCTGTCTCTGTCTCTCTCCAGCAAGCACACATGCCCTATGGCAAAAATCTAAAAAAATAATAAAATAAAAATTAAACATAGTAAGAGATTAACCCTAACTAATAACAACATAGTAAAATAAAAATTAAGCACACTAAGAGATTAACCCTAACTAATAACAACATAGAATAATTATAATGTACTATACTAAAAGTTGTGTGAATGTGGTCTCACTCTCAGAATATCTTACTGTACTCCACTCGCTATTTTCTGGCCAGGGCTGACCACAGATAACTGAAACTGCAGAAAGTGAAGCCATGGCGAAGGGGAGACTACGTTAACAGTTCCTTCTACAGTTTTTAGCTGAATACTCTTTTTAGCTCCTCCTTCTAGACAACAACTTGGTGATTTTTCTGTATAGAGAAAGGAAGAGAATTAAGTCTTTTTTTCTAGCATAGCAAAAAGTTATATGTATTATTGACGGTTGAGATGCATGAGACATGTGACTTCATAGCCAGATGTGCTTGCTGTTTGTAGGACTGCTATGTTTATATCCAACAGACATAGGAATTTTGATAAATCTCATTTGGCATCATTTCCATCAGAAGACAGCAAGAAAGTGTAACATAAATTGTATTATTGCTGCATTGCTCAGCGTATTCTAGTATATGTGAGTAGGCATCAGTGAGACCTAAATCCTGCCCTTCTAATTTTACACCTCAGATAATTGTGAGAACTTCCCACAGACTAGCTATTAGCTTTAAACAATTCAATATTTTTTAAAAGTTATTTATTTAATTTTATTTATTATTATTATTGTTACTACTATTTTAAAATTTGCTATAGGGCACACATACTTGTGAGAGAGAATGAGAGAAATAAAGAAAGTGAGAAAACAAGCTACCAGGTCTGGGACTTGAACCATGGTTGGCCATGTGGGAATCCAGCACCATGACCACCACACCATCTCCTGGCCTCAATTTTTTTTTTCCAAGTTTATCTACTTATTCCTTGAGTGAGAGAGATAGAAACAGCATCCCCAACAGGGTCTCGACACTGCCCTCTACCTCTCACCTCTGTCAGCCTGGATCCTGGGCACAGGGAGCCCTGCGTGCTCAGGGAGGCCTCTGGATGCGACCCAGCAACTTTCCTAGATGGGGCTGCCTCACAGAGCTTCGTGTTTTACTGCTGCACCACCATCCGGCCCTAATTCAAATCCTGTTCCCCTTCCATTACCACATCCTTCTAGTGCCAGGTTCCATAGGACATTCAAGTCCGAAAGGAGTTTTGGCCCTGAACTTTAGTGTCACAATGCCAGGGAAGGTGGCACCAGGGCCAGTAGCAATATTCCTAGGAGCCATTTCTGCACTGGGATGGCTAGCAAAAACTAACTTTATACAAAGCGACTGCAAACCTCTAAATATATCTTGCAAACCCCCAACTTCAATTGTATTCCCAGTTTAATTTCCCCTTATCCAGATCTCCCAAACACCCGTGGCCACTTCAGTGTCAGCCAACGTGAAAGAAAGGTGACAGAGGGGAAGTCTAAGAGAAAAGAGAAAGCAGTCTTAACTGAGTGTGGTTAAAATGGCTGATTTTTGCAAATTTTACAAAAACACATGACCACATGAACAAATTGCTAGGGACTCTTTCAGAACTTGGCCTAATGGGTGGCCCCAAACACCAAACATCAGAACTTCATGGTAATTTGCTCTGCCTAGATCTTATTCATTGTTATGTGCTACCCTAGCACCACACCTAGCATACAGTAGTTGCTTAATAAATAAGTACCGAGGGAGGGAAAGTGTGCTTGGCCTCGTTACCAGAAGATACTTTCTTCCTCCAGGAAAGCACGTCTCATTTTAAAGCAGTCACTCACAGAATAGTTGAGCAGAGTTGTCTAAGGCAATGGGAGGGGTGGAAGGGGACTGCCTGGCAGGGTACGTTTTCCCATCCCGTCACCACTGGGCAAATAAGCCCTCGCCAATGTGTCAGCTGCCCTCATTAGCAGTGAAGCTGCCCCGGCTGCCCTCTCGGGATAATTCTAATTGGCTCCAATCAGGGAGAGCCAGGCCTGGGCTTTATTAACAGTGACAGCAGCACTATCGTTAGAAGAGCAGGTAGAAAGGTCACATTGGAAACACCATTTCCAAGCGCAGAGTAATTACCGACAAAGCTCATAGCTTTCACAGTTATGCTGAGGAATCTTTATTTATTCAGCCCTGCCGCTAGGTATCTTCCGATTTCCCACTCCATTACCTTCCTTGTGGTGTGTGGGGAGCGGTCTAAGGTGGTCCCACACACAGTTTTCCTCATGGCCTTGTTCCCCAAGCAGGAAGAGTCAGGAGTCTCAAGGTCTGGTTATAGGGGTCTCCAATGCTGAAGGAGTCTAAAATTCTAAGACAGGGAGAGTGGGCTGCAGTTCCAGACAAGAACGAGCCATTGGTTTAAACGTGCTGGTGAATGAGAACCACGTACATATCAACTTAAAAAGTATTTATTTCCACCATGGACAAGAGACAGAGAGACAGACAGCCCCCCCACCCCCAACACACACACACACCAGAGTCCAGCTTTAGCCAGCCCTGGCTTATGGGCATACACATGCCTGGAATATTCAAGGAACTTTCGGGATATCAACCTAGACCCTTCCCACTTGGGTCAGTCTCATAGAGCATCACATTCTACTACTGGACCATCTGTCCTCTTCTCCTTTTTTGAAAATATAAATTAATAAAGTATTTCCTGGGATCAGCAGATGGCGTGATGGTTATGGCGCTGGGCACTCCCACATGGCTGACCATGGTTCAAGTCCTGGACCTGGTGGCTTGCTTTCTCACTTTCTCTCTCCCTCCCTCTCTCTCTGTGTGTGTGTGTGTCTGTGGTCAAAATAAAATAAACAAATGAATAAATAAAATTAAGTAAATAATTTTAAAACATTTAAAAATAAAGTATTTCCTTCTTTTACAAGAGCGAGAGATGAGAGAGGAAGAGAAAGACAAGTATCCTCAACAGGGTCTCACACTGCAATACCCCCTCTCCAGCTTTCCCAATCAACCAGAATCATGGGCACACATGCCCAGGGTGTACAGGTGAGCCAGGGAACCGAACACGCATCTTCCATGTGTGTTACCACTGCACCACGGAGCTGACCCCATGTCACCTCTCTCAGGAGCTCATCTGCTGCACACTTAGTGAAACTGCCCTGACCCTCAGACTCTGTGATGGGACTCACTGCCTCGTCACTTATTTGCATAGTGATCATCTTCCATGGATTGCGGGCTGGAGGCAGAGCAATACCAGCCAGAACCGTGACATGACCAAGACTACAAAAAGCAGAGCCACGCTCCTTGAGTGCACTGACCAAGTCTTATTCATATTTATATTCTTGGTTATTTTCCTAGCACAGAGCCTGTCATTTATGACACTGGTAATAATGAGACATGGGCAGTAACAGTAGTAAGTTTTACTATCATGCAGTAGTAATGGCATATCAAAGTGGTTAAGTTTGGCTTATTGGAGTCAAACTAGTTCAAATTCTAGCTCTACCACCATGTTAATAAGCTTTGGCTGTACAGAAATCCCCAAACAACAGTGGCTTAGACATTAAATACTTATTTCTTTTTCATGTAAAATTCTAGAGGTGGTCACCTCAGGACAGCTGAGTTGACTCAGCTCCACGGAGTCCTGCAAGGCCCAGGATCCTGCTATGTTGTGGCTCTGCTTTTTCTAGTCTTGGTCATGCCATGGCTCTGGCTGGTACTCCTCTGCCTCCAGCCATCAAGTCTATGTTTTCCCATCAGGAAAGAGGAAGAGAGAGAAGGCCGACAATTCCAGGAAGCTGCACACATTGCCCTTGTTTACATCCTACCACCCACACTTTAGTCACATGGACACACCTAGCTTCAGCGCGTCTGGAGAATGTAGTCTGAATTCTAGAAGGCCCCGTGCTCAACTAAAAAATGGAAATCTAGGGAACCAGCAGTTAGCATAATGGCTATGTCGCTGGACTCCCACGTAGTCGACCGCGATTTGCGTCCCAGAGCCGGTGGCTTAAAACTCACGCCAGGTGTGTGTGCGTGCGTGCCCAAGATCCCGAGAGGAGAATGGAGGAGAAGGGATTGCAGCGTGACCATCCCCCCTGGGGGGTGATTTCTCGCTTTCTGTCTCTATGTCTCTGTCTGGCTGGCGAGCGCACGTGCCCTATAGCGAAAAACCTCTCCATAAAAAAAAAAAAATGGAAATCTATTGCCAGCTGTGTGAGCGGGGAAGTGAATTACCCTCTGGTCCTCCATTTCCTTATTCAAGAGTTAGTGGAATACAAGCAAATACCTTAGAAAGTGCCTGGCATCTCCTAAGGGTTCAGTTTTATGTTATTCTCTTACTTTAGTTGTGGCTGGGCTGGCAAAAAGAGGTGGCCCTTGTAGGGAGGTTGTTCATTTGAATCAACCTGTCTGAATCTGAGTCTTAACTAGAGCCACTAACCTGCTGTGGGACTTGGGGTGTTACTTACCGTTTCTGAGCTTTAGTTTTCTCATCTATAGAACGAGCTGTAATCCTTTCTTAGTAGGAAGAACTGTGAGGACAATTTGAGATACTGTCTGTAAAAAAGCATTTAGCATAGAGGCAGGGCCAGTCACCATTCTGCATTGAGAACAAAGCCACTAGAAAGTTCTTGACTCTCGAAGTTTAACAAGTTCCAAACAATAAATATTCTGTAAGTGTTGGCTTATTCTATTATTACTAATCAAGACAAGCCTGAGTGACCTTGAGATCAACTCTGCAGAGGATGGTGGAGAAATTTCCACAGGATTCTGCCCAGCCACTGGTTTCCAAAATTCAACTCATCCTAAGGGGCGGGACTGCTGTTGTAACCAGGAGGCAATAAATGAACTTGGCCTACAGCAACTGCATGAGAATGTTGCACTTGAATTCTTTCCAAAAGGAGCTGACCTTAAATGCAGCGGGAACACCCTTTGTCTTCCTGCTTGTTTTCACTCCCCCCACTGCCCCCCAAATTGTCAGTCATTCCATCTACGGAGGTGCTTTGCACAAAGGGGTCAGGCAAGAAGCTCCAGGGCAAGGAGTCCCAGCCAGCCCTAGCAGGCCCTGGGGGGCTGTGCCCAGGCTGTGTTTGGGCTGGGACTGCCTATTCCCTCAGACAGAAGTTGTGGGGGAGTGGAAAATAAGCCAGGATCAGGTTAGGCAGACCGCAGCTTGATGAAACAAGACGCTTTACCTATCTGCTGCTCTGGCTTCTGGGATTAGCTGGCAGGTCCCCAGAGTATCCCGGGGATTTGTTCTCAGGAGGCCCACGGCTCCAAGGAGTGGCAAGATTTACAGGCACAGGGCCTCCCCATTGTTGGTTCTGCTGCTTATAGGAACCGAACTGGGACCCTGTGCCTTTTACCCTGTGTGTGCACAGGCCATCTCAGTGCCAGCTGAGTGGCTGCCAGGGATCCTCCATGAATAATTATGGCTCCCGGGATGTCCTCCCCACTCACCTTTTCCTCCACACTGACTGCCCCATCAGTCACCTCAGCTGCCGGCGACTCCTGGGCAACCTGTCTGCCAACAGCACCTCTATTTGATATCAGAAAACCCCCAGCTGAATCAAGAATCTACTTTTCTGCAGTCTGCAAGAGAATGTATCACTTGAAGCGAAAAATTAGGAGCACCCTCAGTGACTGAGGAAAGGAGAATGGTTGCACACGTGATGGTCCCAGCACTTCAAGTGATATTATATCGCGGCTATTAAAAATGTAATCATGGAGATTATGTGGTGACTTGGAAAAATGCTTACAGTATGATGTTAAGTGAAAATATAAAACCTCATCTTTGTCGTGAGCATAACTGTAAAAATCCTATGCGCATCTGGACAAGGACAGACAGGAACACCAAGAGAGAAAACGGCGGTAGAATAGAGGGTACAATTTCCCTTCCATGTACTCTAGTATCTGTTCCTGTTCCATTAAGAAAAGTGTTTTATTGGGCCAGCAGAAATGTCATGATGCATTTTTGCATTGATAAACAGAAAATACACCATGACTTTTCTGACTAAGCAATAAAATCTTGTTGTCCACCCTATCATGAGCTCCCCACCACTATCCTGAATCCCTGCCAAAAAGGACAAAGAACTCAAACCACTGGAATATGCTAGTCCAGATCCTTTGCTTAATTCCAATCAATAGTCTCAGGAAAAGACAGGACTATTTTACGGTGAAAACAAACCCATATGAGCTCAGTTCCTCACCCATTCTCCTCCCAGTAGGTGGTGACTGATGGAAGCTGCTCCTTAGGGACCAAGCCAGTCAGATTCCCTGCAACCAGGCCTGTAAACAACTTGGAACTCTTCAGGCCGATGTCTGAATTCCAGTTCCCTACAGCAGGCTTATCTGAAGTGGGCATCAGAGGCAGGGCCAGTCACCATTCTGCACTGGGAACAAAGCCATTAGAAAGTTCTTGACTCTTGATTTGGCTGAGTGAACAGGTGAAAGAAAACATCATCACTTAACCACGACCCAGAATGCCAGGAGCCACTTTAAAACCATTCCTGCCACCAGCTCTTTGTGTAAGCCTGGGAACATCACTGGGATCCGATTGTAACATGCCTATGATGGCTTTGGGCTGGAAACCATGAAAACCATGATGCTAAGTACTTTGCAAACAGGAAGCATGAGCCATTGGGAAGAATATGGGATCTGGAGTCAGAAAGTCTGGATTCAAGCCAGGTCCCTGTTCCTCATGAACAGCGTGACTTTAGGCTCCTAGATTTTGAGTCTCGGGTTCCTCATCAAGACAATGGAAAAAAACACTTCACTCTCCTGGATTACTGTGAAAATCCAGCGAATTTATAAAAAAAAAAAAAAAAAAAAGGCTTTACATGCACTAATTAGCTGGGGCTGCCATAAAATCCCATGGATCAGGTGGTTTAAACAACAGAGATTTATTTTCTCACAATTCTGGAGGCCCACAGCCCAAGATTACGGTGTCAGCACTGTGGCTCTGAGGCCTCCCTCCTGGGCTTGTCATGTGGTCTTTCCTCTGTGGGCCTCTCTGTCCTAATCTCCTCTTCTTTCAAGGACACCAGTTACAAGGGATTAGGGCCTACCCTAATGACATCATTACCCCTTTAATGACTGTGTCTCTGTCCTGTTCTGAGGTACTGGGTGGGCTTTAGGACTCAGGACACAATTCAGCCTGTAACAGGACAATGTAACTTTTTCTGGGCGTATCCAGGCCCGCCCATGATGGGCATTTAGAACACAATAGGAAGCAGCCTTGCTCACCTGTTTCCATTACAGCATCGGTGCAGAGGAGCAGAAGGCACCTGCCAGGATGCCAGCTTAGTCCCTGCTGCTGCAGGGCTAGGCTCTTCTGAGGCTGGGCTGCCCCCAGTCTTGTTCGACAAATAAATGAGCTGTCTTCCCTTTGGATTTGGAATGCTTTTTTGTAGGAAAGAAGTTGTCAAATCTGTAACAGTTACTAACTCAGGGGAGACAGGTGCATATGGGCTGTGGGCGTTTTGTCTCTGTTCTCACAAGTGTCTTCTGGAAGCCTCATTCAGGCTCTTTGAGGTCCTCTCACAGCTGAAGGGTAAATTATCAGGAGGTAGGTCAGGTCACTTTCCCTCTAAATTCTTCCCCAAGTATTTGCTTTCACCTGCTTGGAGAGAGCAGTAATAAATATTTAGCAAGGATCTCCTTGGTGCCTGGGGCTGTGCTAGGGACTGGTTGGAATGCAATGCTTCACTGGGTCTGTTCAGTAAACAAAGATATTGCAGGACCCACAGGAGGAGGAGAGAGTGCCCACGGACCAGGAACTGGAAAGCACTTGTCAGGAAGAGGCTGTTTATAGATTTAAGGAAGAGACAAACCCTAGTTACCTGCAAGCCATCTTGTGAGTGGCACAGAGCGTATCTCTCAACCTGCAGTCACGCTGGGGCCCAGTGTTCCATGGTGGCAGGGGCGGCTGTGGGCTCAGCACCTTTTATGGAAAGAAAGCTGGATTCTGACGTGGGACCACTAGATTTACTCTCTTTCTAACTATCTAGAATTTACCCTCGCAGAGAGGAAATCTAGCTGTAGTAATGTACCCCCTCCAAAGTGGCGTTCTCTTCTTAGCAAAATGTAAAGAGCATTGCTGTTACTGTTTTTTTTTTTTTTTTTCCTCCCAATTCTGGAAATAAAACTGCACTTGCCTTTGGAGAACTCATTCTACTTGGTTCAGGTGGGGCTGACCTTGGAGTCTCCCCAAACACAGGGAGTGGAGTCTCTGAGGTCCTTGGCCTGGCCAATCAGAATAGTCCTCAGGTCCTTGGCACAGTGATTGGCACAGCGTTGGGCACATGACTCAAGCACGACCAATCAGAGTCAGCTTCAGGCCTCAGTGTGGCAGCCAGAGCAGAGCAGCTCTGCTTTTCTTCTGATTAGCAGGGTCTAAGGATGTTGTGGAGCTGCTTGCAGCTCTCTTCTCCAGTATCGGGGAGGCACAGGAGAAGCTCCCTCATCTGGAGGCAATGAAGCCACGTGCAAAGAGAAGAGAGATGGGAACTAAAGGCCATCTCAAAGATGTGAGAGCCCCTGGGTCCATCTCCCAAGGGCCGATAAATTTCCTATTTGGTCATGCTCTGAGAGCTGAGTTTCCATCACTTGCATTGGAAGACTCCTAGCTGTTGTAGCTGTGTTTGTACTAACACTCCTGACACCGTCAGCTTTCTTCATGCTCAGCCACGTGTTTACCCTTGGCTGTGGCCTTTATTCTTAAGAATCTTGACCAGAAAATCATTTAGCACTTGAACCCTTTCCTTGATGTCTTTGACCTTTAAACTCTAGTTTTTATTACTTGGTTTCTTTTTTCTCCTACTACTGATAAAAATTGACGAATAAGGTTTCATTGGAAAACATAATAATACGTATTTATGGTTTATAGTGTGCTATTTAGAAATGCGTGTATACAGTGTGTAATGATCAAATCAGGGTAATTGGCACACCTCAAGCACTTATTGTTTTCTGGAAATATTCAAACTTTTCTAACTATTTTAAAATATAAATTACTGTTAACTATAGTCACATTACTATGCTATAGGACACTAGAGCTTAATCCTATCTAACTATATTTTTGCACCTACTGACCAATCCCTCTCTATCTCTCCACCCCTACTCTTCCCAGCCTCTGGTCACCATTACCCTTCTCTCTGCTCTGCGAGGAGGGAGTCTGCAGGGCATTATACTACAGTGAAGTAAGCCAGGCCCAGAAAGACAGATACCACAGGTTCTCACTCAGATGTGAGATCTGCCCCTTGCTTTCTGAGTATGTATTTTCCAGTCACCCTTGGGAATGTAGAGAGTATCCCAGTGGGGCCAGCAGGTGGCATGGATCTCACATGGCTAACTCTGTGGTTCAAGTCCTGGCCCTGGCAGCTTGAAAAACATGCTGGGACATGTGGGTGCATGCCCAAAATCCCAAGAGGAGGACAAGGGATTATACTATGGCCATGACCCTGGAGAGGTGCTTTCCATTTTCCGGCTCTCTGTCTCTCTTTAGCAAGTGCACACACCCTCTGGAAAAAAATTTTTATAAAGAGAATCCCAAGTGCTAGAAGTTGATTTCTGCTTCAAAGGTACTCTCTTAGTCTGCTATTGTATTACTTACGGGAATACCCAGGAGTGGGTGATTTATGAAGAATAAAAGTTTATAGAATTCATGATTCTGGTGGCTGGAAAGTCCAAAGGCATCACAGAATGGGGGAGGGCTGAATTTGAGCACAGGAGAGCATGGCCTGTATCCATGTGGGTCTCTGCCTGACTCATCCTCTCCTTATAAACGAACCAGCACTCAATCATGCGCCCCCACCCTAACCCACCAATCACTAGTCTCTTCCCAAAGCCTCACCTTTCAACACCATAATTGGACCACATTTCCACATTTGAAATCCTTTTATGATGGCTCAATGTGTGACTATGCCAGGGACGTATTCGAACTGTGGTAGGGATTTACCATGTGTTACACGGACAATCTGGCTCTTTGGGCTACAGAGAGACAGCTCATGGGGGATGGGTAGAATGAGGACCTCTGGCTTAGGAAAGTGCAACCTGCCTCCATAACTCTGCCAGTCTGGGTTCCTTAGCCCATATTTCTATCTATGGGCTCCTAACCCATATCTCAGCCCAGCCCACCTGTTCTCTCCAAGTTGCCCTGTGGTCCCCTGGCCTTTTCATATGCATGTCATTGCAGCCTCAGAAACATGCCAGCTCCTTTCCTGGTGTCCTATCGTCCGCCTGGATCTAAACCTGAGGGACTCTATTGAGTTATCTCACCAGTGACAATAACAGTTTACATTGGGTTTGGGACTGGGGCTCAAGATTCACTGGGAGAGACGGCTTCTCTTCCAATATTCTCTTTGGTTTAAGCTTGTGGAACAAGAGTCCGTTTCTGCTCCAATGTCTTAATAAAGCTTTTCTAACTCAATTTTCAGAGAGAATAACAGTCCCCCCTGAACATTTGATCTGCAGCATCCTCTGTTTCCTTTTGCACGAGGTATGTGTATTGTTTTTCCTCTGCTAAGTAAGCCTGGCAGCTTGGGTTTCTCTCCCCGCTCTGTGACATAGCATGAGGATTTGGACAGGAGCCTGACTATTATCTTTCCTTTAATGTTTCTGTTTGTGTTGCTGTCAAATTGTATCTTCTTAAAGGTTGTTTCCTGTCCTTTCTTAGGAGCAGATAAAACAACCAAGTGGCCATATATCTTAGGCCCTATCTGTATAAAATGCCTTTTATTATTGATGAAGATATACTATTCCAGGAGACGCACCTGCTTATCCAGGTCAAGAGCTGGAACCTTTCTCCAGGCGGTGTTCTGCCTGTAGCCCCACAGTGATGTGAATACAAAGCAGTCTTCACTGCAGGTGTTCAGCACACAGGCTGTAACCCAAGGGCAGCGTATGCCGGGCAGCCTATGCCATGCCGCAAGAAGAGATTCGTTTTCTGCCTTAGCATCTGGGGTTCCAGCTAACCCAGAGGAGGAATGCAAAGGCAAGGGCCTGGATAGTAACCCTTGCTCTGTACCCTTGCATTTCTTTTAAGATGAACATTTATACAGTCAGGTGCCACATGCCCAGGATGTACTGCATCCATGACAGTGGTCCGTAGGCTTGCAGGAGGCCACACCACACAGCCCAGGTATGCAGGAGGCTATACCTCCCAGGTTTGTGTGTGTACACTCTGCGGTGTTCACACCATGAAGAGATTGCCTAACAAGCACTTCTCAGGGCATTTCTCTGTTGTGAAGTTGGCTGTAATTTGTTGAGAGTCTGTTAATGTACCAAGTACTTTAAGTGCTTGACATAATATTATCTAAACCAAAATGAATTTTATGGCGTAGAGAATATTATTCCTATTTTATTTGATTTGATTAAAAAGAATTATTTAATTTTATCGTTATTATTAAATTTACTGCAGGGTACATGCACTCATCAGAGAGAAACAGAGAGAGAAAGGGTAAGTGAGAAAGCAAGCCTCCTAGTCTGGGACTTGAACTTTGGTAGGCCATATGCAAGTCCAGCACCTTAACCACCATGCCACTTATTGGCCCATTATTCCCATTTTATAAATGAACAAACTCAGAGCTTTAGAGAATGTTGAGAGGATGCCTGGAAGAAATGGAAAGAATCTCATGAAGCCAGAGGCAGCTGTGGGCTTTTGAGACTGGCAGGTGGCCAGCACACAGGGGGAGCAGTTGGGGGCCTGATGACCGCTAAAGATGGAAAGCAGAAATCTTGGAACAGGCTCCAAGAGGGTGGTCTGTGTGTAAATCTCCCTAATCCCCAGCTCCCCAGGGGGCAGCTCACCCACAAAGCCAGACACGTCCCCCAGTGGGATGGCAGGCAAGGAACTAGATATTATTTGCCAGAAATGACTGCTGAATTAGTGTTAGATTTTGGAGATTGTGTTGATTCCGTTTGTTAATATAATTTTGTGCCTATGAGCCTTACAAGACAAGAGCCCAAGGTCAAACTATCATTTGGTTTATTATAATAGTAATCCCCAGGCATTACATGTATTAAACAAAGCAAAATATCCATAAAACTGAAATTGAGCCCCTTGGGCCAGTAAGCAGAGGTTTCAGTCCTCTCCTTAGCCCCGTTGGTGAGTTAAATTCTTGAATGGCTCTCTGAGTTATCAACATGCCAATAAAATGTCAGTGTGCTGGATGAAATGCACACATTGATGCTAGGAGCCCAGGGCTAAAGCACTTTTTAATTGTTTGGCCATGGGTAGGGAGCCAGTCAGTAAAGAGCAGGCGCAAGGGCCGGGGCTGCTCTCATCTTTAGTTTTCAGCTTTGAGGGCCCTGTGACAGTATGGAATCCATTCCCCACTCTTCCACCCATAGGATTCACATCAGAGAGTCAGAAACAGGGCTATGCAAAGGGAAAGATCCAAGAAAACCCATAGGCACAGCTAGTAGGGCAGGGCCAGTGTAAATACGCCTGAGTGAACCAGCACTGCTGCATTTTTGTTTTTTAGAAAAAATTTTGCTATAGAGTGCTTGCGCTCACTGGAGAGGCAGAGACAGAGAGAAAGCTAGATATCATCTCCCAGGGCAGATGGCCACATCGCTATCCCTTTTCCTTCATTTTCCACTCTGTATCTTGGGGCATGCACGTACACACGCCTGGTGTGAGTTCTAAGTCGCGGGATCCAGGACTCAGACTGCGTTTGACTACGTGGGAGTACAGTGACATAACCATTATGCCATCTGGTTCTAGCAGGTCTACTTTTTAAGCATGGGTGGGACAGTGGTGCTGCCTTACCTCTGGAAGCGTTTGCTTTTTCTGAGTAGTCTCCCCATGTGCAGTGTGACCAGGATGGAAACTAGTGGCAGCTAGAACACAGAACGGGGATTCCTTCATCCTAGGGAGATGTCTTCTAGAAAACCCTACTTGTCTTTCCCCATAGAACAGCAATGGCTCCCTTTCCTTCTTCAGCCCACAGGTGTGTCTCAGAAGGCACTGAAGGCTCTCTGTCCCGGGGGACATGCTTTGGCAAGGATTTTTACATTTCTCTCCATGGACAGGCCAGGATGTGAGGATTTGGAAGCAGAACAACTTTTCTGTCTTAAGAACCTGGCCACCCCTTCTCAGCCTTGGTCTCTGTTTCTTTTTTCAACTCTCCTTTATTTTTGCTTAAATGTGAGAGAGTGTGTAAAAGGGAGATATGTCTATATAGCGACATCACGTATATCTGTGTGTGTGTGTGTTTTTTTTTTTTTAACAATTAAAGTATGAATTTACTTTGGTACAGAAACTTTTTGAAATACATACATAGTTTTCCTATTACACAAATTTCCATAGGCTTTTTTATTTTCTGAAGCATTTTTTAAATTAATTAATTAAGCATCGTCACAGCATACAAAATGTGATTTTCCATTCAGAATATATTGCATAGTGGCTTAATCATGCATGTTATCATCAATCATTTTCCATTTTTAGTTTCATATATATATATAGCTGGTAATTTCAAGAAAAGCAGTTTCTTTGACTTTAATAAATCAAAGAAATGCTGAGGAAATTTTCTTAAAACTTAAAGCCAGGGAACAGGTTAGGAATCTGTTTGAATAGTAGATACATGAACCTACCTACAGCTCAAGACTGGACAAAAATCCTTAAAATCAGAAAATAAAGCCTAGAAGAAAATCAACAATGTTTTAGTCAAAAGTCATAAAATGCTATTTCACCAGTTCAGTCTCATGTACTTAATCTATCTTCTGTTGTAGTTTAATCTTCCTGAATAAATTCTGGGATATAATATTCAACTCCAGACTTGTCCCTATAATTAATTTGGCCATTTTCTTAGTTTCTGAATTATTTCTGTGTGTCTATATTTAATTTTTCTGGTATAGCAGTCCCTTGAGAACTTCTTGGAGATCTGGTCTGGTGCTGGTAAATTCTTTCAGGTTTTGTTTATCTGAGAATGTTCTTTTCTTTTCTTCCCATATGAAGGATAACCTTGCTAGGTACAGTATTCTTGGTTGAAATTGCTTTTCCCTTAACACTTTGAATATATTTTCCCATTCTTTCCTCACTCGCATTGTTTCCAATGAGAGGTCTGCCGTTAGCCTGATGGGATATCCTTTGTAGGTAACTTAACATTTTTCTCTTGCCAATCTTAGTATCTTGTCCTTGTCTACAGTTTTGGTCAATCTGGCTATAATGTGTCTTGGAGAAGATCTTGGATTGATTCTATTTGGGGTCCTTTGTATTTCTTGGGACTGGATCTTTGAATGTCTCTCTAGGTATGAAAAGTTTTCTTGAAGGATTTCATGGAATAGATTATCAATGCCCTTATGAGTCTCTTCGCCTTTTGGGATACCAATTATCTGGATGTTTGGATGTTTGATGGTATCTAGTATTTCTCGTATATTATTCTCATTTTGGGGGGGCAATTTTCTCAGTCTTTGAGTTAGGGGGCTGGAGCTGAATTTTTAGTAGAAAATCTTCATTTCTCTTTTTTTCCTGAAATCACTAGTTCTCAGCAACAATGGTGGAGTCGTCTTCTCTCTGTGTGTCTGTTTATTTAGTTTACTCATTTGTTTCTTTTCTTTTTTTTTTTTAAGGGACTGGTTCTTTACTTCAAAAAGACACTTGTCAATATTCAATATCAAAACAGTTGCACTATTGGGTTTTCTCCCAATCAGTCCCAAAGAGGCCACATCAAAGGAGAGTACAATTTGGGACCAGCAGTTAGCATAATGGCTATGTTGCTGGACTCCCACGTAGTCGACCGCGGTTCAAGTCCCAGACCCGGTGGCTTAAACTCACGCCGGGCGCATGTACGTGCATGCCCAAGATCCTGAAAGGAGAATGGAGGAGAAGGGATTGCGGCGTGACCATCCCCCCTGGGGGGGTGATTTCTTACTTTCTATCTCTCTGTCTCTGTCTGTCTGGCGAGCGGACGCACCCTTATAGCAAAAACCTCTCCAAAAATAAATAAATAAATAAATAAATAAATAAATAGTACAGTTTAAGCCAATAAGCTGCAGGGTGTACAGCCAACAGACCTTATGGAAACCTCACCAGAAAGTGGGGATTGGATGGGAAGAGAAACTTTAGATCAGCACGCTGCCAGCCCACAGACTGTAGAGCTCTCACAGCCAGACGGGGTGGCCAGGAAATCCCAACCCCAGAGAAGCTAAGTTTTAATATACTGTAAAATTTAGAGTTTTGTACATAAGCTAGTCAAGACTTCTCCAGCACTGACTGATAACGAAGCACAGTGAGATGGCACTTTTAGAGGCAGCAGCTTCAGACCCAGAGGAGGGTGATGAGGTGAATTTCATCTGTGGCAAAAACATAATTTATTTCCTTTCTCTCCTTCTTTCTCTCTCTCTTTCTTTCGAGAAGGCAGGAGAGCAATTAAGTCATCATCTTAACATAAGAGCATGTGATCGATCCTGTAAGCGGTTTGGGTTGGGTTGGGAAGTGGGTAGAGATGGGATAAAAATTTGGTCTCAGGGGTCCCACCTTAATTTGGTCACTTCTGATTGCGAAAATTAACAGCAACAACATAGTAATAAAGTTGTGAAGTTGAAACCTGACCAGCACGGTTTTTTTTTTGGTTTTGGCTCACTCTTTCTAAAATCGTCGTTCTGGTTTGGCTGGCACCTTGTATAGAGCAAGGGGGTCTCCCGCAGAGTCTTTCCCTGGGCTCTGGCTCCCGGTAAGGCAGGCCAGTTTCTCTTTTCCTCCTCTATGGAGGCAATATGCATTAAACTGAAGTTACCTTCCGAAAGTGGGAAAAGGATTAGACTGCTGCTTCAGAGCTGGAGGATTGTTAGAATATTTTACAAATCATTGCTATGTAACAAAAAAGGTAATTACAAAGTGTATGCATCACAACATGCTTTTAAAGACACTGTGCATTGTGCTTACGTTCCCTTAAATGTTGTTATCAGGGGACCAGAGTTAGTGTAATAGCTATGTCACTGAACTCCCATGTAGTCAACCGTGGTTCGAGTCCTGGACCTGGTGGCTTAAACTCACACTGCGTGCATGCCCAAGATCCCAAGAGGAGAATGGAGGAGATGGGATTGTGGCATGGCCATCCCCCCTGGGGGGTGATTTCTTGCTTCCTGTCTCTCTGTGTCTCTCTGTCTTTCTGGCGAGCACACGTGCCTTATAGCAAAAACCTCTAAAAAAACAACAAAAAAAAAGTTGTTCCCAAAGGTGCTCAGCCTCTAACCCAGCTGGAATCTCTGGGAAGAGGGAGAGACAATTTGGCAAAAAAGACAAGTGGGCAGAGGATGGAGGGGAGGCAAAAAAAATAGCAGCCTTCCAGTTCGAGATCAGCCCTCAGTTTCAAGGTCAGCGTCGGGCTCAGCAGGGAGAGCAGTGGGTTAGGACTGCGGTGCTCCATACCTCCTTCAGGTCAAGCAGAGCCTGGTGCAGCGTCCTTTATGTACAGAGGCGCTCCTCTTTGCTGCATTTCAGTTTACCTTCCGAATCATCAATTGTCTTTTCCAGCTTGGCTATCAATCTCTCGGCGAACTCGGCATGGGTCTGTCCTTGAGTTGATCAGTAGGAATCTTTATCTCATCCTCATATTTGCCTTCTTTCTGAGAGTACTTTTCTTCCGCAGCACTCAGACACGTCAGGTTCTGGTCCATCGGTCTGATCTGCTCATCCGTCTCTCAGCAACAGGACTCTGCCGGTTCAGCTCGCTCCTCTGTGCGTTCCAAGTCTCCTTCAACGATCACCAGCTTACAGCCACCTCTTCATACTTCCTGTCCGCCTCTTCTGCAATGTGCTTTGCTTCTTTGAATTGGATTTCCTGGAGTTCCATCTTTTCTTCATCTTGTAAGGCCCCGTTTTCTTGGTCTCAGGGGTCCCACCTTAATTTGGTCACTTCTGATTGCGAAAATTAACAGCAACAACATAGTAATAAAGTTGTGAAGTTGAAACCTGACCAGCACGGTTTTTTTTTTGGTTTTGGCTCACTCTTTCTAAAATCGTCGTTCTGGTTTGGCTGGCACCTTGTATAGAGCAAGGGGGTCTCCCGCAGAGTCTTTCCCTGGGCTCTGGCTCCCGGTAAGGCAGGCCAGTTTCTCTTTTCCTCCTCTATGGAGGCAATATGCATTAAACTGAAGTTACCTTCCGAAAGTGGGAAAAGGATTAGACTGCTGCTTCAGAGCTGGAGGATTGTTAGAATATTTTACAAATCATTGCTATGTAACAAAAAAGGTAATTACAAAGTGTATGCATCACAACATGCTTTTAAAGACACTGTGCATTGTGCTTACGTTCCCTTAAATGTTGTTATCAGGGGACCAGAGTTAGTGTAATAGCTATGTCACTGAACTCCCATGTAGTCAACCGTGGTTCGAGTCCTGGACCTGGTGGCTTAAACTCCCACTGCGTGCATGCCCAAGATCCCAAGAGGAGAATGGAGGAGATGGGATTGTGGCATGGCCATCCCCCCTGGGGGGTGATTTCTTGCTTCCTGTCTCTCTGTGTCTCTCTGTCTTTCTGGCGAGCACACGTGCCTTATAGCAAAAACCTCTAAAAAAACAACAAAAAAAAAGTTGTTCCCAAAGGTGCTCAGCCTCTAACCCAGCTGGAATCTCTGGGAAGAGGGAGAGACAATTTGGCAAAAAAGACAAGTGGGCAGAGGATGGAGGGGAGGCAAAAAAAATAGCAGCCTTCCAGTTCGAGATCAGCCCTCAGTTTCAAGGTCAGCGTCGGGCTCAGCAGGGAGAGCAGTGGGTTAGGACTGCGGTGCTCCATACCTCCTTCAGGTCAAGCAGAGCCTGGTGCAGCGTCCTTTATGTACAGAGGCGCTCCTCTTTGCTGCATTTCAGTTTACCTTCCGAATCATCAATTGTCTTTTCCAGCTTGGCTATCAATCTCTCGGCGAACTCGGCATGGGTCTGTCCTTGAGTTGATCAGTAGGAATCTTTATCTCATCCTCATATTTGCCTTCTTTCTGAGAGTACTTTTCTTCCGCAGCACTCAGACACGTCAGGTTCTGGTCCATCGGTCTGATCTGCTCATCCGTCTCTCAGCAACAGGACTCTGCCGGTTCAGCTCG
Source organism: Tupaia belangeri chinensis (assembly GCF_000334495.1). Lineage (NCBI taxonomy): Eukaryota > Metazoa > Chordata > Mammalia > Scandentia > Tupaiidae > Tupaia > Tupaia belangeri. Next base: position 3,247,458 of record NW_006159751.1, read on the forward strand.
CTCCTCTGTGCGTTCCAAGTCTCCTTCAACGATCACCAGCTTACAGCCACCTCTTCATACTTCCTGTCCGCCTCTTCTGCAATGTGCTTTGCTTCTTTGAATTGGATTTCCTGGAGTTCCATCTTTTCTTCATCTTGTAAGGCCCCGTTTTCGATAACCTTCATGCCCCTCTCTCTCTCTCATCAGCAGCTTCTTCCGCCTCCTCCAGCTTCTGCAGGGCAGTGGTCAGGTGCCCCTGAGCACGGTCCAGGTCCTCTTATTTATTTATTTATTTATTTATTTATTTATTTATTTATTTTGAGAGATTTTCACTGTAGGGCGCGTGCGCTCGCCAACCAGGTCCTCTTCAACCAGCTGGACCCTGTGGTTTAAGGAGGCAACCTGAGCCTCAGCCTGTTCCCCGCCCACCTCTCCCCCTCCACTTCCCACTGGAGGAGATCGGCCTCTTCTCTGCATCATCTCTGCTGCTGTGGAACCTGAATCTGTGCTTCAGCACCTTGATGGTGGCGGTCCTGCCCACACAGCTCCGGCTAGTGCTTGAGTTCCTGCCTCCTCCACTCAGCTTTGCAGCCACTCGACCCTCATTTGTTTCTTTCATGAGAGAGAGAGAGAGACCTCTGACAGTCCCCATGCCTCAGTCCACCACCAGCGTCACTGGTCTGGATTCCAGGCACACACATGCATGCCAGCATGCTCAGGGATGTCCCAGGATGAGAATCCAGAATCCACTTCATGTGACTCCACCTGTGTCACCACTGCACCACTGCCTGACCACAGGAGAATTATTTATTTAATTTTATTTATCATTTTAAAATTTGCTATAGGACACATGCACTCACCAGAGAGAGACAGAATGAGAGAGAGAGAGAAAGAAAGCAAACTGCCATGTCCAAGACTCAAATCTTCGTTGGCCACGTGGGAATTCAGCAGCCTTAATCACCATACCACCTGCTGGCCCCTGGGGAGTTGTTTAGGACAGGGTCTGTGCATGTCTCGGTCTTCCTGCCTCAGCCTCCCAGCTCACTGGGGCCACAGGCACAGGCCACTGCATCCACCCGCCCGTGTGGGTTGGGCTAGATCCCAGCCCGGGCCTCCCATGCAGCCTCAGCTGCTGTGCAGGAGTGCCTCCTGTTTGCACTACTTTAATTCTCACTCTGGCCCACAGAGAGTATTATGCAGACTAGAAAAGAAGGACCTCCTGAACAGTGCTGCGTGCACTGGGTTGCGTGGCTTGGTGAGTGGACAATGGGTCCCCCAATTTCTCCCTCAGTGGGTGCTCTTATGCAACACTCTGCACAACCAAATGCAGTCACCTCAATAATGCCCCATCTTCTTACCTTGCATTACAAAGGTAAGCTGCAGAAACTTTTTCTGGAGCAAGGCGAGGTGCAAAATGAATGAGTGCAACATTATCTGATAGACTAAGTCCCTGCTGCTCAGCTGAGAGGAGCAGGTGATCCTGGTGTGAGTGGTGGGCCTCCCTAGTGGGGGAGGGAGCAGGCCACATTAGAAATGTGGATCCATGGGACCAGTAGATGGCATGACATTTGTGTCACTGGACTCCCACGTGGTTGACCGTTTTGAGTCCTGGACCTGGCGGCTTGGGGCTCACACTGGGCGTGTGTGCATGTGCGCCTGGGATCCTGGGAGGAGAATGGAGGAGAGGGGATTGTGGTGTGGCCATCCCAGCTGGGGGGTGATTTCTTGCTTTTGGTCTCTGTCTCTTTTGTGAGTGCACATGCCCTATAGCAAAAATCTCTCTTTTATTAAAAAAAATAAAGAAAGAAAAGAAGTGTGGATCCATGAGCATAGATAGCTAGATGGAAACTGCAGGCCAGGCCTATCAGAACTTCAGCATCGATTTGAGAGGCCAGGATGTGAGGATTTTGAACAGTGACGTGATTTGATGCTGTCAGATGGGAGCTGAAGTAGCAAAAGCTGTCATTAACTGACCAGAGCCAGTGCCTTAGGAAAGGCAGGGGGAGATGGGAGGAGAGGAAAGGGGGGGAGGTGAAAGACAGGGAGCTGGAGTGGGCAAGGAAGAAGGGAGAGAGAGTGGATAACAACAGTATATTTCCATTTTTTTGGTTTTGTTTTTCTAATTTGCTATAGGGTGTGTGTGCTCACCATGGGGGGAGAGAGAGAAAAAGAAAGAAAGTGAAGACAGTGCCTGCTCAGGAGGGATGGCCATTCTGCAACCCCTTCTCCATTCCCCTCTCTGGATTTTGGACATGCACACTCCTGGCATATTTTCCAGGCTGGTGGGTCTAAGACTTGAACCATGCACTTGGCCATAAGGGATCCAGTCGCCCTAACCACCACACCACCAGCTGGCCATGGGGGGTTCAGTTTTATCGGTGCTCAGTTCAGTTAGTCCCTCCTCCCTTCAGTAAACAGCTACAGAACTCCTCTTTATGCCAGGTGCTACGAGCACACAGGCCCGGGGAACTCAGACGTGTAAGGCCACAGTTACGCAGTACCGAGATGATGGCGCCTGGCGGCACAGAGGCGGCCTGGGAGCTAGTCATGAAGAGACACGAGGGAGGGCAGCATATTTCGGTTTTAAGCAACTGCGTGGATGAGTGCTCTTTGCTAAGACATGGAACACAGGTGCCACCAACCCAGGCAAGGAATAAAAAAGAAGCAAGTTTGGTGGATGGAAGAATGAGAGTTCACCTTGGACACGGCCAGATAGACTCGCTCCTAGAAGGAAACCCCCAGTGGACAGGGCTTCTGCCAGTTGTCCAACTCTGCACCCCCAGGACCTGCAAGAGCACCCAGCACACGAGGAGCTCAATAAATGTTTGTGGGGTGGGTGTGACCCCGTAGGGGTGTTGTTGCTTCACATTCATTTCGATGCCATGCTTGGTACTTGCTGCATGCCCTGCCACAGCCAGCCAGTCCCCAGGGTGTCAGTGAGCTCTCCTGTCACACAGGCGGATATTGACAAAGACATTTGTCAATATGAAACAGAATTCTATTAACGTGCTATTAATACTGTAAGGAAGCTGGTAATTTTCTCTTAAGGTTCAATTCTCTTTAGTCTATGAGATAAACTAACAATCCAATTAACAGGAAAAGGTTTGAATTTGAATAGAAATGGGCACACGTATATGTGGGAGTCCAACATGTATGAGACTCTGCGGAGGTCCTGGTGGCTGAAGGCTTTATACCACAGGAAAAAGGCAAATAAAGCAGCAGCTTGCGGTTCAGCTCTCAATGGGCAGAGAGAGAAACTGCAAGGCTTTTGTCTTGTTTTCTGGGCCAGATGCTAAACCTCTCCACCCCCTGTCCTGTGCCTGGGCAGGTCTGTGATGGCATCAGGGACACCTGCCTCAGTCACTGCTTACTTTACTGATGTACGTTTCTTTGCAGTTTTTTTTTTTTTAAAGTTTTTAAAGACAATTATTTTATGTCAGAGGGTGCGTGCATGCCCCTGGGGGAGAGGACTGGGGGGCAACTCCAGGGGTCATGCTGCAGTCCCTTCCTCCAGTTCTCCCTCTTGGCAGGCTCTGAGGCATCCAGCCTGTTTTTCCAGCAGACATGGCCAGAACTCGAACCCCTGTGAGCCCTGTAGGATGTAGCTTCCTCTCCTCCTCCTTCCTCTCAAATCGCTGTGCTACAGGGCTGGCCCTAAAGCTAATATTTATGTCTGCAACCACCACCCCCAGCACCACCGCCACCATGTGGTCATCTCAAAATATGCCAAAGGGACCAGCCTTGGTGGAGCAGAAGTAAAGCAATACTCAGTGATGCCGAAGCCATGTGGGAAGGTCCCAGGTTCACGTCCTGAGGTCTCCCTGCACACGTGTGCCTGTGATCAGGTCTGGCTGGGGCTAGGTGGATCACGCTGTGATTGCCCTATTGTGGGTACCGCCTTCCTTACACTCTCCCTCTTTTTGTCTTCCTCTCTCATGGAAGAAGTAAATAAAAATACACTCAAAAAATATGCCAAAGGAGTATATTTGCCTCTCCACAATATCCAACAGTATACACAATGTATTAATTATATTCATCAGTATAATAACTATGAATAGATATTATACATAGACCTATAGACAACAGATGATATGTCAAAGATTCCTGGGAGAGTTAGGGACAAATAATGACCTACTCCACCAGAGAGCAGAAGCCCGGATTGTCCTTCTCTCCTGCTGGCCATCCTGACTGTCCTCGCTCTCCTTCCCCATGTGACCTGAGAACTGTCCCTACTGACTGAGTGGTCGAGCCAAGGCTGTGGGCTGCACACCCCTGTGAGCCTATGAGCATGGTGAACATGGGGCCTTCCCTTAGTGACGCTCGGTTCTTCCTGCCACAAATGGATTCAAAGCTCAGGCAGGCTCTGACAATACAGATTGGGAGGCCAAGGGAATGAATGGGGGGTGGGTGGGATGCAGAGTGAGAGAAAGAGTCTGCGGCAAAGATCCCGTGAAAACTGAAGATAAGGAGGGAGAGGGAGATGGGTCTGAGGAAGACAGCAGGTTCTGCATCTTCTCTTGCTTCACAAGCTGAGTGGCCTGGCCCATCACTGCAGTCTCAGCTAACAGTATTGTATCAGGAACAAAATTTTCAAAAAGAGACCAGCAGGGGTATAGTGGTTAAGGTGTTAGACTCCTACATGGCCAACCATGGTTCAAATCCCAGACCTGGAGGCTTGAAACTAAAGCCAGGCACCTGTGCTCGTGTGCCCAAAATCCCAAGAGGAGAATGGAGAAGGGATTGTGGCATGGGCATCCCCACTTGGAATATAGATTTGGAGGCCAAGGGAGTGGGGGGGGGACTCCTCTTTATGCCAGGTGCTACGAGCACACAGGCCCGGGGAACTCAGACGTGTAAGGCCACAGTTACGCAGTACCGAGATGATGGCGCCTGGCGGCACAGAGGCGGCCTGGGAGCTAGTCATGAAGAGACACGAGGGAGGGCAGCATATTTCGGTTTTAAGCAACTGCGTGGATGAGTGCTCTTTGCTAAGACATGGAACACAGGTGCCACCAACCCAGGCAAGGAATAAAAAAGAAGCAAGTTTGGTGGATGGAAGAATGAGAGTTCACCTTGGACACGGCCAGATAGACTCGCTCCTAGAAGGAAACCCCCAGTGGACAGGGCTTCTGCCAGTTGTCCAACTCTGCACCCCCAGGACCTGCAAGAGCACCCAGCACACGAGGAGCTCAATAAATGTTTGTGGGGTGGGTGTGACCCCGTAGGGGTGTTGTTGCTTCACATTCATTTCGATGCCATGCTTGGTACTTGCTGCATGCCCTGCCACAGCCAGCCAGTCCCCAGGGTGTCAGTGAGCTCTCCTGTCACACAGGCGGATATTGACAAAGACATTTGTCAATATGAAACAGAATTCTATTAACGTGCTATTAATACTGTAAGGAAGCTGGTAATTTTCTCTTAAGGTTCAATTCTCTTTAGTCTATGAGATAAACTAACAATCCAATTAACAGGAAAAGGTTTGAATTTGAATAGAAATGGGCACACGTATATGTGGGAGTCCAACATGTATGAGACTCTGCGGAGGTCCTGGTGGCTGAAGGCTTTATACCACAGGAAAAAGGCAAATAAAGCAGCAGCTTGCGGTTCAGCTCTCAATGGGCAGAGAGAGAAACTGCAAGGCTTTTGTCTTGTTTTCTGGGCCAGATGCTAAACCTCTCCACCCCCTGTCCTGTGCCTGGGCAGGTCTGTGATGGCATCAGGGACACCTGCCTCAGTCACTGCTTACTTTACTGATGTACGTTTCTTTGCAGTTTTTTTTTTTTTAAAGTTTTTAAAGACAATTATTTTATGTCAGAGGGTGCGTGCATGCCCCTGGGGGAGAGGACTGGGGGGCAACTCCAGGGGTCATGCTGCAGTCCCTTCCTCCAGTTCTCCCTCTTGGCAGGCTCTGAGGCATCCAGCCTGTTTTTCCAGCAGACATGGCCAGAACTCGAACCCCTGTGAGCCCTGTAGGATGTAGCTTCCTCTCCTCCTCCTTCCTCTCAAATCGCTGTGCTACAGGGCTGGCCCTAAAGCTAATATTTATGTCTGCAACCACCACCCCCAGCACCACCGCCACCATGTGGTCATCTCAAAATATGCCAAAGGGACCAGCCTTGGTGGAGCAGAAGTAAAGCAATACTCAGTGATGCCGAAGCCATGTGGGAAGGTCCCAGGTTCACGTCCTGAGGTCTCCCTGCACACGTGTGCCTGTGATCAGGTCTGGCTGGGGCTAGGTGGATCACGCTGTGATTGCCCTATTGTGGGTACCGCCTTCCTTACACTCTCCCTCTTTTTGTCTTCCTCTCTCATGGAAGAAGTAAATAAAAATACACTCAAAAAATATGCCAAAGGAGTATATTTGCCTCTCCACAATATCCAACAGTATACACAATGTATTAATTATATTCATCAGTATAATAACTATGAATAGATATTATACATAGACCTATAGACAACAGATGATATGTCAAAGATTCCTGGGAGAGTTAGGGACAAATAATGACCTACTCCACCAGAGAGCAGAAGCCCGGATTGTCCTTCTCTCCTGCTGGCCATCCTGACTGTCCTCGCTCTCCTTCCCCATGTGACCTGAGAACTGTCCCTACTGACTGAGTGGTCGAGCCAAGGCTGTGGGCTGCACACCCCTGTGAGCCTATGAGCATGGTGAACATGGGGCCTTCCCTTAGTGACGCTCGGTTCTTCCTGCCACAAATGGATTCAAAGCTCAGGCAGGCTCTGACAATACAGATTGGGAGGCCAAGGGAATGAATGGGGGGTGGGTGGGATGCAGAGTGAGAGAAAGAGTCTGCGGCAAAGATCCCGTGAAAACTGAAGATAAGGAGGGAGAGGGAGATGGGTCTGAGGAAGACAGCAGGTTCTGCATCTTCTCTTGCTTCACAAGCTGAGTGGCCTGGCCCATCACTGCAGTCTCAGCTAACAGTATTGTATCAGGAACAAAATTTTCAAAAAGAGACCAGCAGGGGTATAGTGGTTAAGGTGTTAGACTCCTACATGGCCAACCATGGTTCAAATCCCAGACCTGGAGGCTTGAAACTAAAGCCAGGCACCTGTGCTCGTGTGCCCAAAATCCCAAGAGGAGAATGGAGAAGGGATTGTGGCATGGGCATCCCCACTTGGAATATAGATTTGGAGGCCAAGGGAGTGGGGGGGGGGCATGTAGAGTGAGAAAAAGTGATTTCTCATTTTCTGTCTCTCTTTGTCTCTCTGATGAACACACACAACCTATAGCAAAAATCTCTCCAAAAAAATTTTGTTTGCAATAAATCATTTTTGAGTGAAGAAAGTTCCTGCCATACCCAAGCAATCCCCCAATACTTTCTGTTTCCAGGACATGCCATGTTTTTGGGGTTTTTATCGATTTTCACCCATCTGTCCATCCACCCCTTTGTTTACTCAGCAGGTTCTTTCCAAAGCCGTCCTCACGTTTTAGGGCTTTGTGACGGCAGTACCCCATTCAGGTGCCAAAAATATGTGGCCCCATTGGAAAGTCACCCCACGTCCCTACCAGACAAATCTCCCTGAAGGCAGGCCAGAGTTTTGGCTTCGTGTCCTTATGGCCCCAGTCTGACTCAGCGGACCCTCCCTGAGACCAGGATCGCAGGCTCGCACCAGCTCGCCAGATATCCCCTTACCTACGTTTGCAGACTGCTTCGCCAAATTGGCCACCAGAGAAGTGACCGGGGACTGAGGCTGGCCCCAGAGCGCAAAAGTGAAATGCTGTACAGAGGAAGCCGGATCCCACATGGCCAACCAGGGGTCACGTCCTGACCTGCTGGCTTACAAACATGCTGGGGACACACATACACACAGACACCCAGGATTCTGATGGAATGGGGAACCGAAGGGAAAAGGATTGCGGCATAACGGGACCCTTTGGGTGTTCCTTTCTCTCTCTCAACAGAGCACGAGGAAGATCAGAAACCAAGGGGAAAATAATGGCTCCATGCTAACCCAGCTGGGAATTGAAAAGGATGCAGGAAAAGGTTTCAGGAAAGATTCCCATCCAACTGTTCCCCTTTAAAGGGCTCATTTCACTGCTGGCAGCTGCCCGGCAATTGGAATTCGGGGGCTTCACAGAGAAAACATTCCATCCGCCCTGTTCCCATCACCTTCCCTCAGATCACCCAACCCGTTTCCTCCAAAGAGTTCCACAGTCATGAACTCAGCCCTCAGGCATGGGACTTTCTGGCTCTTAGAAAATGTAAATGTGTGTAGGAGAGGTACTCTGGGCCTTATCAGAGCCAGAGAGAATTCACCCATGCAGTCCTCTGCTAAGGGCAGGATTATATCAGGAGAAAAGGGGGAGCAGGAGCAGGCCAGCAGGTGGCATGGTGGTTAAGGTGCTAGACCTCCACATGGCCAACCGTGATTCGAATCCTGGACCTGGCAACTTGCTTTCACACTTTCTCTCTCTCTCTCTCTTTCTGTTTCCAGTGAGCATGCACGCCCTATGACAAATTTCAAAAATAATAATACTGATAAATAAAATTAAGTAAATGTTAAAAAAAAAAAAAGAGAGAGAGAGAGAAAACCGCGGTGAAGTTGCGCAGAGCTTAATGCAGAAAAGATGACAGTTGGAAGGAAACCAGCACCAAGGAACAGAGATGCACATGAAGAAAAGTTTCAGAAACTCAACTCTCTGTCCTTCCTAGTCTGGGGGAGGCCGCTGAGCCCTGCTGCCTGCTCTGGAGTGTCTTGGCATTTACTTTGAGTGTTTGCTGGTTTACTTCAGCAAAGTCATAGGACGGTTCCCCACTCGTCAAGGACTCCAGCTAGTCCCCAGTGCCAGCGGCCTTGGACACATGGCCAGACACGGTCAGACCCAGACGAAAGGGCCAAACAGCCTTCACTTCCAAGATGGAGGTCAAGCTAGAAGCTGCCCTCGCCTAGGCCACCTGACAGGTTGGGACGTGCCCAGGCGTTGTAGTGGGACAATGTGGAATTCAGATTTGACCCTGGTTCTCATTCTCTGTGTAGCCTTGAGCAAGTTTATCACCCTCTCTGAACCTTAGCATCTCCACTTGTAAAGTGAGAATCACCAATAACTGACACAGAGGATTGTTATGAGGGAAAACAGAAAAGGTTCGTCACATGCCTAATGTAGTCTGGAGGGCACCGGAGGCCCTGAGACAGCCGTGCCCTCCCCCTCGGCTCTGTCATCCTGCAAGCCATTAGTCAGACTCCTGTAGCTTTTCTAGAACAACCCTGGCTGTAAACCACCCACTACTGAAAACCTTCAGAGAGGATTAACTGTATACGGAGGAATTTCCAGGGACATAAAAGTTGTATCATTATTGTATGCTCATGTATAACTATCAATCAATTTTAGAGAAAAGCAGGCTTGCATAGCTGAGCAGACACCACCAGCCTTTTTCTGCTCCTCCAGATTGAATTTTATTTTATTAAGAGCAGAACAATGAGCCTGATTTTCCTCCGTGGATACTAAAGAAGACAAATTAGCCAAAAGGATATTCTGCTCAAACTAGCGTTAGTACTCAAGATCCAGAGCCCCAAGATGGAGCCTCCTCCGTGACCTTGAGAAGCCGTGGACATGCTGGCGGCTGGATCCCAGCCTGATGTGGTCACGGCTGGGGCGGCAGCATGGCGCCTCAAGGCCAGTCCAGGGCCAGGGCAGCAGAGCAGCACATACAAAATTGAAGTGACCCTGAGCCTCGAGAGGGACACACCACCTTTCTGAGCAACACAGGCTGCTTGGACTCACTGCCATGGCTGTGAGAACTGCCTCCCACAAAGGCCCAGTTCAAGTGGCAAAGAGTACTGCAGCCGGGTCTCCACAAACGAGATCAGGGATTCTTTCTGGGGGCCACTGGAGATCCGGGGAAGTGTGGACCCCCTCTCACACAGTGTTTCCAAATGTATAAAATGAAATCAGACAACAGGGGAAACCAAGTCAGCTGGAGCCTGTGAGGTCTCCCCCACACATGGAAGAATGTATTTTTGTTTGTGTGTTGTGGGAAGCTGCACACCAGCGAGTCAGCCGAGGTTTCTCAGAGAGCAAACAATTACCATGATTGGTTCCCTTCCAAAAACCTGACCTTCGAAACCTTGCTCTGATTGGCCACTAGAATCCCTCAAATTTGCATATCCGGCACCTCATGATTGGTCCCAAAGCAACCAATCATAACCCACCATTAACAACCAATCAGGGCCCACTGCTTACAACCAATCACGACCCACCGTTTACAACCCACCAGAGTGTATATAACCACGATGCCTGGCCCACAGTAGCCAGATGACACAGACAACCGAGAACGACCGAGAACGACCAAGACGACGACGACGACCAGGAAGACGACAACTGAAGAGCCTGAAGAGCTGAAACACC
>NW_006159751.1:3257983-3289425 GCF_000334495.1 Tupaia belangeri chinensis
AGACAACACTGTCGTCTCCGTGCTGTAACACTACGCTGCTTGCCCCGGCTCTCACTCCTTCACTCAGGAAACCCGTTCGGCTGTCCCCCCGGGTCGGGACAGTGTGTGTGGAGGTAGGAGGCACCAGCAGGTGGCATGATGGCTGACGCACTGAACTCCCGCATGGATGACCACTGTGCAAGTTCCCGCTTCTTGAAAATCATGCTGGGCACGTGTGCATGCGTGCCCAAAATCCCAAGAGGAGAATGGAGGAGAAGGGATTGTGGTGTGGCCATCCACCCTACAGGGTGATTTCATACTTTCCCTCTGTCTGTCTCTATCTCTCTTTGGTGACCACATGCACCCTGTGATAAAAACCTAAAAGAAAAAAAAAAGTAGAGGTAGGAGTAGGTCATAATGGTGGTAGAGTGTCTGACAACTTTGTTCAGGAGGAATTCCATGCACACAGGTGGGGAAAGGTGTTTCATGCACAGGGAACAGCATGAACAATGGGAGGGAACATGGACAGCAAGTATGTTAAGAGATTGAAATGATGGCCCAGCTGCTGTGGAGCAGTAACACAAGTGCCCCACAGGGCTGGAAGCCACAGATGGACCACAGATTCAGACCTCCCAGGTTGGCCTGAAAACACACCAAGTGTCCAGGGTCCTGTTGCTCTGGAGGACCAGGGAGAGGGGACTGTGGTGTGGAGACCCTGTCAAAGGTGCTTCTTTCTCTCCATCTCTCTCTCCCAGGTTTATGCACACATTCTTCACACTATCATTAAAAGAGAGTGAGAGGGCCAGCGGGTAACGTAGTGGTTAAGGTACTAGACTCCCACATGGCCAACTACGATTTGATTCCCAGACCTGGCAGCTTGAAACTCTTGCCAACTGTGTGTGCATGCATGCCCAAAATTCTAAGAGGAGAATGGAGGACAAATGATTGTTGTGTAGCCATCATCCCTGGAGGGTGATTTCTCACTTTCTTTCTCTCTGTCTCTGGTGAGTGCTTGTGCTCTATAACAAAAATCTCTCTCTGAAAGAGAGAGAGAGAGCAGCAGGTGGCATAGCGGCTAGGGTTCTAGACTCCTACATGGCCAATAGTAGTTCAAGCCCCAGATCCAGCAGCTTGAAAATCACCCGGATGTGTGTATACATGCCCAAAATCTCAAGAGGAGTATGGAGGAGAAGAGACTTTAGCATGGCCATACCTCTGAGGGGTGCTTTCTCACTTTCCCTCTCTCTGTCTCTCTCTAGTAAGCACAAGTGCCCCACGGCAAAAACCTTAAAAAAAAAAAAAAAAAAAAGAGGGAGTGAAACAATCAAGTGGGACTGGGGCTCGTTGGGCAGCCCTGAGCCTTGTAGCTGGGTCCTCTCTGTCTTAGTGAATAACAGATGGGCCAGTTTGAACTGATTACCTGTCCTGTCAGGCCACCACAATGGGAGTGAACTGACAGCACCCTCCACTCAGCTAGGGAAGGCCAGAAAAGGGAGGCAGGAAAGACCCTGGCAGAGGGGGCCTTGGGCAGCTCCATTTCATCCCAGGAGCAAATCTACTGAGCTCGGTGTGCTGGGGGAGAAGGGACCACCGTGGGCAGTGGCTGACTCCTCTGGGCGAGGCTCCTCCGCCTCCCACCCATGCTGCTCCTCTGCGGGAACAAGCTTCTGGCAAAACTGTCAGTGGGGAAAAACTGAATCTGACATTAATTCCATAGGTGTGTCAGCCCCATGTTGTTTCAGGGTCAAGGGAAGACCCAGCTCTGTCCCCAGGTTCAGCTAGTGGTTGAATTGAGGCCACCTAGGCATCCAGGTGAGCCCAGAGTGACCACAGGCACAGTGGGAGGTGAGCCTCCGGGGGCTTACAGAGCTGGCTGGGGAACGTGTTCCCAGGGCGGGAGCCCGCACAGCAGTGTGGTTGATATAATGGCCTAGTCGGCAGGAAAGAGGGATGTTATTTATTTTTCTATTTTTATTTTTAGAGAGTTTTTTTTTTTTTTCCTTTTAATTTTTTTTTTTTTTGAGAGCTTTCTGCTATAGGGCGCGTGCACTTGCCAGACAGATAGAGAGAGACAGAGAGACAGAAAGCAAGAAATCACCCCCCAGGGGAGATGGCCACTCCACAATTCCTTCTCTTCCATTCTCCTCTCAGGATCTTGGGCACTCACGCACACACGCCCAACATGAGTTTCAGCCTCTGGATCCAGTACTCAAACTGCAGTTGACTACATAGAAGTCCAGCCACATAACCATTACGCTAACTGCTGGTCACGAGAGAGAGAGAGATTAAAGGTAAGTGCACTCACCAGAGAGACAGAGAGAGACAGAGACAGAAAGTGAGAAATCACACCCCCCATAGGGTATGGTCACACTGCAATCCCTTCTCCTCTAGGGATTTTGGGCATGCATCCACGCACGCACACCCAGCATGAGTTTTTTTTGTTTTGTTTTTAAGAATTATTTATTTAAGTTTATTTATTCATTCACTTATTGTAAGACTTTGATCAGAGAGAGACACAGAGAGGGAGGGAAAGTGAGACAGCAAGCCACCAGGTCTGGGACTGGGACCGTGGTTGGCCATGTGGGAATGCCCAGTGCCTTAACCACCATACTACCTGCTGGCCCTCCAGCTCTCTGAGCATCGGCAGCAGGAACTGGGTGCTCCCCGCAGTGTGTCTGAGCATGGGAGGGTCAGGTGCCTCTCCCGCGCAACCCAGAGGAGCTTCGATGTCTGAAGGTCACTTGGTACACACCAAAGGACTTCTAGGACCATGTCAGGGACTTGGTCTCTGTAAGTTCTCGTAGGATAGAAGTTCTCACATGAAAAGATGTATGTAGGACAAAGATGGCGGGTGTAGGAAGTTCATGCATGGGTGTTTGAATCAGGTGGGCGTGAATTTCGGCAGACCACTTCATCTCGGAGTCTGTCTGCTCACCTGGAAACCATACATGACAAGGCTGACTTTACCTGCTGGCTATCAGGATTAAAGAGATGATATAAATAAAGCAGTTTAGTACAGTGCTTGACAAACCATAGGTGCTCAATAAATACACATTTTTCTCCCTACTCCTTCAGAAGAATTTTCAGAGGCTGAGCAGATTTTTGAGAAGCTTTATGTAAATTTATGTGAAGTGACATTCAATGAAATCACTCATCTGTATGATCTCTTTAATTCTACCTGCAGCTTCAATAAAATGGAAATTTAAAGCATACATTTTATTTAATGGTATCACTTAGATGTCAGGGGGAAGAAAAGGAGAGAAAAAAGAATCTGTATTAAGGAGACCTTGGCACTAAAAGTAACTATTTGAGGGGTGAAGAAGCTTTTGTTAAATGGACTTATACCCTTTTATTTTATTTTTAAAAAAGGCCAAATTTAATCCAAAGATAGATTCAAATCGGGTTTTGAAAGAAAACATGGTTTCCATGTGGGGTCTGCTGTTCCACATTAACATTTCTTTTGTCTTATGATTTCTTCCCCACTATTTTTTGTGTATCTTATTTTTTTCAGTTGGCCTTATCTTTTAATTGTTTTAGACTTATTTATTTTTATTTGTTATTATTATTTTTTAAATTTTCTATAGCCACCAGAGAGAGAGAAATGGAGGGAGAGAGACAGAGGGAAAGTGAGAATGCAAGCCTCCAAGTTTGGAACCCGAGCCACTGTTAGTTATGTGGGGGTCCAGTGCCTTACCCACCACGCCACCTGCCAGTCCTCAATTGGTCTTATCACATGAATATATGGAAGGCTATGATAAGTAATGAATAATATTACAAAGCAAAATCATGGTACAATTCTGGAAAAATTATTTGGGGGCTTTAGATCTAGTATTAAAACAGTGCACCCATGTGCACTTGTTGAGAGATTTTTGCTATGGGGCACATGCACTCTCTGGAGACACAGAGAGAGGGAAAGTGAGCAATCACCCCCAGAAGAGAGATATAATGAATAATTTAGGAAGGAACATATAGATCACCATTGCAGAGGCACAAGAAATATGAGCAATCAACAAAATGTCTCTCCCCCAAGGGCAAACATCAATTCCTCATCACCCACAGACAACACAATGGAACTTGTGGAAATATCAGAAAAACAGTTCAGGATATTTGTAGTGACCAAACTAAATGAGATAATGAGATGCAAGAGAAAAGAGACAACAAGCTCTAGGAGATGAGGAAGTCTTTTCATGATTTGAAAGAAATAGACACCATAAAAAAGAATCAAATGGAGGGACCTGCAGTTGGCGTAATGGCTATGCCGCTGGATTCCCATGTAGTCGACCATGGTTTGAGTCCTGGACCCGGTGGCTTAATCTCATGCCTGGCGCATGTGCATGCGTGCCCAAGATCCCGAGAGGAAAATGGAGGAGAAGGGATTGTGGTGTGGCCATCCTCTCTAGGGGGTGATTTCTCACTTTCTGTCTCTCTGTCTCTCTCTGTCTTTCTGGTGAGCTCATGCACCATATAACAAAAACCTGCCACAAAAAAAAGAAAATGAATCAAATGGAATTGTTAGAGATGAAGAATGCAATACAGGAAATTAAAACCTCCCTCAAAAGAATTAAAATCAGATTAGATCACACAGAACATCGAATCTTAAGTGTAGAAGACAAAACCTCTGACCTAGAAAAAATTATCGAAAAGATGGAGAAAACAACCAAGAAAAATGAGGATAATATATGAGAAATACTAGATACCATTAAGCACCCAACCATCCAGATCATTGGTATCCCAGAAGAGAAGAAAATTATAAGGGCATTGATCATTTATTTCATGAAATCCTGGAAGAAAACTTTCCAAACCTAGAGAGGGATTCAAATATCCAGACCCAAGAAAAACATAGGACCCCCACATAGAATCAGCCCAAGAATATCCTCTCCAAGGCACATCATTGCCAGATTGGCAAAAACCAAAAAGACGAGATACTAAAATTGGCAAGAGAGAAATGTCAGGTTACTTACAAAGATTATCCCATCAGGCTAACGTCAAACCTCTCATCAGAAACAATGTAGCCAAGGAAAGAATGGGGAAATATAGTCAAAGTGTTAAATGAAAAATAATTTCAACCAAGAATACTATAACTGGCAGGATTATCCTTCATATGGGGGGAAAAAAAGATAAAAACATTCTCAGAAAAACAAAACCTGAAAGAATTTACTGACTCCAGACCAGCTCTTCAAGAAGTTCTGAAAGGACTGCTTTACCAGGAAAACTAAAAAGTCAGACAGACAGATATAAGAGAACAAAAAACATCCAAGAAAATGGCTCATTTAATGATAGAAACATGTCCAGAAATATTGATACTAGCATTAAATGTTAATGAATTAAATTCTCCAATCAAGAGACACAGACTGGCTGAATGGATAAAAAAACAGAAACCCTCTCTATATGTTGTCTACAAGAAACACACCTTATGGATAAAGACATACATAGACTAAAAGTAAAGGACTGGAAACAGGTATTCCATGCAAATGGAAATAAAAAAAGGGCTGGAGTTGTGATACTGATTGCAGACAAAATAGGCTTTAAGACAAAGACCGTAAGAAGAGACAAAGGGGCATTATATAGTAGTAAATGGGCTAATTCATCAAGAAGACACATGCTTTTAACTATCTATGCACCCAACTTAGGAGCACCTAAATATATGAAGGAAAGATTGCTGGAGCTAAAGTGAGAGATAGGTTGCAACACTATAATTGTTGGGGATCTCAACACCCCATTATCTACTTTAGACAGATGTTCTGGACAAAAAAATAAGCAGAGAGATACAGAATTTAAATGATACTGTAAATCAAATGGGCTTGACAGATGTCTATAGAACTTTCTACTCTAAGACCACAAAATACACATTTTTATCACCCTGGCATGGAACCTTTTCAAAGATTGAGCATATGATAGGACACAAATCAAGCCTTTACAGATTCAAAGGCATAGAAACTATATCCAGCATCTTCTCTGACCACGATGGAATTAAACTCATTATTACTTTCAATGAACACCCTTGAAAATATACAAACACATAGAAACTAAACAACCTACTCTGAATGACTTCTTAACTACCAAAGATGTTAAGTTTGAATCAAAAAATTTATGGAAAAAATGATAATGAGTACACTAGTTTCCACAATCTATGGGACACCACAAAAAACAGTCATAAGAGGGAAATTCCTAGCAATTAGTACACATAAGAAAAAGATAGAAAGGTGACAAATAGACAACCTAATATCATACCTCAGGGAATTGGAAAAACAATAACCCAAAGAATTCCAAAAGTGCTAGGCAAAGAGAAATAATAAATATCTGAGCAGAAATAAATGAAATAGAAAATAAATGAACTATATAGAAAATAAAGGAAAGCAAAAGCTGGTTCTTTGAAAAGATTAATGAGATTGACACACCTTTAGCTAGACTAATAAAGAAGAAGAAAGAACGAAAGAAACCAGATAAATCAAATACATAATCGAACAGGCACCATTACAACAGACAGAATAGAAATAGAAAACATCATTAGAGGATATTATGAGCACTTATAACAAACAAGAGAACATGGAGGAGATGGACAAATTCCCGGATGCATATAATCTACCAAGACTGAATTAGGAGGACATAGAAAACCTGAATAGACCCATAACAAGTGATGAAATTGAATCAGTAATAAATAACCTCCCAAAAAAGAAAAGCCCAGGTTCTGATGGCTTCACTTCTGAATTCTACAAAACTTTTAGGGAAGAGTTAATCCCCATTCTACTCAAATTATTTCTAAAGATCCAAAAGGAAGAAAATCTCCCAAATTCATTTTATGAAGCCTCCATCATCCTCATTCCCAACACAGATAAAGACATGACAAGAAAGGAAAACTACAGACCAATATTTCTGATGAATATAGATGCAAATTGGTCCAGCACTGTGGAAAACAATATGGAGGTTCCTCAATGATCTACAAATAGAACTACCGTTTGACCCAGCAATTCTGCTTCTGGGTATCTACAAGAAGGACAGGAGAATGCTTAGTCAGAAAAGTGCTTATACATCAATGTTTATTGTGGGATTGTTCATGATTGCTAAGACATGGAACTAACCCAAATATCCACAAACAGATGAATGGATTGAAAAAGTGTGGCACATATACTCTATGGAATACTATTCAGCCATAAAACAACAACAACAACAACAACACCCTAGCATTTTATAGAAAGTGGTCAAATATGGAAGATTTATTGCTGAGTGAACCAAGCCAGGCTATGAAAGAAAGATATTGTATGTATCCACTTAATATATACTGACTATCCACACTCTACGGTAGAGATTGAAATATTGGAGGGCATAAAAAGAGTAAAAATAGTTATGGACGCGGAAGACAGTGTGGAATGTGGGGGGGAGGTGGTGGGAGGAGAAGGGAAGAGTATAGAAAAGGATAGCAAGAAAACAAATACAAAGGCATGACGTTTGTGGGACACAGTTAATGGTTTATTATTATTATTATTTATTACCTATTGATGATAACAAGTATAGTATTCTCAACTGGACTGATCTGAGAAGTATTTCATGTTAGGTAAATTCTCTTTACAAGCTAAGTGATGTATAGTGATTAAATGTTTAAAAGAAAATAATGAGGGGACCAGCAGTTGGCATAATGACTATGCCTCTGGACTCTCATGTAGTCAACCACGGTTCGAGTCTCAGACCTGGTGCCTTAAACTCACGTGGGGCACATGTGTGTGCGTGCCCAAGATCCTGAGAGGAGAACAGAGGAGAAGAGATTGCGGCATGGCCATACCCCCATGGGGTAATTTCTAGCTTTCTGTTTCTCTGTCTCTCTCTGTCTTTCTGGTGAATGCATGTGCCCTATAGCAAAAACCTCTTCAAAAAAAAAAGAAAAAAAGAAAAAAATGAGAATAAAAATAATAATTTTAAAAAAAGAAAAGAAAGAAATTAAAAAGTCAAAAATGAATGTAGTGTCTTTCCCTGTTTGTGACATAGAAAGATAGGGGAAGTTTGGATATAAGTTAGGCCCTTGAACCCCTGGTATTATGGAAAGGAAGATGTGTTTTGACATCGACTTGGACTCAAAAGACCCAGGTCTAGGTCTTTGTGAATATTACCTTTGATAGGAAAGACAGATGTTAAGGGAGTAACTAGAGTCGAGATGGGAGAGCAGGTACCATGGACGTAAAGGGGCTGTAAAGTACACAATTTCATGTAAATTGAAAGTGTACAAAGGACGAAGACTTCTGTAAGAATGGACAGCCAACTATGAACCATTTATGAGGTGGGA
This sequence comes from Tupaia belangeri chinensis, assembly GCF_000334495.1. Classification (NCBI taxonomy): domain Eukaryota; kingdom Metazoa; phylum Chordata; class Mammalia; order Scandentia; family Tupaiidae; genus Tupaia; species Tupaia belangeri. The sequence continues at coordinate 3,266,238 of NW_006159751.1, forward strand.
TAAGAAAGGTCTATAATTTTCTAAGATCTTTATGTATTATTTCATGTTTTACAACTATATTACTGTTGATATAAAAATAAAGAAATTTTAAAAATAAATAGATTTAAAGCATCTGAATGTTTCAAATATGGAACTATTTGATTTTGGGGGTCAGATGGTGGCACAACAATAAATGCAATGCTCTGTGAGGCAATCTTCCATGGGAAAGTTCCCAGTTCAAGTCTAGAGGCCTCCCTGAGTTTGCTGGGCTCCTGCTTGCAGATGATCTGGGCTGACAGAGGGCTGGGGGTAGAGTGCCGTGTCAAGAATTTGTTGAGGGTGCAGTCTCTCTCTTTCTCTCTCTTTTGTTCATGGAAGAAAAAAAAAAAAAAAGAAACTTAAAAACCATTTTATTTTGTACCAGAACTTTCATACTGTAATTTATTTATTTATTTAGTTAGTTAGTTATTGACAGAGTTGTTTTTTTTTGTTTTTTTTTTGTTTTTTTGGTATAGAGTGCATGTGCTCTCCAGAGAGACAAAGAGACAAAGCGAGAAATCACCCCCAGGGTGGATGACCACAACTGCAATCTCTTTTCCTCTAAATCTTTGGATTTTGGGCATTCACGCACACGTGCCCAGCGTGTTTCAAGCTGCCAGGTCCAGGACTTGAACCATGGTCAGCCTTGTGGGAGTCTAGCGATGTAACTATTATGCCATCTGCTGGCCCCAATATTGTAATTTATTTCTGACAGTGATGACAAGAGGAAGCATTTCAGCAGAAATCATGAGTGGGCAGCCCTTGTTAACATCTGCTAGTACAATGACCACACATGGTATTCCCCGGCAGCAAGGGGAGCCCTAAGTATGGAATGAAGAGCCCTCTGCAAACCTCGTGCATCTTTCTATGATAGTCTTGAACCAAGACTGGCGAGGTATGACAATAGGAAAACCAGGCAGCTAAATATAACAGCGAAGGGGTTGACGCTGGTGAAACAGGACCGTAAATCACACAGCCATTTTCCAGGGAGAGCTGGCTCTGACTTGGAGGGGCTGACTGGGAGCCCTCTTTCCTGTTCGGTAGGTGCTTTTCTTCACTGGTACCAAGGCTGCAGAGTCACCATGCACAACGCAGAGCTCACGCCCTCTGTGCTCACTCTGTGCACCATGCCCACGGTCAGTTTCGTCAAAGGCGTGGTGGCGTTCACAAGCTGCAGCTTCTTGTTTTAAAGTGAGGAAGCCAGGGCTTCCCCCTCCTGCATATTCTTTTTCTGGCTCTGAATAGGTCTGTGCGTACACAGCAGATGGCTTTCTGACGAGGCCCAAATTCATCCCGTCTTTGGGGAAAAAAACTACAGCAAGCAGGACTGTTATTCCAATCTGATAAGGTTTTCTATTTTCAGCTAGAAAAATGAGTGTCTGTAAGTAGAAAAGGAAAAAAAAATAATAGGAAAGTGAAAGGAACAAAAGCAGTCAATACTTCACTTGAGAGATGGATTTGGGGAGTTTTCAATTATGCAGATCCTCTCTGCCTCCAGGCACCGTTCTCACCTATGGCTCAGAAGCCACTGGGAAGACAGTTCCAAAAATATACACCTGAAGGTGGGAAGGACACTTCAGCTTCAGGACAGTGGTTACCTCTGAGGAGAGCTTGAAGAGATTAGAACTGGGCAGGGTTAAAAGTGTGTGTGTGGGGAGGGGGAGTGTCAACTGTTTTGATCATTTTTAGTCTTAAAATTTTTGCTTTCTTTTAAAAAAGGTTGGTAGTGAGTACCTAGGCACTGTTAGCTGTTAATTATAAGAACTATGGAGTCCAGCCATGGTAGTGTAGGTTGCGCATTCCTGCAAGCAAGCAGAGCCCCGGTTCAATTCCTGGTCTTCCCTAAAGGCCAGGTATAGTGCCCTGTGCCCGTCATGCCAGCTACTTGAAAGGCTAAGGCAAGATCTTGTCTAAATGCCACATACACACACACACACACACACACACACACACACACACACACACACACACGAGACTATGGAACCAGACTGTTGGCGTTAGAATACCAGTTTTTTTACCTACAAAGTTGTATAACCTTAAAAAGTTACCCAATTGTTCAGTGTTTCCGTTTTCGCATCTTTTTCTTTGTTTTGTTTTGTTTTGTTTTGTTTTGCTTTTTAATCCCTTATTGTCATAGAGTGTGTGCATGAGACAAATAGACAGATACAGAGAGAGGGAAAGTGAGAAATCCCCTCCACCCCAGGGAAATGGCCATCAATCCTTTCTCTATTCTCTTGGAGTTTTGAGCAAGTGTGTACATATACCCAGTGTGAGTTTCAAGCCACTGGGTCAGGGACTCAAACCACAGTTATCCATGTGGGAGTCCAGTGCCTCACCTACTATGCCACCTGCTGGCCCCTAGTTTTCACATCTTTAAAGTGGGAATAATAATAAAAGATACCATCTCGGGCTGTGGTGAAGACAATGACTTCACTCATTCATTACCCAAGAGTTATTATATGAGGGCCCGCCATGTGTGCGGTGCTGTTCTGGCTGTCAGGGGTATTGCAAAGAGCAACACATACAACACTTCATTTTCCCAGGGAGCATGTATTCTGTAGAGAGCAATAAGAAGCTAAGTAATGAGCAATAGAATATGTTAGATAGAGACAACACTAAGAAAAAAGCAAAAGAGTTTGGAAGAGTCAAGGAGGTTGACATTTTAAAATGTTTATTTATTTTATTCATACTAGAGAATGCACTCATACACATGTGAGAGAGACAGAGACAGAGAGAAAGAGAGAAACATCCCCAGCAGGGTCTCATAATACCTCAATCACCTTCCCTCCAGCCCTCCAGATCCTTATCAGGGTCTCGAGCATGTGTGCATACACCTGGCATGTTCAGGTTAGCTGGGCCAGGGATCTGAACATGGTCAGCCACATGGCTTCGTGCATTGCAGCTCAGAGGCTGGGCTGAGGAGGACTGTTTAGAGAGAGATGTCAGGGTAGGCCTTGCCGTGAAGGTGAAACTGAAGTAAAAGCTCAAAGGAAGGGATTGCTATGAACTTCCTAGAAGAATGTCTGGCATCGATAAATGTTAGCTGCTATTCTTACTGCCTATATTTCAAATATATCTTTATTTCTGTGTTAGTAACAAACGTTTTAAACAATCAAGAAAAATGATATATGAACATATCAAAATAACTGGAATAAAGGCTGACCCTATCGCAGTGGTTAAGGGAGCCAGATCCACATGGCTGGCCAGTTTCGAGTACTATTGTCATGACCATGCATCACTGAGAGCGCCTTCTTTCTTTCTTTGGGAAGTGCACATATCCTCGGATTATTTTAAAAAAGAAAGAAAGTGATGGGACCAGCAGTTAGCGTAATGGCTATGTCGCTGGACTTCCATTTAGCCGACCGTGGTTCGAGTCCCGGACCCAGTGGCCTAAACTCACGCCAGGCATGTGTGCGTGCGTGCCCAAAATCCCAAGAGGAGAATGGAGGAGAAGGAATTGTGGCGTGGCAATCCCCTCTGGGGGGTGATTTCTTGCTTTCTATCTCTCTGGCGAGTGCATGTGCCCTATAGCAAAAATCTCTCAAAAAAAAAAAAAAAGGAAGAAAGAAAATAAAGAACTAAAACAAATAGCGAAATCTTTGTAGTTAGCGTACATGCATTGGCCAGAGAGTGACAGAGAGAGGGGAAAGTGAGAAATCACCTGCCATGGTAGGATGGCCACACCACAATCCCTTTTCTTCCAGTCTCCTCCCAGGATTTTGGGTATACATGCACCTGTGCCTGATGTGATTTTCAAGCTGCCTGGCTCAAGACTTGAACTGTGGTTGGCCTTGTGGGAGTCCAGTGCCTTAACCACAATGCCACCTGTTGGCCACCTCTTTGTAGCATTTTTAAAAGGTTAGTCAAATGTTTATCATTTGTATCAAGAAACCTTGTATCAAGAAACCTTGTATCAAGAAACCTTGCCAACTAGGTGATACTGACCCACAAGGGAACCAAAATGTAGCCAAGAGAAATAATTCAAAAGTAATACACACACACACACACACACACACACACATATACACACACACACACACAAAAGACAAGGACACATAAAAGACAAGTTATTGTACTTTAAAATTGGGAACAGATGGACCAGCAGTTAGCGTAATGGCTATATCGCTGAACTCCCACATAGTTGACTGCAGTTCAAGTCCTGGACCCGGCGGCTTAAACTCAGGCCAGGCGTGTGACCAAGATCCCAAGAGGAGAATGGAGGAGAAGGGATTGTGGCATGGCCATCTCCCCTGGGGGGTGATTTCTCACTTTCTGTCTCTCTCTGTCTTTCTCGAGAGCACATGCACCCTATAGCAAAAACCTCTCCAAAAACAAAACAAAACAAAAAATTGGGAACAGAAACTATTGAATTCATAGAGCTGGGGATGGACAACTATTCAACGTACAGAGCAAAAACATAAATGGTAGGAAAATGTTATAACTGTTAAAAAAAAAAAGGAGCGAAAGAAGGGTAGAAAAACTAATGAGAGAGGAAAATAAAAAGGAGAATGAAAGTGCTACATAGAGTGAACAGTAGAAACGGACAAGCTGACACACATCCAAAAATAGGCAGAGAAAGAAAAGATGACATAACAGAAATGCTCACAAAAAGATGTAGCAAGAAAAAAGCGTGGAGCGAGTTTCATGGAGTCTAATCCCATCTTTGGGCTTTTATGATACTCTCAGAAACTAAAATTAGTGGTCTGTTTTGTGACTGCAGGCATTCAGGGGTTCAGTATTGGTGTGCCTTCTTTACTAGAAGAGTAAATGGAATTAAGACTGTAGGGGACTCTTAGCCCCAGTTAGAGGCAGGGCTTAGGAACTTGCTAGAATGTCCTCAGGGATCCTTCATGGTGTCTGGACGGAGCAGGAATAAGCCTGTGCCTCGTCCAAGGATCTCTTCCCCACCTTCCAACTATGTTCGAAATTTACTTTAGACGGTGGAAAAGTTGAGCAGTTTGAAAAATAAGAGCACTTTTACCCAGTTAAAAAATACACAGGACTTGTCAAGCTCTCTTTTTACTGAGTGTCGAACAACAAAATCACAGACAGCAGTCATGCAATAGCCGGAGAGATTCTGAAATAGACTAAGACGAGACCCCGATCTTCACCCCACCGAGTAGACAGAGAAAGCCTCACGGCGCGAGCTGCAGAGGTGAGGAGGCTGGAACAAAGGATGGCGTTCTCATCCAGGTTCCGGTTTGGCAGAGCCAAGCTGGAAATGCAGGCTAAATGCAAAATGCAAAGCATTATTTGGGAAGGAGCCCTGAAGGGTGTTTCAGAAGTACATTCTGATCCTGGCTAGGTGAGCTCAGAGCAAGACGCTGACTCCCAGAGGCCCTGAGGTGCTCTGTGCAGCCAAAGAGAAGTAAAAATCAAGGACCACTCTTCAAGGAGAGATGAGCTAAGAGGAAGTGGGGCAACAAGAGAGATTGCAAAGCTGAGGCTCACGGGAGTGGGCAGGGTGCCCTCCTGCAACCCTTGGGTGGCATATCAGATGGATAACCTTTCAATGTGTACAAGCACCTACAAAGAATCTTTTTTTTTTTTTTTAAGGTTTTTGTCTTAGGGCACATGCTCTCACTGGAGAGATAGAGAGACAGAGACAGTGAAAGGGAAAATGAGAAATCACTTCCCCCCAGGTGGAATGGCCATGCCACAATCTCTTCTCCATTCTTTCCCTGGGATCTTGAGCAGGCACACATATGAGCCCAGCATGATTTTCAAGCTACCGGGTCCGGGACTCAAACTGGGAGTCTAGCAATGTAATCGCTATGCCATCTGCTGGCCCCCTCACAAAGAATCTTTAAATTGCTCATATTCTTAGTCAAACAGGTCTGTATTACTATTTTCTCTTAAGAAATAAATAATGTAAGCCCCAATAAGGTTAATTATGGGGCCAGCAGGTGGCGTGGTGGGTGAGGCGCTGGCACGGCCGACCATGGCTGGAGTCCTGGACTTGGAGGCTTGATTTCTCACTTTCCTTTGCTCTCTTTCTCCATCTCTCTCATGAGCACACATGCCCTATAGCAAATTAATAATAAATAAAAATAAATAATTCTTTAAAAAATAATTTTAAAAAATCATGAGGTTAAATTAATTATGGCACATCACTATATGGGTTATTATGCAATCATTAAAGATGCTGTAAAATATTTCAAAACAGTATACGGGCATTCCTAAAGACAGCAAGTTGAATGCGTGGATTTGCCTCTACCTGCTTGGTAAACCCTACAAAATCCCATGAACAGGATCAAAAAGGCGAAAGCTCATAAGGCTTCAGGAACAGGAGAGGAGACAACAGCACATGCGACATGGCAACAAAATTTTAGAAGCTTGAAAGCAAACAGATGAGCATGAACTGACTTGACACATCAACAAAGATGGCTGCTCAGTGCAGGGTGGGCAGGGGCTTTGGGGAACTAAGAGACAAGCCAGTTTGCTCCCTGGAAGGTCTCAGGAAGGAGGGGTGGGTATGGGTGAGGCTGAAAAACTGTGGATTGCTTGAGAGGCTATAGGTAGTGCTAGGCCCCGAGGTTCCTCTCCCTCACCATGCGTCCATCCCTTCTGCCCCTCCCACCTCACAGAGCTGGAGGGTCCCTCTCTGGGGTGCTAGGCCCATGATGGTAGATGATGGCTCACTAGGCACAGTGAAAGCTGGGGAATGACTTTTGAGTTTTTGTTCTTTCTTTTCTCTATTTCACAAATTATCTGTAGAAAATGCATATTAATCAGGAAAACATTTTTTTAATAATTATTTTATTAAACTTTATGTATTTCATTATTTATTTACTTTCATTTCACCAGACAGAGTGAGTGAGGAGTGAGAGAGAGAGAGAGAGAGAGAGAGAAAGCGAGAAAGCAACAGGCCTGAGACTCGAATCACAGTCGGCCATGTGGGAGTCCAGCGCCCCTAACCACCATGCCATCTGCCACCCCAGGAAAATATTTTTATAATTATAAAAGTTTTATGATAATTATAAATGGGTTATAGTAAAGCAAAACAATTTTTTTTAATTTGTAGAAGGTGTATGTACTCTCCAAAGAGAGAGCATGAAGGAGAGAGGGAAAGCACCCCCCTCCAAAATGGGGCATAGTCATGCTGCAATTCCTTCTCTATTTCTCTACCCCATCAGGATTTGGGGTGCTGGTGTACACACACACACACGCACACACACACACACACACGCACACACGTGCCCAGCCCGCATGTTTTCCAAGCTAGTGGGGCAGGATTCAAACTATGTGGTCTGCCATATGGAGTAGCTCCCTTAACTACTAGACAACAGGGCTGGTCCTGAAGCAAAACTGTAATAGTGCCATAGGGAGTGAGGTCAAAAGTCCTCTCTTACCCAGTCCTGTCTACACAGAGATAACCCCAATTTAGAGTTGACTTGTATATCCTTACAGGAAAAAAAATGTAAGAATTATTTGGTTTTATTATTATCATTTTAACTTTGTTATAGGGCACGTGAACTTACCAGAGCGAGAGAGAGGGAAATTGAGAAAACAAGTCACCAGGTCCAGGACTCGAACTGCTATTGGCCTTGTGCGAGTTCGGAACCTCAACCACCATGCCACTTGCTGGCAGTGGTGGTAGTGGGGTTTACTTTTCAAAAATAAAATGACAGCAAAACAGAAAAAAAGGAAAGAGGTAGAGTGAAGACCAGGAGATCCCTGTTTTGTTTAAAACTCAGAAAAAGGAGCAGAAATTAACACTTCCCTGGAGCGTTCAAGAGGCTCCCAAGCACGGAAAGAGAGAAGGCAGAGGAGAAAGAGAGGAAATTAATTCTCTGTTGTCTTTAAAGATGTTGGCTATGCAAGAGGGCCCAAGGTCTCTTAATTGAACAACACTGTCCCATCCTTAAAGAAACAACGTTTGGCACAAAAATAAAATTAAAGAAATAAGAAATAGTTCCTCTCTTCTCAGTTAATTCATACATTGCCCATAAGGCTGACTTCTTGAACTTTTTAATGAAAACTTTAAATGTTTTTAGCAGACCTTTTTTTGGATAACAGTTTGTGTAAGTGGCTAAATACCACCATTGAGTGAGCAAGTGGGAAACAGAGAGAGGGAGCAGATCCTAATAGAAACAGTCTTCAAAAAGGTCATGGGAGGGACCAGCAGTTAGCATAGTGGCTATGTTGCTGGACTCCTATGTAGTCGACCGTGGTTCAAGTCCTGGACCTGGTGGCTTAAACTCATGCCGGGCGCGTGTGCGTGTATGCCCAAGATCCTGAGAGGAGAATGGAGGAGAAGGGATTGCGGCGTGGCCATCCCCTCTGGGGGGTGATTTCTTGCTTTCTGTCTCTCTGTCTCTCTCTGTCCGTCTGGCAAGTGCACACACCCTATAGCAAAAACCTCTCCAAAAAAAAAGTTCATGGGAAATGTATACTATGAAAAAATTATGCATGGACTTCAAATTGTTTTTGCACCAAAATAAAATTGTACTTTAATTCCATTTTTCTATCAACTTCTTTGAAGCTCCCTTGTATAAAGACTTTACAAACTTCCAACTTACAGTGAAAAGATGTGCTCTCTGTTTCTACTTGTAATAATTGGATTTATAGATTTGGGGGATCATACCCAGCCCTTGTTCTGCCTCCCTAGTAAAACCACAGTTCTACTCACGCTATGCAAATATAACGATTCGCTTCCATCTGTCACTGCTGGCTATCTGCACCGGGGTATCTTGTCATGTGAATAATCTTGCTTGAATTAAGAATTTCCAAGGTCTTTTATGCACTTAAAGAAATATATTGCACATTAAGTGGAAGTTCGATATGTCTTTTACATAGGTTAACCAGACTATTTCTTAAATCAAATTAGCAAATTCAAAAAACACTTTAATATGCCAAGAGATTCCCAGGGTCTTTGGTACCTGAATCATGACATCTTATTAAGAGGAACTATGGGATGGAAATGGGAGGAGGGAATCCTATTAAGCGGTGAGCTATACTTTAGCAGATTACTTTTCTCATGATGCCTGGGAAGTGTTTTCATATACTCAAGAACCTGGAGAGACTATGGGAGCTAGAGAACGTGAGATTTACCTGAAATATCGTTAGCGGCTTTGTTCTTGAACATGAAACACATCCGGCCGGGGGAGTTTAGGGGCCTGTTAAACATGTTTTTGTTTTACCAGCGGGTTGCAAATCCACTCACAGAAAATTATGGCGCCTGCCATGGATCGGTTGGTGGGTTTCATCTCAGGATTTTTGAGGCAACAAAGCTTATTTCACTCAATGCTGAATTTTAAAGCTCTTCTCTTGAGCATTTTTTACACACGCATGTTCTTGAGACTCCATACACATGCACGTGACCTCACAAGGAGTGAGTGAGCACCTTGCACATGGAGCTCTGGGGGATGGTGGGCCCCCACCTCACTTGTTCTTGGGCATGCTTCATTTCGAGAGAAAAGGGGGACATTGCAGAACCTTCGTCTCCCATGCTCATGAGAGGCTCCTCCTTAACTTTGGGTGGAATTTCCTCTCCCGTTCTTTTTCCTGTACATAAAAGAAGGTTGCTCTTTGTAAAATAATCCAAGTCTGAGAAGGAGATAAGAGACCCTGGTATAATAAGATGTCAGAGAATCAGATTGAGGTTGGAGTTAGTAAGGAGATAGACCTGTGTGTCTTTTAATGCTCCACTCTGAGGCCAGACCTCCGCCACCCGCTGCCTCTCCTCTGTCTTCTTCCAGCTTCTGTTCTCCAGCTCCATATTTTGTCCTTCTAATAATGTTATGTAAGTGGATTCATTCATGATGTGACTTTTTTTTCCTACTCAACATAATGCCCTTGAGATTAATCTAGTTGTTACTTATAACAAGAATTTGTTCTTTTTTTTTATTGTTGAGTAATAGTCCAACTAAATAATATTTTAAACAAAAATATGATACAACAGCTGGACCAGCCAGGATCAGAATCTGGTCATAACCATACTAATGATAATTAGCTAACTATAATTGAGTCCTTAAACTTTGCCAGACACTGTGCTCGGGGCTTTGCCTACATTATCTCATTAAATCCTCACACGACACAACCTTCATGATCTCATTTACGGCCAAGGAAACTGAGACTCAGAGAGGTTAAGTAGCTTTTTCTGGGTTAACCAGCTGACAGGTTTATTCTGACCATTTGTCTAAGCTTTTAACATGGGCATACACTGAAGAAACAGTGCAGCGTTTTATTCCTAGGCCACAAGGGGAGGAAAGATGTGTCGGCCATGAATATTGTCTCCCTACAGGCCGTCCTTGCTGTCCCATTTCTCTTCTGAATCATGGCTGGGAACATAGGCTCTTTCTAAACACTCAGAAATTCAACTTCTGGTGTTAAGCCACTAAAATAAGATTTACCTTTCCAACAGAACTAGATTGACTTACAAATGCCTTCTTATTTTTATAACTTCTGCCAAAGACTCCAGGATCCTCTACTAAGTGGAGACCATTAAGAGGATGTAAGTGACAATATAAAGATTTAATATGCATAGAAATACGGAAATCAAACTCAGAGCCAATTTTGAGACGAATGCCTTTAGGTCTTAAATACGCCTGAGTGATTTTTACAAAGCCATATAAAATTCTTATTGTTGTAAATGAACAACCAACTGCTCTGACAATAGGGTTAAATTAATTTACTGACTTGCCAAAACCAGAGGAAGAGTAAATATGCAGCTACTAGCAGTTTCCGCAGAAAGGACATCTTTAACTAGAGATATTACCCTTTCTGTCTCTTAGTGTGCTTCCTGGGAGGGGCAGGCCTGCACAGGCCTCCAGATGACCTGGTACTCACCTCACTGTGATTCCTGCCGCCGGCTCCTGAGGGTCTTCCACGAGCCCCCTCTGCAGAGCAGATTGTTGATTATTGTCATGAGCATCAGAAACAAGTTTTGTGTGGTGAGATGGCTTTCTCTCCTCGGCAACAACTCCACTGATGGCTGCAGTAAGCTGTTGGTAATGACAGATGATAAAAAGCCAGACCTTGCTCAGTATCCTTGTGCAGTGTGCTCTGAGAGCTGGCTGGGAAAGCCTCACCCTAACAAGGAAAGTAAGGACAGCAGTTCACATCCATGAAATGCTCCCATGTCAGGAACTTGGCATGTATCGTTTCCTCCCTTTACTTTTATTTTGCAGAGGTTTTTGCTGTAGGGCACATGTGCTCTCCAGAAAGACAGAGAGAGGCAGAGAGATAGAAAGTGAGAAATCACCCCCCATGGGGGATGGCCACACCACAATCCCTTCTCCTCCATTCTCCTCTCGGGATCTTGGGCTCACACGCACACGCGCCCGGCGTGAGTTTAAGCTGCCGGATCCAGAACTCGAACCACAATTGGCTACATGGGAGTCCAGCAACATAGCCATTATGCTAACTGCTGGTTCCCCCTTTACTCTTTATATGATAATACTTCCATGTTAGGTAATAGGATGGCTCCCATTGTATAAATGGGAGAGGAGTTCAGAGAGATGAAATGGCTTTGCCTGTAGTGCTACAGTTAGTTGGCAGTGGTGCTGGGTGAAGTAGGCAGGCTGACTTTCTTATATGAACCAAACTTCTGGTCACAAATAGCTGATGAAAAAAGTTTCCCTTCATAGAAGTATTACAACTAGTGGGACCAGCAGATGGCATCAGTGGTTACGCTGCTGGACTCCCACATGGCCAACTGCAGTTCAAGTCGCAGACCTGGAGGCTTGAAACTTACAGTGGGCATGTGTGCATGTGTGTATGCCTAAGATCCTGAGAGGACAATGGAGGAGAAAGCATTGCAGTGTGGCTATTCCCCTTGGGAGGTGATTTCTTACTTTCTGTTTCTCTCCGTCTTTCTGGTGAGTGCACATGCCCCATAGCAAAAATCTCTATAAAAAACAATAAAGTATTACAGAGAGTAAATAAAAAAGGAATGATAGAGGAGAGATACCATTTTGCAACTTTGCTGAATTTGTAAAATTAATCACTAGGCAATGATCATTCTTTTTTTTTTTTTTTTTTTTTAAGGTTTTTGCTATAGGGCACTTGCCAGAGAGAGACAGTTAGAGGGAAAATGAGAAATTATTCCCCAGTGGGGATGGCCATGCTGTAATCCCTTCTCCTCCACTCTCCTCCTGGGCTTTTGGGCATGCACGCACTCATGCCCAAAAATCACTTGGTGTGATTTTTCAAGTCACTAGGTCCAGGACTCAAACTGCAGTTGGCCATGTGGGAGTCCAGTGTCTTAACCATTATGCCACCTGCTAGCCCCTCATTAATGGTTTCTAACATTATAAAGACTCAGCTAAATGTTAGGTACTCCCAATGTCCCCTACAAAACGTCGCCAAAAAGTAGAACCTGAAACCTGATCACCTCTAGATCTAATTATCAATGTACAGGGAATGCAACGTGTTAAGGAAAGCTTCATGTAATCAGCTGGGTCCAGATTGCGGGAAACTCTACGGGATAAACAACCAGTTTCTTCAGCAGTAAAATCGCAAGAGAAAGAGAAAAAGACTTAGAGAATCTAGCAATTAAAAGACATTTAAGGGACATCTTAAGTAATAGCAATCTAAATTTCCTTTATATCCCAATTTGAACAAACAAGCTGTTAAAAATTCACTATGATTTGGACAATCGGGGCAATGTGAACACTGACTAGGTACTTGATGCTCTTAAGGAGTCATTGCTTTGGGGGGAATGTGATTGGTGGAGTTGAGGTTATGACGTTATGAAGATTGTCCTTGAGACACTCACTGGCAGTTTATGATGACTGGAATTTACTGCAGAGTTGTTTGTGGGAACAGGAAAGTGGGTGGGGTCCTGGTCACAAGCGGACCATTGTTAAGGCTTGATGAGGGACATGTGCAGCGTCATTGTGCTATTTTCTCTGCTTTTATACATGTTAGAAATTTTCCACAATAACTTTTATTTTTTTAAAAAAAGATATTCTCAGGGTCAGTAGGTGATGTGGTTGGTGGTTAAGGCACTGGACACTTCCACGTGGTCAACTATGTTTCAAATCCTGGACCTAGTGGCTCACTTCTTCACTTTCCCTCTCTCTGTCTCTGTCTCGGTCTCTCTCTTGTCCAATTAAAAAAATAATAAATGAATGAATAAATAAAATTAAATAAATAATTCTTTTTTAAAAAGTTAAAAAAAAAAATAAAAAGGTATTCACAGAAAGCAGGCAGGCATAAATGAAGGGAGAGGAGAAAACTCAGGCAAATGCAATATACCAGAATTCAAGAAAAAGAGCTTCAGGAAGGAGGCCACGGCCAGGTGGGGCAGATGCTGCTGAGGGTGCAGGAAGTAGCGGAGCACCGAGAGGATGCTGGGTACCTTGGGGAAGGGCCCACAGACCTCTGTCCTCTCTCACTGCAGGGCGTGTTCCCCACCCAGGTCAGTGTCTCAGGGCCGGGGTTTCCCTTGTATCCTCACTGTCTGCCTCATCCTTGTTTGCTCCGGAACATTCAGCAGTTGTTAAGTACAGCCCCCCAGCCCCCACAGCCAGGTAGGTTATTCTGCCTCCCTCTCTAATTTATGCCATGCCAGGGTTCAGTTTAAAAGATATATTGACACAGAGTCTAAGGAGGAATTAGTGAAGCCATGTGAGCATTGTGGATTTTTTTTTTTTTTAGATATTTTTGCTATAGACTGTGTGCTTGCCCAAGAGACAGAGATAGAGAGACAGAAAGTGAGAAATCACACCCCTCCAGAGGTGATGGTCATGCCTTAATCCCTTCTCCATTCTCCTCTTGGAATTTTGGGCACACACGCACATGTGCCCAGTGTGAACGTCAAACTGCCGAGTCTGGGACTTGAAGTGTGGTTGGCCATGTGGGAGTCCAGTGAAGTAACTATTATGCCATCTGGTGGTCCCAAGCATTGTGAATTTGGTCTCCGGAATCTAGGACACAGGTTACTGACTCATTAAAGAGGATCTCCCATTTGTTTCATGACGAATACCTCAATCTTTTTTTAGGCTTTGGTAGTGATTTCGTTTTGTTACAAGAAGGAAAGAAGTTGAGTAGAGTAGATGTTAACTGCTTGGATGCTCTTTGTCACCTCCAGCTGCCCTCTAAGAGAGATCTCGCCCCTCTCTTTGCCCATCATTGTCTCCCCCACCCTACTTCTCCTTCCCCTCTGTCTCTCTCCCTCACCTGCCTCGGCCTACCCTGCCTTGGCTCCTGTAGGTGAGCCACAGCGCAGCCTCCCCACACAGCCTCTCTGCTATCTGGTACCAACCTGAGTAATTCAGCCCTAGACACCAGCATTTTGGGGTGCTGTTCGCACCTCTCCTCGCCATTGGCGTGCTGCTCATCTTCGTTTCTCATCTTCCCAGCCCTCCTGCTTATCCATTCTCTGTGGGTGCCAGTGATAACCATGGCTTCTTTTCCGCCTAGTTCTGCCTTTCTATTCCAGCAGCACATCCCTGACACACTGGCCATCACCTGCCTCTGCGCAGCCCTGTATGTGAGGCCAGGACGATTGCTGAGAAGTCCCTGGAGACCCAGGGTTTTGAGTTATGTGTGGAGTATGTCTGCCGTGTTCTGACCATAGGAGGCCTCCCTAATAGTGTCAGACAGTGGCCTCACTCACCTTAGGGGAGGTAGCAAAGCATCAGTTAAGCCCCATTCTCCAGAGCCACCAAAAAATGGGTGAAACCTGGGACCAACAGATGGCGTGATATTTATGTGGCTGGACTCCCACATGGTCGACCATAGTTGGAGTCCCAGACTCAGTGGCTTAAAACTCATGCTGGGCTCATGTACCTGTATGCCCAAGATCCCGAGAGGAGAATGGAGGAGAAGGGATTACAATGTGGCCATCCCCCTCCCCCCCAGGGGTGATTTCTTGCTTTCTGTCTCTCTGTCTCTCTAGTGAGCACACACACCCTATAGCAAAAACTTCTCTAACAACAACAACAACAAAGAATGGGAGAGATGTGAATCTTGGCCTCTTGTTTGGCTCATCTCTATCGCTGTCTGCATCTAGTCTGCCTTCCTCCCAGTGGAGCTCCCAGGGGAGCACCTGTCTAGCTGTGCCTCTTTACAGGCTGTTGCAGGACCTCCTGGGAATGGTCACATCCCTCTTCCTGCCCAGTACGATACCTCCCCCAAGACCACCATCACCACACACACGCACGCACGCACGCACACAAACACACACACGTAACCTGAAGTTGTATGCAGGTTGTAATTGCCTAATTAAAAAAGAACCTCAGCAGGACTCCAGGGCTTTCTTTCAATTGTTTTACATTTTCCTTGTGTAGATTCTTAATCTTTGCTTCTGTGTTGATGGATTGATTATTCAAACTATAATGGGATGCTGGTCCTGTATTTTGGCAGAGCTATTGTTTTTTTCTTCATGTGCATTTTTCTATTATGTTCTCACTTTGTCTCCATTCCAAATCGTGTCATTTCTCTTGTATAGTTAGGTTGTTTATATTTTTCTACTTGCACAGGGTCCAGAAAATATGGGAAGTTACCCCAAAACTCAGATCTTAAGAAATTGATTTTTATTTAATTTTTTTAATTGCCAGAGGGTGTGTGCACTTGCCAGAGAGAGAGAAAGAGAGAGAATCCCTCAATGGGACATGGTTCCATTGTAATCCCTTTTCCTCCATTGCTTTACCCTGTGGGGATCTGGGACACACATGCACATGTGCCTGGCTTGTTTTTCAAGCTGCCAGCTTGGGATTTGAGTTGTGATTATTCATGTGAGTTCTGGCTCCCTTAACCTCTAGGCTATGGGACTGGTTCAGGAAAATAATTTTAATAGTTCATGAATTTAATTCTGGGTGGAAGAAATAGACTCAAGTCACCTCAAGAAAAACAGTATTTGGAGTAAAGATACAGACAAAAAAGTCTCACCCTTCTCTCTCTGTCTCTGTCGGTCTCTCTCCCTCTCTGCCTGTAGAACATCCCTGTCTTTGTCCATGCATTTGCTTCCTTCTCTCTCTGCCCACCTACTTTCTGAGAGATTCTGCTGCTTCATCGCTTCAGATGGCCTGTGATAGCCTGCGGCCTCATGAGACACAATTCCACTCGTAAGTGTTCTGTTTCAAATACCAGCCCTAACCACCTTGCCTTGTTTCCCAATTTGGAATCCCCAGAGTTAGGATTGGCTAAGCACAGCTTATCGTTTTATCATGGTCATTGATCGTGGTGTGGTCTGGTTGCCTTTGGGTTGCTGGGAAAGTCATGACACATTTTTGCATAGAAAAATGCAAAAACAATGACCTAATAGTATGGGTGACGTGGTCGGGTCCTGGTTAAATAGGGCAAAACATGTCCACCTAAGAAGGAGCTCTGGTAGGTAGGCCACTTCCTTAAAGGGGGTTTAGGGCAGGCAGGTACCACTGGACATGGTTAGCATTTGACTAACCAACAATCTCATCAATTATTTACCCAGAAGGTCAGAAAGTTATAATAGATGTTTTAAATTCCGTTTATTAAAATTCATGTTCCCTACTAACAAGAAATCCCCTCAGTCATTTGATAAATAGTCTTTTTTCTTTTTTTAGATAAAATTTGCCTAAATACCTGTGTTATAGGTTATAAGTAATGAAAGTAAGAGGGTTAAGGGGGACTGAAACAGACAGGTACTAATAGCATCGAGAGCCAATAACCAAGAGGCTGACAGCATGGCAGAAAATCTATGAAAAGCAGACACAAGAACTCAAATAGCACAGTGGTCTGGGACCACTTAAAAAGTAGGTTAAAAACAGCCTTCCGTACTTGAGCGGTCCCCGAGGGCATTGCTGTCTTACAGCCTCGTTAACTGTAGCTAATGTTCACATCGGTGAACCTGGAGTATATAAGGAAAGGCTAAAGGCTAAATTATGTTTAGAATATCTAGCTTAAGAAGGCAAGAAATTACATAATATACTTAAGAAAAATTTCCATGCACATTGAAAAGTGGGTGTTTAAATGAGTAAACCCTTAGCTTTCCAAAGTAAGGCATTTGCTAAGTGTTCCAGAATAGCCACCGTCATAAACATGTGCTCTGTTTGTCAATGTTGGCTATCTGGAAATCAGGTGGTAAAGTGCCCTTGCCCCTTCAGGCTGCCCAGGACAGATCATTCTATTAAATCCCTCAGGAGGCAGAGACGGATGGCAGCTAAGAGAATGTACTTTGCAGTCAAGGTGATCTGAGTTTGAATCCTGGGACCCTGAGCAATCTCTGGCCATGCCTAAGCCTCCATTTCTGTATAAGGGAAGTGGACACAATAATATGTATCTCACAGAGTTGTGAGAATTTGATGTCCATAGACACTTTTTTTTTGAGAGTTCTAAAATGTTTGTTCTATTCAACATATATTGAAGGTCCATAGGTTATTGGTATATTTTATTTAAATGAATAAATATGGAGTCTGTCACCATATTATCAACTCTAAATATTTAAAACATTTCAATTAATACAGTTATCTTAATTTTATTTTGGAGTAATTTTAAATTTACAGAAAAGTTGCAAAGATAATACAGGGAGTTTTTATATATATCTTTTGACTTATTTCTGTTGTTAATATGCAACCATGTACATTTATCGAACTAAGAAATTAACATTGGTATAATGCTGTTAACTACAAATTTTATTCTTTTTAATTTTTTAATTTATTATAATCTTAATTTTGTTTATATTACATTGAATTGCATATAACTTTACAGTGTATTACATTGCTTTTTCAAAAGGGATTGCCATACATGTCAGTCAATACAGAGACATTAAACTCTCCACTTCATTATTCAATATCTTTTCATTGTTTTTTTTCCGATCATTATTATTATTATTCCAATTATTTTTTTAAAACAATCACTATTTCTCATTTTTCTTGTAAAAAGACTTTACCCATCATTAAATACTTCTCAGGCCAAACCAGTTGATGATACTATACATGTCATCATCAACAGGTAATAAGCCATATCTGTGTCCCTCTAATGTCCTGCCTCTCTTTTTGTTCTCTTGCTATCTTTCTCTATCCTCTTCTCTTCACCACCCCCAATTCCACACTGTCTTATTCTCCTTAAGTACTTTCACTGCTTTTATGTCCTCCAATATTTTGCTCTCTACCACAGAGTGTGGATAATTGGTATATATTAAGTGGATACATACAATATATTTCTTTCATAGCCTGACTTACTTCACTCAGCAATAGATCCCCCATATCTGACCACTTTCTATCAAATGCCAGGGTCTTGTCATTTTTTATTGCTGGGTAGTATTCCATAGAGTATATATGCCACACTTTTCCAATCCATACCGAGAGGATGCTGGGTACCTTGGGGAAGGGCCCACAGACCTCTGTCCTCTCTCACTGCAGGGCGTGTTCCCCACCCAGGTCAGTGTCTCAGGGCCGGGGTTTCCCTTGTATCCTCACTGTCTGCCTCATCCTTGTTTGCTCCGGAACATTCAGCAGTTGTTAAGTACAGCCCCCCAGCCCCCACAGCCAGGTAGGTTATTCTGCCTCCCTCTCTAATTTATGCCATGCCAGGGTTCAGTTTAAAAGATATATTGACACAGAGTCTAAGGAGGAATTAGTGAAGCCATGTGAGCGGATTTTTTTTTTTTTTTTTTTAGATATTTTTGCTATAGACTGTGTGCTTGCCCAAGAGACAGAGATAGAGAGACAGAAAGTGAGAAATCACACCCCTCCAGAGGTGATGGTCATGCCTTAATCCCTTCTCCATTCTCCTCTTGGAATTTTGGGCACACACGCACATGTGCCCAGTGTGAACGTCAAACTGCCGAGTCTGGGACTTGAAGTGTGGTTGGCCATGTGGGAGTCCAGTGAAGTAACTATTATGCCATCTGGTGGTCCCAAGCATTGTGAATTTGGTCTCCGGAATCTAGGACACAGGTTACTGACTCATTAAAGAGGATCTCCCATTTGTTTCATGACGAATACCTCAATCTTTTTTTAGGCTTTGGTAGTGATTTCGTTTTGTTACAAGAAGGAAAGAAGTTGAGTAGAGTAGATGTTAACTGCTTGGATGCTCTTTGTCACCTCCAGCTGCCCTCTAAGAGAGATCTCGCCCCTCTCTTTGCCCATCATTGTCTCCCCCACCCTACTTCTCCTTCCCCTCTGTCTCTCTCCCTCACCTGCCTCGGCCTACCCTGCCTTGGCTCCTGTAGGTGAGCCACAGCGCAGCCTCCCCACACAGCCTCTCTGCTATCTGGTACCAACCTGAGTAATTCAGCCCTAGACACCAGCATTTTGGGGTGCTGTTCGCACCTCTCCTCGCCATTGGCGTGCTGCTCATCTTCGTTTCTCATCTTCCCAGCCCTCCTGCTTATCCATTCTCTGTGGGTGCCAGTGATAACCATGGCTTCTTTTCCGCCTAGTTCTGCCTTTCTATTCCAGCAGCACATCCCTGACACACTGGCCATCACCTGCCTCTGCGCAGCCCTGTATGTGAGGCCAGGACGATTGCTGAGAAGTCCCTGGAGACCCAGGGTTTTGAGTTATGTGTGGAGTATGTCTGCCGTGTTCTGACCATAGGAGGCCTCCCTAATAGTGTCAGACAGTGGCCTCACTCACCTTAGGGGAGGTAGCAAAGCATCAGTTAAGCCCCATTCTCCAGAGCCACCAAAAAATGGGTGAAACCTGGGACCAACAGATGGCGTGATATTTATGTGGCTGGACTCCCACATGGTCGACCATAGTTGGAGTCCCAGACTCAGTGGCTTAAAACTCATGCTGGGCTCATGTACCTGTATGCCCAAGATCCCGAGAGGAGAATGGAGGAGAAGGGATTACAATGTGGCCATCCCCCTCCCCCCCAGGGGTGATTTCTTGCTTTCTGTCTCTCTGTCTCTCTAGTGAGCACACACACCCTATAGCAAAAACTTCTCTAACAACAACAACAACAAAGAATGGGAGAGATGTGAATCTTGGCCTCTTGTTTGGCTCATCTCTATCGCTGTCTGCATCTAGTCTGCCTTCCTCCCAGTGGAGCTCCCAGGGGAGCACCTGTCTAGCTGTGCCTCTTTACAGGCTGTTGCAGGACCTCCTGGGAATGGTCACATCCCTCTTCCTGCCCAGTACGATACCTCCCCCAAGACCACCATCACCACACACACGCACGCACGCACGCACACAAACACACACACGTAACCTGAAGTTGTATGCAGGTTGTAATTGCCTAATTAAAAAAGAACCTCAGCAGGACTCCAGGGCTTTCTTTCAATTGTTTTACATTTTCCTTGTGTAGATTCTTAATCTTTGCTTCTGTGTTGATGGATTGATTATTCAAACTATAATGGGATGCTGGTCCTGTATTTTGGCAGAGCTATTGTTTTTTTCTTCATGTGCATTTTTCTATTATGTTCTCACTTTGTCTCCATTCCAAATCGTGTCATTTCTCTTGTATAGTTAGGTTGTTTATATTTTTCTACTTGCACAGGGTCCAGAAAATATGGGAAGTTACCCCAAAACTCAGATCTTAAGAAATTGATTTTTATTTAATTTTTTTAATTGCCAGAGGGTGTGTGCACTTGCCAGAGAGAGAGAAAGAGAGAGAATCCCTCAATGGGACATGGTTCCATTGTAATCCCTTTTCCTCCATTGCTTTACCCTGTGGGGATCTGGGACACACATGCACATGTGCCTGGCTTGTTTTTCAAGCTGCCAGCTTGGGATTTGAGTTGTGATTATTCATGTGAGTTCTGGCTCCCTTAACCTCTAGGCTATGGGACTGGTTCAGGAAAATAATTTTAATAGTTCATGAATTTAATTCTGGGTGGAAGAAATAGACTCAAGTCACCTCAAGAAAAACAGTATTTGGAGTAAAGATACAGACAAAAAAGTCTCACCCTTCTCTCTCTGTCTCTGTCGGTCTCTCTCCCTCTCTGCCTGTAGAACATCCCTGTCTTTGTCCATGCATTTGCTTCCTTCTCTCTCTGCCCACCTACTTTCTGAGAGATTCTGCTGCTTCATCGCTTCAGATGGCCTGTGATAGCCTGCGGCCTCATGAGACACAATTCCACTCGTAAGTGTTCTGTTTCAAATACCAGCCCTAACCACCTTGCCTTGTTTCCCAATTTGGAATCCCCAGAGTTAGGATTGGCTAAGCACAGCTTATCGTTTTATCATGGTCATTGATCGTGGTGTGGTCTGGTTGCCTTTGGGTTGCTGGGAAAGTCATGACACATTTTTGCATAGAAAAATGCAAAAACAATGACCTAATAGTATGGGTGACGTGGTCGGGTCCTGGTTAAATAGGGCAAAACATGTCCACCTAAGAAGGAGCTCTGGTAGGTAGGCCACTTCCTTAAAGGGGGTTTAGGGCAGGCAGGTACCACTGGACATGGTTAGTATTTGACTAACCAACAATCTCATCAATTATTTACCCAGAAGGTCAGAAAGTTATAATAGATGTTTTAAATTCCGTTTATTAAAATTCATGTTCCCTACTAACAAGAAATCCCCTCAGTCATTTGATAAATAGTCTTTTTTCTTTTTTTAGATAAAATTTGCCTAAATACCTGTGTTATAGGTTATAAGTAATGAAAGTAAGAGGGTTAAGGGGGACTGAAACAGACAGGTACTAATAGCATCGAGAGCCAATAACCAAGAGGCTGACAGCATGGCAGAAAATCTATGAAAAGCAGACACAAGAACTCAAATAGCACAGTGGTCTGGGACCACTTAAAAAGTAGGTTAAAAACAGCCTTCCGTACTTGAGCGGTCCCCGAGGGCATTGCTGTCTTACAGCCTCGTTAACTGTAGCTAATGTTCACATCGGTGAACCTGGAGTATATAAGGAAAGGCTAAAGGCTAAATTATGTTTAGAATATCTAGCTTAAGAAGGCAAGAAATTACATAATATACTTAAGAAAAATTTCCATGCACATTGAAAAGTGGGTGTTTAAATGAGTAAACCCTTAGCTTTCCAAAGTAAGGCATTTGCTAAGTGTTCCAGAATAGCCACCGTCATAAACATGTGCTCTGTTTGTCAATGTTGGCTATCTGGAAATCAGGTGGTAAAGTGCCCTTGCCCCTTCAGGCTGCCCAGGACAGATCATTCTATTAAATCCCTCAGGAGGCAGAGACGGATGGCAGCTAAGAGAATGTACTTTGCAGTCAAGGTGATCTGAGTTTGAATCCTGGGACCCTGAGCAATCTCTGGCCATGCCTAAGCCTCCATTTCTGTATAAGGGAAGTGGACACAATAATATGTATCTCACAGAGTTGTGAGAATTTGATGTCCATAGACACTTTTTTTTTGAGAGTTCTAAAATGTTTGTTCTATTCAACATATATTGAAGGTCCATAGGTTATTGGTATATTTTATTTAAATGAATAAATATGGAGTCTGTCACCATATTATCAACTCTAAATATTTAAAATATTTCAATTAATACAGTTATCTTAATTTTATTTTGGAGTAATTTTAAATTTACAGAAAAGTTGCAAAGATAATACAGGGAGTTTTTATATATATCTTTTGACTTATTTCTGTTGTTAATATGCAACCATGTACATTTATCGAACTAAGAAATTAACATTGGTATAATGCTGTTAACTACAAATTTTATTCTTTTTAATTTTTTAATTTATTATAATCTTAATTTTGTTTATATTACATTGAATTGCATATAACTTTACAGTGTATTACATTGCTTTTTCAAAAGGGATTGCCATACATGTCAGTCAATACAGAGACATTAAACTCTCCACTTCATTATTCAATATCTTTTCATTGTTTTTTTTCCGATCATTATTATTATTATTCCAATTATTTTTTTAAAACAATCACTATTTCTCATTTTTCTTGTAAAAAGACTTTACCCATCATTAAATACTTCTCAGGCCAAACCAGTTGATGATACTATACATGTCATCATCAACAGGTAATAAGCCATATCTGTGTCCCTCTAATGTCCTGCCTCTCTTTTTGTTCTCTTGCTATCTTTCTCTATCCTCTTCTCTTCACCACCCCCAATTCCACACTGTCTTATTCTCCTTAAGTACTTTCACTGCTTTTATGTCCTCCAATATTTTGCTCTCTACCACAGAGTGTGGATAATTGGTATATATTAAGTGGATACATACAATATATTTCTTTCATAGCCTGACTTACTTCACTCAGCAATAGATCCCCCATATCTGACCACTTTCTATCAAATGCCAGGGTCTTGTCATTTTTTATTGCTGGGTAGTATTCCATAGAGTATATATGCCACACTTTTCCAATCCAT